>NW_006788182.1:278834-325219 GCF_000442215.2 Lipotes vexillifer
CCCGCTTTGGCTTTCTGTTCTGGTTGCGACGGTCTCCTAGCCCCACCGTCTTCCTCCAGTCTCTCTCCCGGAACCCAGCTAAGTTATTCCTGGCCCCGCCCTCCCCAGCGCCGCGTGTCCCCGCTGACCCCTCCCAAGTCCCTCCCTCCTGGCGCTAACCCCGCCCACTGACCTCTCCCCTGGCGTTGGCCTCGTCGACAATCTTCACGAAGCGGTCGATCTGCTCTGGGCCCGGCGAGCAGAAGTCTGGGATGCGCAGTCGGTGCAGGGTGAGGCCTGGGCAGCTGTCGCTGTGCGGGGGCCCGCGCTCAGTCAGTGACACCAGGTGCCGCACACCCTGGTCCAGCAGGAACTGGTAGTGGGCGGGGAGCCGGGGCAGGGCCAGCCCCGCCAGCCGGCCGGGGAGCACCCACGAGAAGTTGGGTGGCTGCACGCCCATGGCTGACAGAGGGCACAGAACAGCGGGTCACCGGGGGTGAGGCCGGCCCGTCCCGCTCCGCCCCCGGGCCGGGTAAACCTTCCACCTACCTAGCACTGGCGCCTCTTGGAGCCACGTGGTCTTCGGGACACATCCTGGGTGTCGTCCTGCTCCGCCTCAGGGGATTGGCCGAGCCACCTGGGGGCGGGGCTAGAACACCCAACTCCCGTCTCCCAGTGACCGTCGGAGCGTTCTGGTCCGGCCCCAAGCAGAACGCTCGTTGATTGGTTGGATAGTCAACAATGGGCGGGATTACTGCAGCCGTGTGCACGGGGATTGGTGGACCACGCAAACAGTCAAGACAGAACACCTCGAAGGAATTAAAAATTGTTTTCTGTGGATGAAGCAACCCCGGGTCGAGCTCTGCTGCTCCCTGGCGGTCGGTGGGAGTTATTGCATCACTGGCCAACTGCCCCTGCTGCCCAAGGGCCTGGCCTTGTCTTAACTTTCTTCACAATGGATGCCCAAGGGTTTAAGAGATGGCAAATCTACATACGCCTTGGGGGAGGAATCTTCTCTACAATAACTCTAAGTCATTATCAGTGACTTTTTGAACTCGTCCAGTCAGTGGGAATCGCCACTGTACAGGGGACTGTTCTTGATTTTCCACTGCTGAAATTATTAAAAAAAAAAAACAGTGTTTGTGCCATCTGGTGCCCTGAAATCGTACCCGGGAGAGTAATAATGTAATAATAATAACAACAACAAAAGCACCACCACCAAAAACAATATAAGAATTAACAAACTGAGCATTATTATGTGCCAGGTATTTTTCAAACTGATTTAATTGCCACAATAATCTTACGAGGTGGGTAATCTATTTAACTGTCTTACAGATGAGAAAACTGAAGCTCTGGAGAGGTTCAGGAACTTGACCAAGAGATGACTGATGGTGGGGGGGTTTGAAACCAAGCAGCCTGGCTCCAGAATCTTTAACAGAACGGTATTGTATTCTAAAGTTAAATAGAAGGTTACTGCCTCTTTACCTAACCATCCTCATGTCCCTCAGCTGGGTTAAACAGTTGCAGGATTTGTTAATTTTAATTCATATTTCCTGATTCTCAGGTTCTGTGAGTCACCCTTCCCTGGGGAGGCTAGAGTTTCTCTGTGTCATTCATAGCAGGTGGGGAACTAGATCTGAATACAGTGTCTTAACTGTGATCTGACTGGTTCATATCCTCATTTGAACAATGTGCTTCTAGTGATCAGACTAATTATAATTATGAAAATAGTTAACCCTTATTGAATTTGCTTATGTACCAGGCCCTGTGCCAGGTGCTTTCTGGAAGAGCCACATTGGGAAGGTATTTTTATATTTCTTTTGCACATGAGTAATTTGAGGCTTAAAGAAGTTGGTTAACTTAGCCAAGCACACATAGCTACTAAGTAGCTGGGCTGGTTGAGCCAAGGTCTCTCTCATTCCAAGCCCAGGGTACCTAGTCATGAAGATGTACTTTCCTCCTTCTGTCCCCATCTACCCCTGACACACACATTTGGTTCCAGCAAAATGAAAAGGAATTTTTCTTCCTCCAAAGATCAAAGCCTGCTCTGACCCTGTGGAAAATCACTTACCGTTTACTCCGGCAACTTTGAAGCATCGCCTCTGCCTACTCTCCCCAGGTTCCAGGAGCTGCCAAATCTACCCTTTCCCTTTCTTCTGTACAATCACAGCCCTGATTAAGCCCTTCCTGTCTGCACTCCCATTTCCCACACAACTCCCTATGACTCTTTCTAGCCCATCCCAATTTATTCCTATTGTGCCCTTCAGCCACCAGTCACCCCTTCTCCCCTCCCAGCAACTCCTCTCAATCCCTTGCTCAGGATTTCTGGCTGCACTGCCTCTGGAGACAAGACTCCAGCACTTGCTCCTTTCAGGTTGAACTTTTCTCAGTCCCTTTTCCTTGCTCCCTCACTCATAAGGGGAAAACCTCCCACGTTTCTCTCCACTACCCTATGCCCCTTCCTTGCCTCCTTGAGATCCAGCTCAAAGCCCATCGTCTTCAGAAAGAAGACATTTCTGGGGAGGAGACAGAGATTCCCGTGTGGGTCTCTGCAGGGGTTGAAGTGCATCCATCAACCCACCTGGGCTTCCTTTGTAGGAATTCCTCCCTCTTTACTGCTTGGCCTCTGGCTTCCAACAGGCCCCAGGTGAAGGGGTCCCTGCCTTGGTCTGTGTCCCATTGTCAAGAATATTATTTAATTTTCTGTCTTGGGCCCAGGGGGCCTCACATTGAAAGAAAAACTCCTTTCTGATGGTTTCCTGGCTAGGATCCCCGCAACTAAACAATGTCAGCTCCCCGCACGTAGCCCCCAACCTCATGCAATACTGAGCTTCTTTTCCTTTCTCTTCTGTTACCTGACCTTCATTAGATTTAATCTCCATACTCCCATCTCATTTTTTATAAATATGTACTCCTAGTATAGCAGTTAGTTTATTGGATTGGGGTTATCTGTGGCAGAGCCAAGAAGGCATCATTCCATCTTCAGATTTCACACATCTAATACAGAGCCTGACACACAGTGCTCAAAATTGTTAAATGAATGAAAAAATAAGTAGAATGCATAGGCAAGACTGTGAAGGTACATTTCTGGGAGTGTAGGCGAGTCTCCAGGGCTATGTGACAATGTGTGTTCATGTGTCTTTTTTTTTTTTCCACCAGCAAAGTGAGTTTATTCAGGAATAGTAGAGAATTGCAATTCGGGACAAGCAAACTATGGCAAACCATAAACAGGTTCTAGGAACAGAGGAGAGGGGCTTGCTTTTATAGAGAAAAGGAAGAATTGAGGAGGGCTGTGATGGTTCTTCATTGGCTACAGCCAGTGGCAGCTTGTTATTGATGGGCCAGAAGGAAATCTTTCTTCCTTCTGGGGTGTTTGTGTGTCTTTTTAATTGCATGAGTTTGAGGACTATTTGAGTGCGGTGTAGCACCTTCTTGAGATGTACGTTTTACATGTGTGTGCTTTTAAGGAGAGAATGACTGTGTCAGTATGATCCTGGCTAAGTCTAATTACTGTTTTGTAAAAAGGGAAAAATAAGCCTTGCTCTTTGCAGAGCCCTGCTCCTGTTGTGTGCATGTGTTTGATCTTGTGTGTATGTAAGTGTGTTGAGGGAGATATTTTCCTGGAGAACAATCTGTTGACACTGACAGTGGGCTGAGTGATAAGCTTAATTTCCCTGACTTCAAGGAATTTACAACATGCTGGGGGGGATTTAGACTCAAAAGTAATTGTTCTCATAACATATAATAAAGTACTAAATTACTCATCAAAGACAATCAGATCATATATATTGAAAAGTTAATTGTGCAGTAAAAATAATAAGCACAAGAGAAGTCAGTGGGGGAAAGATAAGCTTGGGTTGGAACCACCAGAAAAGTGGTCTTCGTTCCCTTTTGTTCTCTGCCCATTGTGAAATACTGGAAATGACATTATTTGGAAGCTCAACAGAACAGTTTTAGAGCATCCTAGCTCCCCCTTCCCCAGCTGATAAGACTGTTTTGACCTAATTCTCTTTGATGTTGAGGCCCCAGTTCCTTGAGGGCTTGATGCTAGTGGCAGTTGGAGGTGAAACCAGAGACAGAGATTCCTTTCTCCAAGTAGGTCCCTGTGTCCCACCAAGGCAGAGGATTGCTTGGGTTTGGGTTCCTGTGGCCCTTGGACTGTAGTCAGAGCTCTCAGTGTCTTAAATGTTAGGATCTTTTGTCTAAACACATTTCACACCTGGGACCCAATGATCTGGAAATTGAGTTACAGAAGGGATGGTGTGGTAGCCAACCTCAAAGACCATCTCATGTCTTTTCCACATTGATAGGGCTGGTTTGTGTAACAAGTAGAATATTGTGGACATGATGGTGTGTGACTTCTTAGGTTAACTCATAAAAGACAGTATGGTTTTGACTTGCTCTTTTGTGGGAGAAGCCAGCTGCCATATTAGGAGGACACTCAGGAGTCTAATGAGAGATCCGTGTGGGGAGGCTTCATACCAACATCATGTACGAGAACTTGCTATTTTGGAAGTGGATCCTCTGGCGCCATCAAGACCTTAGATGACCTGCCCAACATCTTGACAATAACCTCACAGATTCCCTGAGCCAGAATCACCCAGCTAGTCCTCCCTTGAATTTCTTACCCACGGAAACTATGAGATAATAAATATTGATTATTTTAAGCCATCAAATTTTGGGGTAATTTCTCATGCAGCAAATAGGAAACCAATACAGATGGGAATACTCAGATAAAAGGAAAGAAGAGAAATAATTTCTAATAAACTTAAGGAGCGAAATAAAATCAAGTTTATTTTTCAGAGAAAAAGTTATACTATAAGCAGTTGTAGTCTAAGTGTGTGTGTGTGTTTTGGGGGGATAGGGTGTTGAGATAGGTCAGTGCAAATTTTCCACATCTGGAGAACCATGCTGTGTTGAGGAACCAAGCAGAATAGTTTGGGTGTGGGTTTTGGGTGTTAATGGTGTGGGAGGTGTGGGGGTTTTATGTGGTATTTGTGTAGTTAGGGACGATATACAAATTATTTAATAACTCGCCATGGCACAGGAGGCAAGCAACCAGAATGGACCCTCTACCAATCAGCACCATTGCCTACAAACAAATGGTGATGCTATCCTGCTGCCTACTGGATGCACATTGGTGTCAAGTGTAGAGCTTTGACATGATCTGGGGTGTGGTCAGGTTACCTTGGACATTTTAATATAGGTCTTTCCACAAGATGGCACTGACAGCCTGATAGCTTTTCCTTGTTTCACTCGCGCGCGCGCGCTCTCTCTCTTTTTTTTTTTGTATTTGTGATTTGTATACTGTTACAGAACATACCATGACTGATTGCTCACAATTTGCTAGTTGATTTCTTGTACTTCTGACAATTCTATCACCTTCATGGCACTTAATATTATGTTTTTTCTTTAGACCATTCCAGGGGCACATTGAGACTTCCCGTTGGGATGTTAAGGGGTAGTGCCTTATACTGGAAGCTATGATTAGGGGAGCTGGAGCTGGAGATGGACTTGGGGACTTTGGTTTCAGTTAGGTAAGAGACACCTTTGCGATGAGAACAGTTTTGGTGAACTACCTCTCTTCTAACATTCATGCTGCTACGAACTTTGCTTTGCCTTGGATCTGAAAGGAAGAAATTACTGAAAATCTTGGCATTGCAGTTTTCACTGCATAATTGTAAAAATCGGAAAGGACCTCAGAGATCTTTGGGTTTAACCTCTCCATTTCTGGGTGAGGAAACTCACCATTGAGTTACTCAGCTGGTCCAGACTAAGACTCAGTCCACACTATGAAATATCACTGGGTCACTGAACTGTGTGACCTGAACCAAGTTACTTTAAATTTCTAAGTCTCTGTTTCAGATGTCTATAATGATCTAGATTATTAAGGATCATTGATAGGGTTAAATAAGCGAGGAATATGTAAAGTGCGTAGCAAAGTGCTGGCATATAATTGGTGCTCAAAAATGGAAGCTACTTCTGGATCACCATCATCATAGGATGATTTAGAGCCAGATGGGAATAAATGAAGCAATTACACTTATGTTGATATATCTCTAATGTGAAGTATTATCATAGGATGCTGTGGTTGGTGGAATTTTTTCTTTTTAGGAGTTCTCCCTTTGAATTTTTTTTTTCACATCTTTATTGGAGTATAATTGCTTCACAGTGTTGTGTTAGTTTCTGCTGTACAACAAAGTGAACCAGCTATATGCATACATATATCCCCATATCCCCTCCCACTTGAGCCTCCCTCCCACCCTCCCTATCCCACCCCTCTAGGTCGTCACAAAGCATCGAACTGATCTCCCTGTGCTATGCAGCCGCTTCCCACTAGCCATCCATTTTACATTTGGCAGTGTGTATATGTCAATGCTACTCTCTCACTTCATCCCAGCTTCCCCTTCCCCTCCTGTGTCCTCAAGTCCATTCTCTACATCTGTGTCTTTATTCCTGCCCTGCCACTAGGTTCATCAGTACCGTTTTTTTAGATTCCACATATGTGCATTAGTATACAGTATTTGTTTTTCTCTTTCTGACTTACTTCACTCTTAGTGGAATTCTAAGATGGGCCCAAATGACCTATACCCTTCGATGAGGGGCTATACACCCTTCAATGAGGGGCTATATACCCTTCGATGAGGGGCTATCACTCCCATGATTACGTCATGTTACACGGCAAAAGGGGGCCACTCAGTAAGGTGGCCCTGGGAGCGGAGAGTGATTCCCAGTTGACAGCTACTAAGAAAGCAGAAGCTTCAGTCCTACAACTGCAAGGAAGTGAATTCTGCCAAATGAATGAGCTTGGAGGAGGACCTGGGGCCTCCGATGAGAGTTGTAGCCTAGCTGGCATCTTCATTTCAGCCTGATGAGACCCTGAGCAGAGGACCTGGCTAACCTGTAACTGGACTTCTGACCTACAGAACTGTGAGATAATAAATGGGTATTTTTGTAGCCACTAAGTTTGTGGCAATTGGTTACACAGTAATACACAGTAATAAAAAACTAATACAGATGCCTTATTTACTTGCTTTATTTTCTTATTTTTAATATGCTGGTTGCAATACTAGAGCTTTGAGCTTTCTAAAAGGCAGTCTTATTTCTTGTCTCTTTTCCCCTTTAATTCTTCCAGTCTTCAAAACTCTAGACCACACAGGTCCGTTTTCCAGGGCAGATGCAACAAATACAGTGAATCAGTGGAGCGCAGGAATTGTCACTATCTCATTCCCTCTAGGCACCTCCCCAACCTCCTGGCTTCTCCTCCAACCACCTTTAGACCAGTGCTTCTCAAAGTGTGGTCCACAGTTGAGTGGCATCGCATCACCTGGGAGCTTGTGAGAAATGCAGAATCTCAGACCCCATCCCAGACCTGTGGGATCCCAGGTGGTTCACATGCACACCTATGCCTGAGAAGTCCTGCTGTAAAAACTTTGTCCTGCAGCTCTGTTTTCCCTTTGCTGGACAGTCATTGGTAGCACCTAAGACACAGCCTGGTCACAGGAGGTGGTGCCTGATATCTCCAGGTGTCTTTGGCTGAGAAAGGCTGTAGGCAGAAGAGCACAGTGAGAAGCCTCAAAGACACCTAACTGGCCTGGGTAAAAGCCTGAGGTCAATTACAAACACCCGACTGTCCCTGGCTGGAACAATCTACTGCTTTACCTACTGGTCAGGAAGCTATCCAAGAAAAATATGCTTACATGTACGTTGTGAATTTCCTGTTTTTGTTCCAAGGAAGGGCTTGGCTCCCGGACTTCCTTTCTGGAGGAACTCTTGAAACATCACTTCCCACTCTCTCCACCTTTAAAGTACGTTCCAACCATAACTGAAATTACCTGATTTATCATCCTTCAATTTAAGTGTGCCAGCCTCCCTCCAGTTTTGGGAAGAGGAGAAGGAACCATTGGACCACCTCCCGTCACATCCCCTCAACCCCCCCACAGAAATTCCTCCCACCCAGATCCCATCCTTCTGCAATCTCCTTAGGACCTATCACCTCCGTGGCTCTGCGGACTGGCCCCCATTATTCCTGCCTTTACACATTTCCCCTCTGTGCAGCTACGGTGCCTTTCATAGAACACAGACCTTACTTTCCCAGCTCTTCCTTACTGCCTTCAAGAAAAAAAAAATCCCAACATTTGTAGACTGGCATAAAAAGCCCTCCAGGATGAGACCTCTTGCTTCTCTCTTCAGCCTCCTCTTACCTCATTCCTCTGCAACAATGTGTGTCTCCATCACACAAAGCAAAGAGCAGAGCCCTCTCTCATGCCTTTGCACATGCTATTCCCTTTACTTGTCCTGTTCTTACCTTTACCCTGCAGCAACTCCTCACCTCCCTCAAGATTCAGTTTGGAACACAGCACTGTCTCTAGGAAGCCTTTCCTGTGCCCTTACAATTTATGTTTTGTATCGTGCTTCTGTAGCATCTCTATGAAAACATTTATTACATCATATATTGAAAATATTTGAAAGCATTTATTGCTTTATTATACAAATATATTTTTATTTTAAAAGCGTTAACATATATACACACAAAAAGAAAAAAATGATTACCTATTACCTATTTATATTAGTGTTCAAAGAAGACACTCTATGTTGTTCAAGTATGAAGGGAAGTGAGGCTTACACACCTGTTAGATGGACTGTTTTAGCAAGGGTCCCAGGGGATTTTAGCCTATGCCATCTAAGTGACAGACTCTCAAAGACCTTGCCTGGAAGCCACTCCACTATAAAGATCAAGAACTTCTGGAAAATTCCCACCAATTTTCTCAGTCTGCAGCACTAATGTGGGGAATCCCAAGGCTGTTCTGAACCTCTCATCTGCTTATGCATTTGTTATCTCTGGAAGAGAATGGCTTTTCTGTTTTGGAAATATGGTTCCCAGCATCTCCTCTGTGGTACAGAGGTCTTAATAATGAGGGGCATTGATGCTAAGTTTACAACAGACAATTCACCTAAAGATAACTACATTTTGGTGCACCACCTTTCATACATATTTGTGTGTGTGTGTGTGTGTGTGTGTGTGTGTATGTGTATAAGTGAATAATATACATATAAAACTCTCTCTTTACTATGCGCTCTCTATCTTTATATCTATATACATTTCTCCCCTCTGGCTCCTTGAAGCTCCTTGTTTCTCTACTTTTTAGAGCAAGGATTCCCAGCACTGGTTTGATGACACCCTGGAGTGCTTCATTTATCTCAGGGGGTGCCTTGAAATTCACAAAACAAGATTAATTTAAATTCATTTTCATTTAAAAAAGTAAACAGACATTATATAGTAATTACAGGTACAAGTGTGTGTGTTGAAATCAAACTAATAAATGCTTGCCTTTGAGAGACATCAAGAAGATGGGGGTGGGTTTGGAAGGGACCAGAAACGTGGTTTAGTTAGACTGTTTCTAAAACATCCCCTCTAATTACTTCCAGGTTGGTATTTCCCCCAAATTAATCATGTTTCTCAAATTGGAAGTCAGGGCTAAGGGGGCCGAAAGCTCCTCTTATGCAGGTCTATATTCTGTGCCTACCATGGAACCTGTCATGTGGTAGATCCTCAGGAAACAGATTTTGATTGACTGTGTGTCCTCAGGGCATAGTGTTGGAGGCTGAGGAGGGTGCACATCTCATGAGAGTTCCAGCTCTGTGGGATTGGAGGCTGTGAGATATCTTCAGAGATAGTGGTCTGGGTACCAATCCCATTCAAGTTCCAGGAGAAGGTAGATGCCTGGACAGTCAAGGATAAAAGAACCTTGGCTGAGATTCACTGGCCTTATATGACTGGCCAGAGGCTTCTATAATTGCCTTTCTGTTAACAGCTTGTGCGAATCATCAGAAAGATAGATAAACTAACATCATACATGTATAAATGTCAGTGACTTGGTGCTGAAGGTACAGTCCCAAGGTCCTAGATATACAGGAAGGAATTTTGAGCTCTGCATGAGACCAGATTCTTTGAAGCAATAGAGTTGATGGTGGGTTCAAATCCCGACTCAGCCATTTAAAGCTATATAACCCCGAATAAATTGCTTTATACCTCAGTGCCCTCCTCTATAAAGAGATAGTCATAACACCTACCTCATATGGTTGTGAGGATTAAATGAGTTAATCCATGTAAAGTGCTTTGAACAACGCTTGGCACAGTGAGAGAGCAATAAACGCTGGCTCTTGTCATCATCATCACAGTAGGCTCTATGTGCTTATCAGGACTAACTGGTAGTAGGTGTTTCATTTGGAGACTAAAAAGGGTATCCATTCCTCTCTGCCCTCAGCTTGGAATGCTTTAGTGACCCCATCTGATCCCAAAGAATAGGCTCAAGAATTCCTCCCACCGTGCCCTAGATTGGGGTAGGAACATCATTTGCAGTGCTAGGACTGGAAACTTAGGCCGAGGGTTAAATAGTGTAACAAGCCAGCAAGCAAAAGAATGAAACAGAACAGAAAACCACCACATGCAAATAAAAGTCTCAGTGAATCCTCACACTGTTGTGGCCTCTCCCGCTGCGGAGCACAGGCTGCGGACTCGCAGGCCCAGCGGCCATGGCCCACGGGCCCAGCCGCTCCGCAGCACATGGGATCCTCCCGGACCAGGGCACTAACCCGCGTCCCCTGCATTGGCAGGGGGACTCTCGACCACTGCGCCACTGGGGAAGTCCCTCTTGTCATCCTTTGATGGGATATTCTGCTTCATGTGGGAAAAATAGAGCAAACATATCTGGATTCTTAGAATCACAAATGGTAACAAGGGAAGAATGTGTCTTTTAGCACAGTTTTATGGCCTATCAATCCTTGAAAGCAAGGAATCATTAATCAAGAGAGTTTCAAAATGTGTTCGTCATTACCCACTACTACTTTTAAAAAATTTTATTATTATTTTTTGCGGTATGCGGGCCTCTCACTGTCGTGGCCTCTCTTGTTGCGGAGCACAGGCTCCGGACGCGCAGGCACAGCGGCCATGGCTCACGGGCCCAGCCGCTCCGCGGCATGTAGGATCTTCCTGGACGGGGGCACGAACCCGTGTACCTTGCATCGGCAGGCGGACTCTCAACCACTGCGCCACCAGGGAAGCCCTACATGCTACTATTGATGAAAAACCCCAACCTCTTCTGGAGAAAATGATTGATGGGAAGAGAACTTTTGAGGCCATTAAAACACGTTCCTGATTCTCTTTACTTTAGTAAAAAACTAAATATACCTGTATCCCCCCAGATGAGAAAGACAAATCAAGTTTCATGTCTGATCTAAGCAAAATTCAAATACTGGGTTTGAAATGCCAGTACCTCTATTCAGTTCCTTTTCTCTTGTGCAAACACTGAGGAATATACCCTATGTGATTATTCTGATGTTCACACAGTTGTTTGGGATCCGAAAATTTTCAAATACATATATAATTTATTTCTGGGATTGCTTATGACCATAATAGAGACAAGATTAATGAGTGAGCATTATTTATTTGAAATTCATGACACTCTAAAGACCATCTTTGGGCAGAAATATATTTGATTCACAAGAATGTGGAAAGAGGGTGGGAAGAAATTTCTTTTAGTGGTTAGCTTTGTTTTATAGTATTTTGATCTCCAAGGATATAGTAGTCTTAGCCTTCTGGTCCTTTTGTTTCCAAAACTCTGTGCCTCTTCAATTCAGTTAAACAAATATATACCAGATATGCCTAGGTAAACAAAATATATTGTGCTATACACTTGAATGAAGATACAGAGAAAAACCCAAAGCTTACATTTTAGTGCTGTAGAAGATTGTCAGAACCATGACCCCAATGAATCATACCTACCAGTATCCACACCCTTATACATTCTTCTATCGCATTGACATTGGGCTCAGCCACGTGACTTGCTTTGGCCAATGGACATAAACGAATGTGATGGAGGCAGAGATTTGATAAGCACTTGCACATTGAGCCTTGTCCTCCTAGAACCCTGAGACCACCATGCAATGAAGAAGCCCAGAATTAAATACTATGTGGTAGGAGAGGCCAGTTAAGTCCAGTAACCAAGGACAACCCTCCCAGCTGATTGCAGTTGAATCAGTGACCCAAGACATGACCAGCAGAAGAATGATCCAGCTAATGTGGAATAGTGATAATCATGAGGTCAGTAAGTTTTGGAAGTGTTTGCTACAGAGATGGAAAACTGATATAAAAATTGATACGCAGAACTGGCATGTTGCTGTATTAAAAACCTAAACTATGTAGCATTGGCTTTGGGACTGAGGGTCTGGCAGAGGTTATAGGGACAGAAAGTAGAGTGCTGGTGGGGACTGGAAGACCTGAGAGGAAACTGTTACTGGAGGCTGATAAAGGGCACCCCATAGTATATAATAGTGACACAACTGGCAACACTGTCACCTCCAGTAATTGGAAGACAGAAAATGTCCTTAAGTTGTGGATGTGGCTTAAGATTTCCACTTAGAATGCTGAGGGGGTCAATTAACTTTTTAAAAGTTATATATAATAGAATATGAGGAGACAGAAACTAAAGTAAGAAGTGCTCCATTTGTAAGAAGAATTTAAAGTACATATGGAGGGTCCAGGATATGCTGAGCTGGGAAATAAAACCATTTCACATTTCCAGTCTCTTTAACCTGCAAAAAATTCTCAAAGTAAGAAATGACCTCAGGATACAGATCAAATCAAGAGTGTGGCTATAAGAGTCTGTGAAGACCACAGTAAGATTTTAAATGGAGTCTACTGGACTCTCTTAGCTAGATAAGAGGGCTTCCAGGAATCTTAAGGGCATTTTTCCCATAGCACCTTGACATGCTGACCAAAGTAGAGGCCCATCTTAAAAATAATTGTTAGTGTAGCTTTTGTCTAATGAAATGAACTATAACCTGGTGTGTGGAAAGTCCACAAAGTTTATAAGGAAACTGGGCCAGTTTAGACCAAAGCATGCAGGAAGCAAGCTGAGAAAGTTACTCAACTGCAAACAAAGGCTAGTTCTTATTGAAAAAGAAGACCGTTTCAGAGGGCAGAGCTAACCACTTCCAGCGAATAGAACTAGGCTCTAGCAAAGAACCATTTCCCATACTCAGAGTAGGAGGCTCTGCAACATTTGTCTGGCTGGATTTCAGAATTGCTATGGACCAGTGGCTGCTATGTGGCTCCCTGTTCCTCCCCCTTATAAATGGGAGTGCCTATTGGGTATTCCATTCTCACAGTTGTATTCTGGGTATGTGTAGAGCAGATAAGTTGTTTTTTCTGTCCATGAGTCCCTGAATGGTGAGAAAACACACCTGAGAAGCTGCATGAGGAATTGCCCTTGAGGAGCCTCAACCACATCTGGACCTGAGCCAGATCAGGAGATCCTGGACTTGTAGTTTGATGCCATGATTGGATGGGCTCTTGATAGTTTCAAATAAGAGGGATGTGAATCACTAGGGCCAGGGAGAAGACGGTGGTACCTCGTTATAGTAATAACCCTCAATATATTATGCCCTATGGTATCCATGCCCCTGGGTATACAAAGACTCTATGCTTGGCCATAAGACTTGCTTTGGTCAATGGGACATCAGCACGTGTGATGCAAATAGAGGCTTGAAAAGTGCTTTTGCACCGGGCCTTGTCCTGTTGGAAGCTGCCCTGAGATCACCATGCTGTGAAGAAGTCTGATGAAAGACCACATGGAGAGAGTGGCCCTGTTGCCTCAAATTGTCCCGATTTAACCTTGTACCCAACCAATCCATCAGCTAAATGTGGCTTCATCAGTGGGTCCAGGCAAGACCAATAAAGAATGGTCCCAATATTCATGTGAATCATGTGATATAATAAATTGTTGTTTTACGCCACTAATTTTGGGATGTGTTTTTTTTTTTTTTTTTTTTTTTTTTGTGGTACACGGGCCTCTCACTGTTGTGGCCTCTCCTGTTGCGGAGCACAGGCTCCGGACGCGCAGGCTCAGCAGTCATGGCTCACGGGCCCAGCCGCTCCGCGGCATGTGGGATCTTCCCGTACCGGGGCATGAACCAGTGTCCCCTGCATCGGCAGGCGGACTCTCAACCACTGTGCCACCAGGGAAGCCCCAAGGGATGGTTTATTATGCAGCAATAAATGGCCAGTACAGGTGTCTGTTACTAAGCATCCAGTTATATCTAGTAAATTGTAGAAAGGGAGGGTGACACTGTGTTACATGGATTTCTGAAAGTCACTGATGCTGTCTCGATAGCTTTGTGTACAAGTTGAAGAACTGATGATGGAATGAAGATAATGTGTTATAGGTATGTAACACATTATCTTCTCACCTGTAGGTAAAGATGCTGAATAATGGATGAAGTCCTTGATGAACATGTGGTAGAATAGAGAAATGAGAATGGGTTCTGAAACAGGGAGATTTGGTGCAATTGCAGTTCTAAAACTGAACTTTGGGCAAGTTACCTAACTTCTCAGAGTCTTTGTTTCTGTACCTGTGAAATAGGATTATATTGTCTATTTTATGCTATTACTATGAGGATTAATTGAGATAATATGTATAAAAATATGCTATGCGATGCCTGGCACATGGTAGGTGTTCATTCCTTTCTACTTGAGTTCACTCTGTTCACCATGCAGCATTTCACTGAGGAATTCACTGGGACCTTGGCCTTGGGATCATGTAACAGCAACTCCAGGGTTAGGAAAACTGGGAAAATTGGGTCTATGTTGGCAGGGTTAGGGATCTGTAAGCCAACTCCAGTGACAGGACAGAATTTCTGAATTGATCTGTCTTCAGGGTTCTTTCATATGTGCTTCCATTGATTTTTGTAACACATTGTGCACTGGCTCAGTCTTTGGAATACTCTTCCTCTCTCACTTGTCAAAATAATCTGTTCTTACTCCCATTTCCTAGGATCATGCTGAAGTACCTCTTTGTCTTACAAATTGCTCTTAAAATATGAATTCCATCCAGAAGTAGAGTCAGTAACCTGTCTCTGACATAACCCAAGACATACAAAGGAAGATATGCTTTTTGTGAGAAAATGATGATCATGCTTTTGGGTCAAGGATGTTGTCAACCCAGGCAAAGGCAATGTTTCATCACTCAGATGGTATGGTCTCAAAAAATGAAGAAGAGAACCCAGTTGGGTGCTACATTTAGGACATTTCTAAAACAAGGTACCAGAGGAACTCCTGGGCAATTGGAAGGGCACCACAACTACTAGTGAGTTGCCTGCTTCAGTCTAGTACCCATTTGAACTCTGCTGGCCTCCAGGATAGTTTGTGATAGCAAGAAATGATCACTATGGTACACTGGGAAAAAAAAGTTAGTTAACCTCAAAACATAAAATGGTGGAAGAAGAAAAAAGTTAGAAGCTCTTTCAGGACAGGGAATGAGAATAGTCCTTAGGTGACTATTCCCTACAGTCCCTTTGAGAAGGGAATTCATCCATTACAAAGGTCCTCAAAATATTCATGATACACGGGAGACTGGGGGTGGGTGGGTGGATACATTATCACAACCTATTTCTTCCCATTTTTAATTTTTTTTTTTTCCTGATCCACTTGCTGATTTTCAGGCTGATCTTGGGTTATAAGTCTTTGGTTTCCTTTTGTTGGTTTTGTTTTTGAATTTCCATTTGTTGAACAACTTTAATGCATCAGACGCTGTGCTAGGTATTTAATATGTATTTTTCTATATGATTGTCCCAACTACCCTACAATGGAGATACTGTTTTCCCTACTTTATAAATGATTTGACTTGGAAAGGTTTGAAAGCAGTTCTGCCTGATTGTGAGGATTTTGTTCATTCACTGCACCATGGTGGTGGTGGGTGGGGCAGCTGCAAGGCCTTTAACTCAAGAATGATTGCACTAATCTTTGGGAGAGCAAGTCTCTTCACCAATTAGATTCTGGTTATACTTCCTCATGTAGTACTTTAATTACAAAGTGATTTCTGAAGACTTTTCACTACCAGAACTGCTCAAATTCTGCTCTGATTGGGAGCTAATTTGTTTACTCTCATTAATTTTATCTAGTTGAAGTCTTCCTTCCCCTGCTTTTTTAAAAAAGACAGTATTTCTCTATCAAATCATAGAGCAATTATTTTGGTGGGCTTTTCATATAAATGTTGTGCTCATTTTGTCTTTCATAAATTATAGTTCTGGATTTTTTTCTGACTAATATTTTCTATGAAGAACAGGTTGGGCTTAGGTAAAATATTCCATCATTAACCATGCTATCATGTGTTGGAAAAATCTGTCAAGAATAGATTTAAGATGGCTTATAGGGCTTCCCTGGTGGCGCAGTGGTTGAGAGTCGGCCTGCCGATGCAGGGGACACGGGTTTCTGCCCCGGTCTGGGAGGATCCCACACGCCGCGGAGCGGCTGGGCCCATGAGCCATGGCCGCTGAGCCTGCGCGTCTGGAGCCTGTGCTCTGCAACGGGAGAGGCCACGACAGTGAGAGGCCCGCGTACCGCTAAAAAAAAAATAAAAAAAGAAAAAAAAAAAAGAAAGAAAAGATGGCTTATAAATGTAATTAATCTTGTTTTGGTCTTTGTCCATAAAAACTAGTAATGGACTGGTGTATCAGTCAGGGCTTGTAAGGAAAGAGATGTCCATACAAACTGAATAACTAAAGAGAAGTTAAGAAAGGACCTATATACAAAGGTATGGGCAAGGTTGAGGAAAACCTACAAAGGTTGGTATAGTACCTTGGAAACATTGCAACTCACAAGCCTGAATGATCAAAGGAAGTGAGGGCTTACTGGAATTCAAAGAGTACAGCTATATGGAGAGAGGTGCCTGGCATTAGATATAGCCTTTGTTTCGGGAATGAAACCAACCCATGGTGGCCAGGCAGGGAAGAAACTAGGGGGACCGATAGTCTAACCTTTCTATCTTCTCATCCTCTCACCTCCTGCTAGTGCCTCCCATTGGCTGAACTCCTCTAGAAGTGAGAGGGAAAGGGAGCTTGTTGATGCAACCCATACAGTTCAGCCTTCTGGCAGCACAGAGCAGTGGGGAGAAGTGTGGAGAGGGGATGGAGAAGGCCAAAGAGAAGACATTCAACACAGCTGGGATGCAGGATCTGATAACTAATGTTCATGTTCAACCTGAACTTTCGACCACAGCAAATAGTCATGAGAACAGTCTTCTAACAGATCAGATAATAATTTCAGTCTTTAGAAAATGAGACTGTGTTCTGCTTCTGCTTCCTCCAGCCTTTCTTTTTAATTTGTTTCTTAATGATTTGAAACAATTTGTGCATGTTCTAGCTGCATATACCCCTATAATGAAAAGTATAAAAATAACTATTCTCTACGCTGGTGATATAATTTTATTGTCACTAACCAGAAATGGCCTCTCTATCTTACTGGAAAACAGAGTGGCTTGAATTCAACTTTTCTAAATCCCAAATCATCACTTTTGGCAGATAGTATATTCAATCTAAATGCCTTATATCTAATGTTTGTATATTGCCAGCCAACTTTCTCAGCTACTTAAGGGTCATTTTGCAACCATTTTTCTCCGGTGGTTTCACTAGAAAATTATGCTACTTAAAAGTAGATATTTCTTGGCTGCATTACTGATATTTGTTTCTGGGGCCCAGGAGATTGGCGAAATCTATTTTGAAAATGTTTTCAGATACAAGGTGTAGCATCCATGCCTGTTCAGTAAATTCTGGTTGAATGAAAGAGTGGGGTAATTAACTTTGTAACTTTGATTTTTATCTTTCTTTCCCTCAACTGTTTTTAGGAAACAGTTTTTAGAAACCATCTTGAGGAAAATTTTAGTCTTGCTACTAGATCCTTCACTGAAAATCCCCACATGGAGGTTGGGGTAGCCAACTATTTGGGTCTTGATTAGGAGTCTTCATTTACTTTAAAGGAAGTGAAATATCTCCTGTCCTGTTGATTGTTAAGGTGGATGGGACTCTCCTTCATTAGCATTACAGATTTCATGCAGCTCATACTCTTGTCAAATGTTAAAATTTGGACATTTCTGTTGCCCAGTGCCTACCAAGAGCTTAATTAGATGGGTGAGCAGTTCTGATCCACAGCTAAAGAATATACAGTTCTTTCATTATTCTAGATCAACACTGTCCAATAGAACTTTCTGCAATGATGGAAATGTTCTATCATTGTGCTGTACAATGTAATAGTCACTAACCATGTGTGGCTATTAAACTTTAAAATATGGCTGTCAAGACTGAAGAATGGCATTTAAATTTTTTAATTTAATTTCAATTAATTTAAATTTAAAATCATCTATACATTGGGAATTCCCTGGCAGTCCACTGGTTAGGACTCTGCGTGCTTTCACTGCTGAGGCTGTGGGTTCAATCCCTGGTTGGGGAACTAAGTTCCTGCAAACCCTGTGGTGTGGTCAAAATAAATAAATAAATAAATAAATAAATAAATAAATAAATAAATAAATGAAAGAAAATAAACTATACTTTGATTTAAAAAAGTACCCAACGGGGAACAACATAAAATTAAAACTGAAAAAAAAATTAAAAGAATTTACAATGTGCCAGGCTCTGCTCTACCTCAACTAATCCTTATAATAATCCTCTTAAAGAAGTACCACAATCAGCATTTACAGATAATTTGTTTTTCACTAATCATGGCTAAAATTGACAAGAGTAAAATTACACCGAATGTTTTGAATAACTGATTTCAGAAATGATTTTAGCACTTCTTGAACGCTTTGCTGCTCAGTTTTTGCTTTCTTTCTATTTCAACTTGCAGATATATTTTTTGAGAAAATCAAAAAATTCAGAATAAACTTAATGACTCACTAAAATAACTAAATAATTCAATCAATTTATTTATTTATTTAAATAGGCATTTAGGCCAGGGGCTACCATCTTGGGCAGCACCACTCTGCATATTCTAGATTTTATCCCCGGGTCAAGTCTGACTATTCTTTGGCTTTCAAAAGAATAGCATTTATCGAATTACAAATTTCTATTTTGTCATTTATAGTGGTTTTAAAACATGTTTTCATATTCTTGGACATTCCTCCAAGAACATGGATACGAATTACCCTTCCCTTGAATGTGGGCAAGCTTTGGTGACTTGCTTCTGGCAAATAGAATGTGGAAGAACTGATACTATGTGACTTTTGAGGCTGGTTTATGATAGGCGATACACCCTGCCTGGCTCTCTCCTTCTCAGCCTGAGCTCCCACATAAGGATTCTGGCTGCTCTCATGCTACCATTTCTGAAGTCACATGGAGAGACCACCTACAGATATCTGAAGAGGACCAGTTATTCCAGCCCCCAGCTTAGAGAACTGCTTAGCCGACTCCAGTCAGTCCCCAGTGAGATAGTAATAAATGATCACTATCGTTTTAAGTCACTATTTTGAGGTTGTTGTGCGGCAAGAGATAACTGGAACAGTCTTGGTAGGAAACAGTGCAACAGAAAACAGTTCTATTAAACTCCTTACACAATTCGTTGTTGGGTTGTTTTGAGGACAAAGTCTACAACATCAATTTCTTGTGGATTTTTTTTTTTCTCGTGGATCTTAATATCAGGAAGAGCTGCACCTTCTTGAACAACTAAAATCTTTTACTTTAATACCTTTTTGCTTTGGTTGCTAGGAAACTCAAAGCTGAATTCATTCCCCACCTTTGTAACTAAATAGGACTGTACTTTTCCTTTGGCCTCATCCTACTATTCCCTTACCTTTTTTTTCTTTTTAAAACCCCAATGCAGTATATATATTATCAAACCACTTCAAAAAAGTGAGTGTTAGTAATGTTGGGCCTTTGCTGAATCAATGTGAGCTACAAGATCATCCAGTAGATTGATAATGATGGCTGGGAGAGTGCTGGAATTGTGTGACTCTCAAATGGCCTTATTTTCAGGAAGGAAATAAGGCCCTGAGAAGTAAAGTAACTTCTAGCTCTGAGGGATACAGAGCTAGTGAGTAGCAAAATTTCAGCCTAGGTGAAGGTGCATCTTACCGTCCATTCTCCCACATGGCACCCATTGGTCAGATGTTGGTTCTTTACTCTGGGGATGGGATAGTGGTACAAAGATAAGTAAGACCTTGCTCAGGGGTTGACTCTCAAGATATGCCTGGTGGGGATAGTACATGTGTTTAAACATAAAGTGGTATACATTTGGGGACTTCCCTGCTGGTCCAGTGGTTAGAACTCTGCACTTCCACTGCAGGTGACACAGGTTTGATCTCTGATTGGGGAATTAAGATCCTGCAAGTCATGGTGGTGCAGCCAAAATAAATAAATAAATAAAATAAAATAAAAAAAACATTTGACCCTTGAACAACTGGGGATTAGGGTTGCAGGCTCTCTGCACAGCAAAAAAATCCACTTATAATTTATAGTCAGCCCTCCACATACACAGTCCCTTATATCCACAGTTCCACATTCATGTATTCAACCAACTGTGGGTCGTGTAGTACTGTAGTATTTACTATTGAAAAAAATTCACATACAAGTGGACCCATGCAGTTCAAACCCATGTTGTTCAAGGGTCAGCTGTACATCATAAAAGAGGTACAAATTAAACTTTGTAAATGTCCAGAGGAATGAGACATCACTTCCAAGTGGAGGTTCATAGAAGGTGTCACGAAAGAGTGATACTAAGCTAGGCCTGGAGAGATGGATGTGATTCATATGTGCAGACACTGGAGCGAGGATGGGGTGGAAGATGGAGCAGTCTAGCAGCAGTGAGTTCAATGCTGGGAATTCTAGTCTCTGTGGCATTTGGTGGGGAAGATAGTTTTGGAAGGGGGCTGTGACACATCTCAAATTATACTATGTGAGTACCTGCCTACTCTTCTGTTTGTGGTACCAGCCCTGTCCAGGGGCATGTGACCTGTACATGTGGATGATATCAACTCATGAAGAGAGACTAATGCTGATATAAGTTTCCATGTAGCTGACTGCTTAGAAAACTCAACACTTGGGACTACGTTCTGAGGTAACTGCTTAAACCTTTTAACAACAAATTGCTTTTAGACTTCAGTATGGAAGAGAAAATGCTGGAAGAGATTCTACAGCACTGCTCAGCCCTGCAAACAGGGGCATTTCAGGACACTTGGGAGGAACCCAGAAACATGCTCAGCTTCTTCTTAGACTGCCTTACATTTCTTGCAGCCTTGTATGATCATAGGAGCCTGGTATTCTATTGACAGTAAGCCCAGCAAAGCTACAGAGTGGATCTCTGTAGGGACAGAGCTGTAGTTCTTTCCAGAGTTTGATTGATTTGTTACAATTAGTAACAGACGGCTCTCCTGAAATTCCACAATTGCCTCTTGAAATAGGAAAATCCCAGGTGACATGGGTAGGAAATTGCTAATGGGGTGAAAACTTTTCCAGACCATTAAAACAAGATCCTGCCACTTGCCTGTAAGTGAAAGTTTAAACAAACATCTTTTCTTTTTTTAAAAAATTTATTTATTTTATTTATTTATTTTTGGCTGCGCTGGGTCTTTGTTTCTGTGTACGGGCTTTCTCTAGTTGCGGTGAGCGAGGGCTACTCTTTGTTGTTTCGGTGGCTTCTCTTGTTGTGGAGCATGGGCACTAGGTGCACGGGATCCAGTAGTTGTGGCATGCAGGCTCAGCAGTTTGGCTCATGGGCTCTAGAGCGCAGGCTCAGTAGTTGTGGCTCATGGGCCTAGCTGCTCCGCAGCATGTAGGATCTTCCCGGGCCAGGGCTCGAACCCGTGTCCCCTGCATTGGCAGGCAGATTCTTAACCACTGTGCCACCAGGGAAGCCCCAAACCTCTTTTCTTGATTAGGAAAACCAAAGTCAATATCTGATTACAGCAAAATTCAATGCCATTCTGCTGGATTCTTCCGGATCTATAAAACCCTGGAAGGACAGCAGCCCAGGTGGATGACTCACAAGTGTTCTGACTCAGATTCCAGGTTCTTGGGGTGCTTTCCATAAAATGCTTCCAAAGGTGTTAAACCACCAATAATCATAGTTGCCGTATTGACTTTGCACAAAACTGTACAGCCTATAAATCATTTTCATATATGGTATCTCATCTAATCCTCCCAAAAACTCGATGAGGTGTATATCACTCTTCTACTTTTGCAGAAGAGAAAACTGAGGCCCAGGTAACTTAAGCAAATTATCCTAAATCTCAGGGTGAACATGTATCAGTGGAAAGGTTTACATCTGGTCTTAGGAATCTAAAACTATTTGTGCGTTTGAGGAAAAAGGTCCGAGGATGAGAGACAAGGTTGGGAACTGTAGTTGGAAGAGTGGACGCAGAGGTCCCTTGGGCCAACATCTGATCATCTAGGGATATGTTGTCCCCAGACAGGGACAAATTTTTGCCAGCCTTCTCTCTGCCTGGGAAGGTAATCAGTTAGTGTTAGAGACCCCTAGATCTGGAAGTGACCAAAGTTGTGATGTAGTTCAAATCCCTTGCCCAGAGAAGTTCAGTGTCTTGCAAAGACTTACACAGATAACTGGTGACAAAGCTGGGATTGGTACCCAGTTTTCTGGATCTTACAGGAATTTCTCCTGCTACAACTGAATGCTTTTCCTCCTACATGCTCTCTCCTTTTCACTAGGTAGAAATGTGTTTACAGTGAAAGATGATTGGGCACTCCTTAGATAACTGAACTAATATTAACAATTGCTACTACTCATCCAACACCAGCGACCTGCCAGGTTCTGTGCTAGATCTTTTACATACATTATTTTGAATCTTCACGAGAATGCTGCAAAGCATATATTATTATCTCTGTGAGGAGACGGAGACCAGGGTGGAGGATGGATTTGCCAAGACAATACTGAGTTGATGTTCTTCCCACTGTGCAGCGCACAGAGTAAGAGGTTCTCTCTTGTCCTAAAAAACAGAAATGTCTGAACTTTTTAATATGGTCAAGTATTATTTTTGGAAAATCATTAAAATTCAAATTGTGTTTATTCCTAGAACGATATCTGATTAAAAAGTGAGATAAGGGAGATGAATCAGTTATCACTTTTAAACAGAGTTCTTAGACATCTTGATTAATAAGGTTTTTTTTTTATTGTGAAGGAAAACCAACATTTAAAAAAAGTTGTAATTCAAGTCATATGCTTAAGTAATTTTTTAAGAAGAGAGACAGGGGGCTTCCCTGGTGGCGCAGTGGTTGAGAGTCCGCCTGCCGATACAGGGGACACTGGTTCATGCCCCGGTACGGGAAGATCCCACATGCCGCGGAGCGGCTGGGCCCGTGAGCCATGGCCGCTGAGCTTGTGTGTCCGGAGCCTGTGCTCCGCAACGGGAGAGGCCACAAGAAAAAAAAAAAAAAAAAAAAAAAATGAAGAGAGGCAGGGTCTTTTAAAACCCCTATTCATCTAGAGTGTTAGGGACAGAGCTGTAGAGGTTCTTTTGTATTAATTAGTTCTTCCCTCAAATTATCATACCTTTAGGATTGCTAAGCATATTCATCATTTGTATCTCAGTTAGAGTTACTTTAAACCTGCTTTCCTCTTAGCATCTGTGATATGCCTTCCAAATTTTGTTTTAAAAAAGCATTTTTTTAAAAACTTGGAACACTTTGAGGAAATGGAGAAATCTGAGTGCCATACCTCCAAGGAAGGATTTGGACCACAGATGGGCAGTGTGGAATTGCTTGGTACTTGAAAACCAGCAGGGGAGGTCGCCAGAAAATGGGAAAACAGAACTGACCGGGAATTGGAAAAGTGTCAATGTGAAATTTCTCAATTTCCACTTTTTCCCTGACCCCTAATGGCTATTCCTGGCCAGTATGCTGCCAAATCCTGATACCACTTAGGTTGCTAATTACTGCCTTAAAGTTCAGACCTTCATCAGGCAGTGCACAGAGGTGTCATGATGTGTCTTTCAGTATGATTCCAAACACTATACTTCTGTCATTTGACTCCGTTCCTTTTCACATGGGTCCTCTGCTTCCACTTATACAACCCAGAATGGTCACATCTTGGATTGCTCTCACAGAACTGGGGTAAGAGCCTTCTTCCCTGAAATAGCAGGTGCCACAGCTTCAGATTAAGGGCCATTGTGATGATGCCCCTTAATCTGCTGTCACAACTTTTTACTTGGTTTCTGGTCCTTTGACTTGTATTGCCTGACCCTAGTGCCTGTGGTTTTCCAGATTCCTAACTGCTGGCTTGGTTTTTTACCTACATACTTGATCTTGACTCCTGATACGCATCTGATTCCTGACTGTTCATTTGGCTTGAGTCCTATTGGCTTTTCCCATCCCAAGCCCCTACTTGTGATTCTTAGATTTGTTTTCTGCCTGGCTTCCCACCCTGGCTCTGATAATCCTCATCAGCACCAGTTCTGACTCAGTAGGGAGATTCAATCTCATTGAGCAGCCAGGTAAACAAGAGGACAGTGGAAGGAGTTGATAATCTCGCATCATCATCCAGCATCTGGCACGAATCTCACGGTCTTTTTGATCATGGGGTTGCTTTTACATGTTATAAGAGTTCAAAGAATGCTTGATCAGAAGAAATCTTTTGTAATCAAGGGGCAATAATTGTTATTCTTTCCAGTTGTTGAGTTAGCTATGCCTCTATAAATTGTAACATACTGTTCCAAGTTTTACTGAGTTCCTGAGGTGTCCTGAAATTAGGGTCAGTCCATGTCTCCAAGGAAGACAGGATCCATTCCTGTGATGTAGGATATTTGATAGAGTTCATGGGTGATAATTTCTACTGCTCCTCCCTCATTCTAAAAGTAAACAAAAGTCAGTTTCCCCACAGAGCCTAGATTTTTGAAATAACTTTACCTGTGTAAAATCTCAACTTATCTCAATAGGATATTGTTAAAGGAAGGAGAATTTCCCATCCAAGGTAACTAACCCAAATCAATGTCCTTGGGTGGGAAACAAAACTTAATATCTGATCCCAGCAAAGCTCTAGTATTTTGTCTTGCAGGTTTATTGAGAGTATATAACCATGGGTAATTTCCTGGACAAACGAACCCAAGATTAATTTCTCACCATTTTCTGGAAATACACTGAAACATTTGCAAATGAAGGTATGATGGGCTCTCAAATAGGAATTCTTTTAGATCACTGTTTTTAAGAATTCACATTAAGCTTATTTCTAAAATTATAACTGACTATGACAGATAAGTTGATGAGTCAATGTCATCTCTTAGAGTTCATGATAATTTTAAGGGCATGTTATCAACCACATTTCTAACCAAAATCAAGCAATTTTTGGTGTGGCTCTTAAAGTAGTTTTCCACAACGTCATACTTTACCCTGTACTTGTAGCTGCTTTTTGAGCTGTAGGGTTTGGTGGGGCTGGGAATGCTGACCTCAGGAAGAATTTGGGACAGTGCTTGGCAATCCCATCACACATCAGTTGTCCTTTCCCGTCATCTATCTGGCATTGACTGGATCAAAAACAGAGACTATTCCTGGTTTATGTTGAAATTCTCTGTTGTCCTTTGAAATCCCAAGTAAAGATTTCCTCCTATTGTGTAACTCAAGAGGTTTGATAAAGTATTATGTTTGGCATTCTGTTTCTGGAAATCTTTCTTTACAGAGGCCACCTATAGGTGTTCTAGAGTTGCTTGAATGACAATTAGTGCTGGATGATGCAATAGAGGCCACAAGCCAGTCAGTGTAGCAATAAAACACATGCTATAGGAACAGAGACAGAGATAAGCAGGGGCCATTCTAAGAGGGATGCAGCAACAACTCAAAGGATCTGTCACTCAGACAGCCAAGGTAGTGGAGAGCAGAATAGGAACACCAAGAAAACAGTCTCTGATAAACCAGTGCTGTAATTGGAAGTGTTTCTGGTGATGTGAAGGAGGACTCTGGAGGCCTCCAGGGTGAGATAAGTCAAGCAATCAACATGTCAAGGTAATTTGTTAGCAGTTCAGGCTTTGGGTCAAGGTGTGTAAACCTGCCCGCTATGATGTATGAAGCCTGCTAACCTAGGAGACTTGTCTGTAGAAAGACAATAGAAAAGTGGAGCCTGCTTGGAACAGACAAGAGGGGCCACTTGTACCTGTTAATGTAACATCTGTCCCAGTGAAGGCAGACCCTGATTACCAACCACTGATATAGTTAGAGGGGTAGGCATGGCCTCCATAAGGACAGCAGGGTTCCCACATTTCCCTGCTCTTGCTGAGTAGTTTTTATGGACTGATGCTCTCAAAAAGTTGCAAAATGGGAATAAAGACTTTAGTGATGGTTCCTCAATATAGGCCAAACAGACGTTAACTATAACTGTCGGAACTCACACCAACTGTACACAGCCCTCACCATCTCGTTGAGCCCACACAGATTATATACTGCTTACCCCATTGTTAATCTCACACCTAACTCTGTACGTTTCTCACTGACCTACTAAGCTCACACCAACCACACACACCCTTCACCATCTCAGTGATTTGACATCCACCCTACACTGCGCTCAGATGAGATCACACAAACAGCTGGCTGACTTCACACAGATTATACATTGCTGTGAAAGGTCTTCCTTTCTGCCCACTCACTACCTATATTCCCATTTTTTCCGAGAAATAAACCCTGGTTCTATTCAAGGTGGTGCTGTGTGCAGCTAGGAGACCACATTTCTCAGCCTCCCTTGCAGTTACATTTGATTATATAACTGAGTCTGACCAGGGAGACTTAAACAAAACTTTTTGGGTAGGACTCCTGGGAAGGCTTCTTGAAAGGGGACAGAATGCTGGGGCATAATCTTTTGCCCTTAGTCTTTATATTTTTTCCCCCAGTTTTGAAAACAGATATGATGGTCAGATCTCATCAGTTGTCTTGTGACTTTGAGAATAGAAGCCACCTAATGAGAATGGTTTGTTTGTAAGTTAGAGGATAACTGGGTCCTTGATAACTTTGTGAAACTACAGTATTATCTCTGGGCCTTCTATCTTTTAATTTCTTTTACGTGAGAAACTGAACCCTTAGTTTCGCATAAACCACTGTATCTGGGTCTCTGTTACTTCGGCTGAAGGCGGTTCTTACTGACACAAACCCTCACCATTCTTCTGGGCTCACGCTGACTATGCATATACTTACCATCCCCCTTGGTCAATGTGTACTCTGTATATTATCATTTGACTATGATGCATAAGTGGAACAGCTGTCTCTTTTTTTAATGCCTAGATGACTCTCTGCATTTTCCTTTTGTCTTGTCCAGTTGCATAAAGCAGAATGGACCAGAATCTCTGAGGTACATACGTCTCATTCTATAAATCTTAATGGAGAGAGGCTAAACCAGTACAACACAGTTGTACTAACACCAATAGTTAGGTGATGCAGAGAGATTTGAGATCAATGGCTCTTCCTGTTCTGAGTCAGCACCAAATCATGTCATAGCTTTACTTCTGCATCACAGAGGCTAGGGTGGTGTCCTCAAGGGCAAACTTTATGATTTCCTAGCATAAAGCTGAGCCACACCCACTACACTTCCCAAAGGGCTATACTGGAAAAAAAATGCACATTGATTTCTTTACCTTGCCTTGTCCCTTTCCCCCTAAAAAACCCGAAGAAATAAAACTCAAGATAGGGAGATCACAAGTGGAAAGCAGGAAGGAGAAAGATGGGCCTGTACCAGTGCGGCCCAATAAAGGGATACCACGTGAATGGTGCCCCCTGCAGGGGTGCAAAACTGTGGCCCTGGCTCATTCCCACCTCTGCTGTCTCAGCGGCTATCAGAGTCCTTGGTGATTGGCTGTGGTGAAACTCTTGCTCTGGTTCCGATCCTCCTTTTTCTTTTGGCAAAATCCCCTTCCCCAGGCTTTAGCATGGTGGAGTGGTGGGAGGGGTCCTTTGAGAGGACAAGTATTCAGGTGAATGAATTTTCCACCAAGGACTCTTCAGGCTGTAAAGAGTAAGACTGTGGAGGGTGGGATTGAAATCTGGAGACAGGAAGTGGTTACCTTGGTGTAATAATGTTACACCTTTGCCTGTTCCATCAGAACTAGGAATCATGACTTAAAACTTTAAAGCAGTATGCGTAGTATAAAAGTGAAAAGAGATTATTTTAGTAGTTAGTAGTTATTGAGGGTCTGGACTCTACACTTCTAGGCCTCTGTTCTTAACTAGTCAGGTACCCAGAAGGACTAGAGGATGCACCTACAAGACCCCTTTCATGAGACTCTTAACTGGCTGTGACTGGCAGGTGGGAGCCTATGACTGTTTGGAAGCCTCAAGGTCATCCCTCAGATTTAGGGGTCGGGGTAGTCACATTTCTGAGTCATGGTCAACCCTCATTTTGCTCTTTATAGATTCCACTGGGGCTGGCATTCACACAGTCATTTCTTAGAAAAATAACCCATGTTAATTTTTTGATGATGGATTTCCTATCTCCTCAACCTCAGGAGTCCTACTTTCTGCCCACCCTGCCCATCTCAACCTCTGGATATTATTTTCATGTTAATGACACATAACAAAGAAGGTGTTGCTTCAGGCCTTCATTCTTTCCAATCTGTCCCTGTTGTTACTTGTTGGTAGGGAAAAGTACTTATCCCATCAGAGCTTCTGTTTCCTCATCTGTAAAATGAAGGCCAAAACATGCCCCTAGGACAAGTAACTCACTTGGGATTACTTGGGATTGACATATACACACTGCTATATTTAGAATAGATAACCAACAAGAACCTATTGTATAGCACATGGAACTCTGCTCAATATTCTGTAATAACCTAAATAGGAAAAGAACTTGAAAAAGAATAGATACATGTATAACTGGATCACTTTGCTCTACACCTGAAACGAACACAGCATTGTTAATCAACTATACTCCAATATAAAATAAAAATTAAAAAAAGAAAAAAAAGACACGAGCTAATCAGTGGCAGAGTCCAGGCCTCCTGAAGCTCCTCCTCATGTCTTTTCCCATGACAATAACTCCCAGCTTGTGAAAATCAGATTAGGTGATGTGCTGAAAGGCATTTTATGCTCTGAGAAGTGACATGAAGAGCTCTGTGATTATTGTTAGGGTTTGGTCTCCCTAACAATCCTAGTGACAGAGTGAGGCCCTTGCTCTTAGAGAAAATTACTTTCCTTCACTGTTTTGTTTCTCCCACAAACCTCAGGGGAATGGATTTTAAGCTTTTTAAAGAGTCAGCTAATACTTATGAGGTTTTAAACTACAGTTGATAAAGCTTCCATTGGCTCTTCCCAGTGTCTGAGTCCTCTCTGCTCTCACTGTAAGCTAGTGTTAGCTCTCCCCTCTGCCTCTAGAGACCATGGTCATAATGTCATCCCTTTTAGGTATACTATCTAAAAGGGATGTGTGTGTGTGTGTGTGTGTGTGTCCCTGCCAAGAGTCACAAGGATCCTTCCTGTGTCCCTATTTTACATCTATGTGACTCAGAGCCAAGCTCAGATTTTGTTGAGTTCTGTACAAATAAAAACCCTCTAATGAGGAAGATTCTGAAGAAAGAACATTATTTGTTTCAGAATTAAAAAAAAAATTTATTTATCTATTTTTGGCTGTGTTGGGTCTTTGCTGCTGTGCACAGGCTTTCTCTAGTTGCAGCCAGCGAGGGTTACTCTTCGTTGCAGTGCACGGGCTTCTCGTTGCGGTGGCTTCTTTTGTTGCAGAGCATGGGCTCAAGGCACGCGGGCTTCAATATTTGCAGCACGTGGGCTCAGTAGTTGTGGCTCGTGGGCTCTAGAGCGCAGGCTCAGTAGCTGTGGTGCACAGGCTTAGTTGCTCAGCAGCATGTGGGATCTTCTCGGACCAGGGCTTGAAACCATGTCCCCTGCATTGGCAGGCAGATTCTTAACCACTGCGCCACCAGGGAAGTCCCAGAAAGAACATTTTGAGGAGACAGAGGCAAAGATGATCTTAGAGCAGGAGCAGGGTTCCTTTGGTGGGACTCTGTTAAGAACCAGTCTTTGGAGGGAGGTAAAGGAGATACAAAGATGGAATCATTTTTGTTCCTGAAGGAATTAACACTGGCCATGGTGGTGGGGACTTTAGTCCTAACATCCCGGACTGGCCCGCACTGATGTAGGAGACACACGGCAGAGTTCCCAGCTGTGGTCCTGGGCCCTGGTCCTCCCAGAGGACCGGGTCCTTCTGGTGCTGCTGGAAACGGCTCCTCCCACTTCTGTCTCAGGGTCTGGTGCCATCCCACTGGCATCCACACTGAGGGGCTGGCTCTTCCTTTTCTCTCTCTGACCCAAGAACACTTCAGAGGGTCTTAGTGAGTTCTTGAGAGGAATCAGCTTCTTTGAGAGGGTTTGGTCACCAGAAATAATAGAATTGTAGGATTTTGAAAACCAAAGAGGGTCTCAGACACCTTACAATTCAAGGCTCTTATTTTATAGGTGAGGATACTGAGACCCAGAGAAGTTAAGTGATTTGTTCAAGCTTTTATAGAACAATAGTCTCTGTGTTAGGATGATAATGCAAGTTTCTTGATTTCTAATTAAATGCTCTTTTCTACTGAATCTTTTGTAATCAGGAAGAAGACATTCTTTTGATAAATAACAATAGGAGGGTTAGGGCAGATTCAAGAATTACTTGATTTATCATCTGGCAGTTGTAGCCATTCTAAGAGAAAATAGCTCTGGCTCTGAATTAGATTTAAGAAACTATCAGGGTCACAAAAATGCATGAACAAGCAATAATGTCCCTGTCCACACTTCCCAGTGCTCTTCGTTTCTCTTTCTGTTTATTGTCCCAACTTCTAGTGTCTTCTATCCTAATAAACTAAAGGGTGCAGGAGGTACTGAGAGGAGCCCACATAGCATGTTTATCTTTTAAAAAATGTATTATGTTTTTGTTCACTAACATGGGATTTACGAAAGCCCAGAAAGGAAGACAATAGGAAGGGCACATTTCCCTCATCTTGATCTCCACTGACTGATTTCCCTTGCGACCCAGGAATGTGGGCCTGGGCTTATTTCCAAGGCTATGTGTAACCAAGAACTGGAAATGGAAAACTTAGCAATGAAGTTCAGCAGTTTTCTTCTTCTGTTTTTAAATAAAATATACTTCAAAATGTGATTTAAATAAATTCACCAACATGTAAAGTTATAAAATAGTGTATGTTCTCACCCAGTGATGTGTTAGAGCTGACCCCTACTAGCTCACGAGAATGGATTGTTACTCAGGAATTATTGTGAGCCTGTTGTGAAGTCATTGGCAACTTGAAATCAGTCACGATGGGAATATTTACACCAAGGAGATCAGCAAATTCTGTAAGTCAGGGCTTTTTCTTTTTTTTTTTTTTAATCAGAGAGTCACTTTGCTAGCACAACAATAGCACATGAGAAGTTCCACTATTCAGAAGTAATCATTGTTAATTTTCTTATGTAAAACATCCAAAAAATGATTATTCATATGCTAGCACATATGCATGTATTATTTGCATTCATTTATAGAATGAAAATAATATTTTATGAAATTTTCTTGAGATTTTTCATATCAACACATATAGATCTAACAACTCACTATTTTAAATTATAATATGTTATTATATGGCTGTACCATAGTTTATTTAACCAATCTCCTTTTATTTTTGTTTTGTTTTGTAAGTTTTTTTTAATTTAAGTATAGTTGATTTATAATGTTGTGTTAATTTCTGCTGTATAGCAACGTGATTCAGTTATACATATATATGCATTCTTTTTTATATTCTTTAACAAATCTCATAATGATGGGTGTCCTTGTTTTGTTTTCTCCAAAAGTAGACCCTGAGACACGAGGTTGGGTGCAGATGGTTTATCTGTCAGGTGACTGAGCAAGCACATGTGAGACAGTAGGCAAAGTGGGACAGGGAAAATCACGTTCTATCAAGAGTACAAACTATGGACATGATCTGTGGCTGTGATGTTGACTTTCACCAACTCTCAGAGGTAGTGGTTGTCAGGTTTCTCCACCATAAAGTTACTCTCCCCACCCTGCCTCCACACTTGCACACTTTTTGCAGCCCACACTTAAGGGGGGGTTTACCCTCCTCCTCCTTGCTTACTCCCCGCTCCTTGAGGGTGGAGTATGTATATAAAATGATTTGGAATTCTTCAGCCTGAGATCTTGGTTTCTTCCTGCATATTTATTTACTCAATCATTTACTTATCTCAATATGGGACTCATAGATATTTATTTTATACTTTGGACTATAATACAATGTTAGTTTATTTTGTTGGCCAAATCGTTCCAGCTTTCAGTTGGCTCCTGTGTCCCTTTGATATACCCCTATCATTGTGGGTTATTATTTATTGATTTTGAGCACTTCCTTAGTTTCTGGGCTCCACTGGTTTTCTTTCTTTCTTTTTTTTATTGCCTGCATTGGGTCTTCATTGCTATGCGCGGGCTTTCTCTAGTTGAGGCAAGAGGGGGCTACTCTTTGTTGCACTGCACGGGCTTCTTATTGCAGTGGCTTCTCTTGTTGCAGATCATGGGCTCTAGGCACGCAGGCTTCAGTAGTTGTGGCATGCGGGCTCAGTAGTTGTGGCTCATGGGCTCTAGAGCACAGGCTAAGTAGTTGTGGCGCACGGGCGTAGTTGCTCTGCGGCATGTGGGATCTTCCCGGACCAGGGATTGAACCCATGTACCCTGCATTGGCAGGTGGATTCTTAGCCACTGCACCATCAGGGAAGTGCTTCCACTGGTTTTTAAGGAATAGAAGCTTACTCCATTTACCTCAAGTTTTGAGTGGGGAGATTACATTTTATGGCAGGAAGTACATAAAGATTTACTCTCCTTTTCCTAATCTAATGAAATGTGATAGCTAGTTTTGCCTGACTTCTGAAACCACTGGGGTCAACACCCTACTCTGCCATGTCCCCCTTTAAAAGATTCTTCATTAGTAATTGTTAATTGAGGCTTCCAGTCTTTGCCTTTGGTCTTTCTTTTCTAACCAAGGCTAAATTTTTAAAAAACGTCTGGCTTATGCTTTTCTGTTTCTGTAACTATTTCAGTGAGGATGTAGACCTAAGTTGATCTTGGCGTTATATGTACTTGTGTGTACGGTGTGGGTGGAGGGTGAGGGGGTGGTCTCAGTTCCTGTTCCACAGCTGTGTACAAATAGTGTTGTCTCCTGTCCCTGAAGCCAAGATTTGGGCAACTAAGATAACCACACACCCTTAGTATCTTGTACTCTGACTTCTTCTTCTTTTTATCTTGTCTCTTCAGACTTCCTTTGCTTTTTTTGTAGTTCAACTGTGCATTTTAAAGTATGTTTGTTATATTTTACCCAGAATTTCTAAAGCTTTTATATTTAAAGCTTTTTAAGTCTGTTATGTTGCCGGAAATGGAAGTCCTACTCTTTACTTCCTCTTTTTTTAATCTTTTTCTTTTATTTTGAGAAATTAAAACCATTAAAAACTACAAGGTATTATTTCAAATATATCTTAATCCTCACCCAGAAATGGCAATTCTTTCATTTATTCCATGAATATTTATGTGCAAGACACTGTCCTAAGAATTTGGGATAAATCAGTGAACAAAACAAAAATCTCTCTTCCCATGGAGCTTACATTCTAGTGGGAGGTGCAGGCAATGAATAATAAACTTAATATACAATGATACTGCCTGATATTTAGAAGGGGATAGTGCTCTGAAAAAAACAAAACAAAGCAAAAAAAAACAAAAAACCCAAAACAACTAGAGCAGGGCTTGGAAATTAAGAGTGTAGGAAGTTAGACTTTTTTTTTTTTTTGTCTTTTAATGTAAGGTGGTTCTAGCAAGCCCCACTGAAAAGATGACATTTGAAGGAGTCTTGAAGGAGATGAGGAGCTGGCCAGGTAGAATTCTGGGGGAAGAGCATTTCAGGCAGAGGGAACAGCCAAGGCAAAACTCTTAAGGTGGGAGTGTGACTGATGTGTTTGAGGAAAAGCAAGAAAGCCTGTGTGGCTGGAGCCAAGTGCATAAAGGGGACCTTGTGTAAGATGAGGTTCAAGTAGAGGAGAGGGGTTGGTCATGGATGGACTTACTGGTCATTTGAAGAACTTTGTTTTTTCTCTGAGTTAACATAGGGTCCATTGAATGTGGTTCTTCCCCCACTCCCCAAACTAATAGAACTTTTTGTTTTTCCAACCATTTGAGAGTAAGTTGCCAACGTAAAGCCCTATTACCTGCCCCCCCCCCACATTCTTTAATGTATAATTCCTACAAACAAGGACATTCTCCTCATAACTATATAGCCATCAAAACCAAGAAACTAACATTGATACTGTGCTGCCATTCTATCCTCAGACCCTCTTTAAATTTCACCAATTGTTCCAAATGTGTCCTTTTTATAGCAAAAGGATCCAGTCTAGATCTCACGTCACTTTTAACTGTCAGGTCGCTTTAGTCTGAAAGAGTTCTTTGCACTTTCAAGGTATTGGCACTTTTGCAGATTACAAGCTAATTACTTTGTACAATGTCCTCCTATTGGGTTTTGTTATTTGTTTCCTCATGATTAGAATTAGATTTTTTTTTTTGGCAGTAATATCACCGAATAGGCATTTTTTCCCCCCTCACTTCATGTAGTCATGAGTACACAATTTGAATTTCTCCGTTACTAGTGCTGAAAACTTTGATCACTTAACTAATGTGATGTCAACCAGGTATCTCCCCTGTAGAGTTACTTACAGTCTTTGTAATTATAGTAAGTATTTTGGGGAGAGGTCACTTAAGACTACATAAATATCTTTTTCCTAATCAAATGTTCACTGACTAGTTTTATTCTTTTTTTCCCCCAAATAGTTTATATATCTGAATATAAATATTACTTACAGCAATGATGAGCTGGTTTCAACATCAGTTCTACACCCCACCCCCACCTTCTAAAATGTACTCTTTGAGAAATCTTGTTCACATAAATAGATGAGCTCAGAACAAGTTTTATACTTGCACGTTGGCTTAATCCTTTGAACTCCTTCCAAGCTATATGCAAATCACAAATTCTCTATCATAAAAATGACACACAATGCTCTATAAGCTGATTACATTATCCTTAAGTTTGTTGAAAACAAAAAAAAAATTTAAACCTACCTTGCAAAAGGATTTGTTTCTTAATTTTCAATTTCTCTGAATTACACAGGAAAGACTTATTAAGACTTATCAATGACACTTCATTTTATCTCTTGCCTTTTAGAAGTGTCTGTTTTACTTGATATACTTAGAAAGGTTTAGAATATTTTGAATATTAATTTTATAATATTTTGATAACATACATTTATGATGCACTTTTGCGGGGGTAAAAGATATTGGCTCTAGAAATTTAACTCAGTCAATTTATGGAAATGATCCACCATCAAACCTAATGATGGTGGGCTACTAATTATCATGCCAGGACAACAGGCGTAAATAACTGCCTGAGCAAACTGAGACATGTTTATGTTATCTAATGAACAGAGCTATGATCCATTGTCAAACCATTCAGCCGAATCAACTTCTTTTCTGTCAGAAAAAGTATGACTTCATATTCAATCCAAATAAACATGCTATTATGTATCCCCATGACAACCAGCTCACTTCTAAATGCAGCGACTAGCTGGGGATAAGATGATCCCATTTCCTCACACATCAATTTAAAAAGATACAGGCTTAACTCCCTTGATTTTACAATATTTACAATTTAAATAGCAACATCCAATACTCCCTGCAAGTCAGAACTCCATTTTTTGCAACCAAAACTTGTTTATTAATAAAATCGTGTTCTCAAGCTAAAGCAAATTTTAAAGCATGGATAAAAAAATACATAAAACAATTTCTGTGTAGTCATTGTAACAATCAGGACCAGTTACATAATTTTCAGGGCCCAGTGCAAAGTGAAAATGTGGGGTCCCTTGTTCAAAAAATTAAATATTTCAAGATGGGACCGTCAGAGCCTTAAAGCCAGCACTGGCTCTCATAATATGGGGCCCTTCTAAGGGCAGGTCACAGACCCAGAAAGCTGGCTGGGACAATAGTTTTGTTCTTAGAGACCCTTATGTCCCTAGTATAAGCTGAATCAATGTGAATAAAAGTTTCTAAATTTTAAAAATAGTATCACTGTTCACCCTGTGCATGCATTTTCTTCTCCATAAAAGTGTACACAATTTATTAACTGAAAACACCTGTGGATTTTCCTATCTGAAAGGCATGGGAAATCTGTCTATCACAATCTTTACCATAATCCGGTGAACAATTTCTCAGTGCCTCAGTTTCCTCATCTGTAAAATGGGGATAATGTACCTACCCTGAATTGTGAGGACTAATTGTGTTAATATGGGAATGCACTTAGAACAGTGTATGGCATATAGTAGAACTGTAGCTATAGTGGAACAGAGTTGCAGAACTGTTTTCTATTATCACTATTATTATTATTGCTATTATTATTCAGTAATTTCATTCGCTATACAAATTACAGTAATGTCAGAATAGGAATTGATTTAATGGCAGTGACAGACTTGGTACGTAAAATCTTTCTACCTATCAAAGGTGAACCAGGTATTATAACCTTTTCCACGTTTATGTAAGATTTTCTATATTTCACTAGAAAAATAGTGACCTAATGAGCAATGCTAATTCTGATGATGCTCTCCAAGCCAAGCATGTTTAAATGTTAAGCTTAGTGATAATTTTACCAGTGCCCTTAGCTTCCTTCACAAAAAAATTAACTGATTCAATTTTAAAGTCTGAACGTTCTGTAAATTATTATTGCACATTGCATTAGAGATATTTTTCATACTATTGTTTTACAATTTTTTTTATGACGATCACAATGCAGAACTGTTTTTAGGAAGAAATTCATGGTATATGTAAGATTTATTATGTTTAGTTTTGGTGTTTTGCTTTTAGTTCATCTTTGGTAGTTCTTGGAATGTTCATTGAAAAACTTCTGTTGTGTTTTGTCAGAGCTTTGGTCTCTTATAAAAACCCCCAAACTGTTGGTTTAATATGTCCAAGGAAATCCTCAGTCTGCTTTCTTCAACACTCTGATTCTTCCTTAGCCACAGACTGGCAAATTTTAAAAAATTTAAATGATATAGGCTTCTTTTACTAGAAAGCAACAGTACAACACAAAATGGAAATCACGTTTGTATAAAACACATCTGTATTAGTTTCCTAGGGGTGCTGTAACAAAGTACCATGACCTGGAGGGCTTAAAACAACAGAAATTTACTGTCTAACAGTTCTGGAGGCTAGAAATCTGAAATCAAGGTGTCAGCAGGGCTATGATTCCTCTGAAACCTGCAAGGGAATCCTTTGCCTCTTCCCACGTTTGGTGATTTGCCAGCAGTCCTTGGCATCCCTTAGTTTGCAGCTGCATCCCTCCAATCTCTGTGTTTTGTCACAGGGCGTCCTCCCCATGTGTCTCTATCTTCATATTGCCGTCTTCCTATAAGGACACCAGTCGTATTGAATGGGGGCTCATTCTACTTCAGTATGATCCCATCCTAATGTAACTAATTACATTTGCAACAACCCTATTTCCCAATAAAATCACATTCTGAGATACTGAGGTGTTAGGACTTCAATATTTATCGTTTAGAGGGACACAATTCAACCCATCACAACATCCAATTAAATTTTTTTTATATCAAAGGGTGAAATTTTACTTCAGAGTTTAAATAATATTAATTTATTCAGATATTGGAAAATTTGCATCACAAGATTTTCCATTAGAACATACTACCAAATAAATACACAACCAAATTCTAATTTTATATGTCAATACAATGTACCTTTTGTTTATGAGTAATTATATATTTTCATGGAATACATCTAACTACTTAGATTTATATTTCCTAAGACTATTATAAAAACATAAGAAATAAATTATGGAAAGAATCTTGTGATATAGATTACTCAAATCAGTAAAGTTCAGATTAAAATGATGTAGAGTGAATATGATTATCCATTTTAATAAAAATTATATATAATAAATTATAAAAATCAGATAACATATCAATTGTGCTCATTCTCGTTATTTAATTTGTAATAATCTAATGTAGTGTGAAGCTAAGATTTTATGAAACAATGCCGTAAAAGGCATGGTATTTCTTCTGCAAATATGTGTGAACACATGTATCAAATTCTGGGGTTTGGCTTTTGGAGGTAAGTTAGAGCCATGTATTAATATCAGAAATCATTCCATTAACTTTATTAGACATCATGACTAAACTTTGTGCATACATGTGAAGAAGAAGAAAGACGTATACCTTAAAAGTCAATCAGTCTGTGCTTTTCATTTGTAAATGCAAAACAGGAGGTAGGAAAGGACAGCCTATGAGATGCCTCAAGAACAAATGTGTGTTCAGAGGGCTCAGTTCCAGGAAAGACTCACATGGAAGTTGAGGATTTGCAAGTCGATTCCCTTGGAAAGTCTTTGTGCATCCAAATTGTGAGTGTTACTGCTTGGCGAAGCTTATGTCACATGGGGAACCTTAGCAGCAAATGATCTGGGAAATGTAGCTTTTAGCTTTCCAAGTAGGATAGGTTAGGAAGGTAAGCTAGGATGTGGGTCTTGAGTGAACCAAACTAGTTTACAAAATTTACCACTGTGGCCTTCAGTAGAAATTACCAACAGTGTTGCCCTGAACTTCATGCTGAACAGACGTAACACTAAATCTGTGTGTGTGTGTACCTTATATTTAACATTGCGGTCTAAGAATCTTCTGGAAACTGTAGTAGCTGGCCCACAGGTATGTAGTCTTGTCCCTGTGAAGGGAGGTAAGATGATTCTTGAGTCCTGTAGCCAGACATGAAGTGACTTTACTGGTGAGTGCAGACTAACTCATAAAACTATAAAGAGCAACGCCTACAAAGGAAGAACCTGGAAAGAATCTAGATAACTTTTTCTATGAGTGCTTTATCAGATTTCATCCAACGTCTCGTGTTAGTTATTTTTATTTCCTTACGTCTGTTTCATTACTGTTTATGGTAGCAAAGAAAATCAAAACCTAAAGCAAAAAGTCTGTAAATTTACGTGGAGGGAGAATAGCAAATAAATGGAGTAGAACTGTTGAGAGACATTGATTCTGTAGAAAATCAGGTGAGAAGCCCAAGAGACTGAGTAGGTCTTTGAAGCTGTAAAAATAAAATAATCCCCTAAGGAAAAGTAGAAATAAGAGGAATCCCCTGTGGAAGGAACATAGAAAATGGACCCAGTGTGGCTAACAGGGACCCAAAGTAAAATGGAGCCAGGCAGTCATGACAGATCTGGGGTTCAATCACATACTTTGTGTTCTTAGAAAAACCACAGACAAACAACTATAAGGACTTCTGATTCCACTAAGGGTCCTACCTGGAAAAGCCCCCAACGAGAAGCTCCAGTGACGGCCAATCACAGAAGACTTGCAGTCAGGCTGAGCACTTGCAGTCAGGCTGCAAGGGCCATCCAGTCCCCTTTGCAAGTCCCCCAACTGTGACTTCTTCAGGTTTTGCTTCTGAAAATCCCTCACCTCTTTCACCCTCCAGGGATGTACGTTGGGCACATATCCCCTGTTTGCAAACCTTGAAAACAATAAACCTTGTCTTTTGCTTTAAGATCACCCTGACTCTTTTCTGGGTTTTATTTATGATTTAGGACAACAAAGAACAGATGAAACAAGCTGAGTCCATAGAGCTCATGAGAGGGATGTAAGAGCTGTTGGGACCTTAGGGTCATCAATTATAAAGGAAGAGCTTTGGGCAAGGTGGTTGCACAACAAGGGTACTTTCAAGTCTGCTATTCATCAGTGAACATTCCCAAGGAGGTCCCATCATCACCGTTCCTGGCTCCTGGCCTGAATATGGATAGGGTTTCTGCCCTTCCAGGTCCTCCCAGTAGGACAGGGGAAGGGCAATAGCCCTGGACCAGTGAGGAACACGAGGCTGTGTGGTTTCAGACAAGTCACCCAATATCTCTGAGGTGTAGGGTCTGGATAACCTCTAAAGTTCTTTCTATCTCTGTTGTTCAATTGTGTTTCCCCCTGAAGCATATGGGCTCTCTGTTCAGGTTGTTCCCCGGAGACCTAGAAGTGGAGAAATGGGGAGCAGGATGGGAACTCAGGCCATAATATGGAGACAGAGACATCCTTTTGTCCCATCCCAATACATTTCACCTCCCTTGACTTTGAATCTGTACCTCTTGGAACAGGAGCTCTGCGGTCACAGGAATCTCTAATATGTAACCTACATAGACTTCCCTGCTGGGGATGATTTTCCTTCCTTTTCTGATCAAGCTTCGAATCTTGGCCCTATAATGCAGTTTTGAAGCATTCTTTGCACTAGTAATCATTCCCTTCCACACCTCTGCAGGGTCTGTATCCAGGTTGCCCCTGTCACAGACCTTGGTGAAGGGAGACATGTCTATTCCATAAAATGGAAGTGAAGACTTTGTTCCTTTTGGCTCAGTTTTTCCCTTCCTGGGCCTCTAAGAGGGGCCACATGGGCAGAGTGTAGCCAAGCCTGGGAAGACAAAACTGGATTCCCCTAATTACCCAGGTTTCCAATCATTTTCTCAGAGTTGAAACTCCAGCACAATGCAACCCTAATTGATGTCCCTTTTTTGGAATGATTCTGCTACCTTTAGCCCTGGAGCCCTGACTCCTGGTCCCAAGGGGGCGAGTCTGGGAAATCATTCACACACCAACATTGATGCCCCTGCATTCTGTGGATATAAGCCCAGAAAGGAGTAGGTCTTGAGAGGTGGCATCTGAGTCATCAAGGCCCTGGACATCAGCCTCCCACATCCTCTCCATGGACGTGTCCTCAAGACCTTATTGTACTCAGCCGGCATGGTGAGCAGACATGGTGAAGTTGTTGCCATGTTTCCTGGTGCTCATCAACCCTCAGTGTTCTTTGCTCAGGAAGGTAGAGTTTGGTGAAGGCTGTGCCTGTGGTCTGGCCTGAGGGAACTGAGGTTGCTCAAAGCTGGTCCAGGGAACTCTTAGCATGGAGGGGGGTTAAGGGAGAGAGTGAGGTATGTGGTCTCCTAATTTTATGGAGAAGTGAGAGAAGAGATCTTTGTGTTCCAGGTTGTCTAACTTCTTTCCTGTATCTCCTTTTCTCTCCAACAGACAGGGGAAGGGTAGCCTTTGTGTTCCCCATCGAGTCACATGATTCCTTTGCTGCACTGGAGGTGGAGCCCATCAAGGCCTGGCACACAGTATATGATAGATTCTATGCTAACCTCACCCATGATATAGTCTCTAGGCATATAACAACCTGGAGCAAGAAAATGAGGTCCTCCTCTTTATTTATTTATTTATTTGTGGTACGTGGGCGTCTGACTGTTGTGGCCTCTCCCGTTGCGGAGCACAGGCTCCGGACACGCAGGCCCAGCGGCCATGGCTCACGGGCCCAGGCGCTCCGCGGCATGTGGGGTCTTCCCGGACTGGGGCACGAACCCATGTCCCCTGCATCGGCAGGCGGACTCTCAACCACTGCGCCACTAGGGAAGCCCAGGTCCTCCTCTTTAAAGAAAAGATTGAAGTGTGTAGTGGGTTTGTGGGTGGTTCTGATACATTTTTCAAGATCCCGTAGAGCTCTCCTGGTCCAGAGCACCTCTATGTGGGCTGGGAGTCTGCCCCAGGGATTGCAGAGCTCTGGGAGGATGGGAATCCCACAGTGAGGAGGAGTCTGGAGAAGGAAGGGATTCTCTATGGGGACAAAGGGAAGCATTTCCAGGGGCAGGAGCAGGATTCCTTTGGCGGTAACTTTGATAATCAGTCTTTGGTGGGGGACGTTGGAGATGTGAACTTGTGGGACTGTGCTGTCACCAGTTGAGATTAACAGTGTCTACCATGGTGAGACTTTCGGTCCTAATGTCCTGACCTTGGAGGGCACCAATGGTTGAGGTGCATGGCGAAGTGTTCACCAAGCCCCGGGTGTGGCCCCAAGGTTCTTTCAGATCCTCTCAGTGTTCATGTCCTGAAGGGCAAACCTCGGAGATTAAACCTCTCTCTCCCCATGTGTCAGGCTCTTCAGTATTTGTTTGCTGAACGTTTTGGAACCTTGCTTAAGCTCTGTTGGGACTGCTCTCCCTCCCCCCACACCCCCACGGCTTGTGGGATCTTAATTCCCCGACCAGGGATTGAACCCACGCCCTTAGCAGTGAAAGCGCAGAGTCCTAACCGCTGGACCGCTGGGGAATTCCCCTGTCCCTCTTCAATGCACCATCACCTGACGGGAGTGTTTGTTAGTAGGCAGCCTATTGAAGCAGTAATCACTGGGGATCAGAACTGAGGAAGATTTTGAGCTTAGAGGTACCTTAGAGACCACATGGAATCATGGTTTTCATACATTTCTTTTGAAAACTTGAGACCAAATAAGACTTTATGGCAACACACCCCCCTCAAAAAAAACCAACAACAATAAACAAAAACTGGTAGAAGCAATGTATATCTTTCTAAGCTGTTTAAATCTTCACTATTTTTTGGAAGGTGTTAGCTGTGGGTGAAATCCCTAATTCTTTCCCAGAGACCTTCCTTCCAAGTAACACAATTTGAAAAGTGATGTTTTAGACCAAAGCCCTTATGGCACAGAGTTTGAGGACCTAGAGAGGAAAGGAATGGCTGCAAAAGTAATAGTCTAGCTCAGAGTGGAAATGAGATGCAGGTCTTCTGATTCCCTACATAGTGGATGTATTATGGCTTTGGTCCCAGCCCCTTTCTTCCCATAACTAAGCCTCCGCTCCACATCCAAGGGTGGGTTTTGGCAACTGTGTTTCCATTATGTGCTCTTAAATCACTGACTACATTTGATTTGGACAAATGGTGATTTCCTGACCCAAACTGGACTAGGTGGATTATTTCTCTATTCATACTTTTGAATTAAGAGTGAGAGATTCTCCTTCAGTTTGAGCAGAGTTGAAAGGTGGAGAGAGAGGATTTCCTGGATTCCTGGTTCTTGTTCCTGATAAAAGTGCTTTCAGTAAATCCTTTCAGATTCATGCTACCTGCTACTGGAAAAGTCTTTACTGAAGACCCCTACACAGTTTCTTCATAATTTTCTATCATCAAGAGACTTAAATTAGCAGGTTTCAGGTGAATAGCTGTTTATTGCTGATTTCCAGGAGCCCAAACTTTTTTTTTTTTTCTCCCTGTATAGACTTTCTACATTGTCAGAATTTGGTTTAAGTATTTGGCCCAATCTTAAAAATGGAAAATCCCATATAAATGATTTCATATGATATTCAATCTCTCTGTGAATATTTCTCAATGTTGACATTTATGCTGTAATACAATATATCATGGAGAAATTTTGTTCTTTAGACTTATATCCTAAAAGGTAATAGGGATTATGGGGGAAAATATGGTTTAGGGCATAACATCAAAAACTTATGCAATGATGTAATTGGCTCAATGTCAAAAACAGTGACTATTCCAATAAAACTATTATCATTCATATATCAAGTTACAATAACCAAATAGTGGACTTTACCTTAAAAAAACCCAGATAAATCTAACTTGATAGAAAGGTGTATAAGTAAAGGTTGAGTAGTGGAGATAAAGGCAAAATGCATCAAGATGAGAGACAGCACAGAAGGTACTTCTAAGACAGAGCACATGCCCAGGTGGACCAAGGAAGAATATTTGGTCCTGCATTCCTCCAGTTTGCTGTATTCCCTTGTGTTGGTGTACTTTGTTATAGCTGCTGTTACTTGGTGGTGGAAAATAGTAACTGGCTGAGAAAAAACAATGATGCAACATCTATATTACACTGATATCATTCCCTCACTTATCGGTCGCACCTGAATTAGTTCTTGTCCCAAAGCAAGATCTGTAGCTGAACAGAGTGTACTAAAGGCCAATGGTGGTGGTGCTGGAATTTCTGTATTCAAGCGGCTTAGGAGTGGCAGTCTGGTTGAAAAGGGGTACTAGGGGGTACTATATTGAAGCTACATTTGAATAGCAAGTATATTTTATTATTTATTTTTTACCTAAGTCACATCATCCCCTCCAAAATTGGCTCTGGCTTTGTTAATTACATAAGAAAATGATGTGGCAGAAAGAATGCTGTTCAGAGATGGCCTGGAGCATCGAAAGCTCATGAAGTGATTTTGAAAAAAAATTTATTTAGTTTTGGCTGTGTTGAGTCTTTGCTGCTGTGCGCGGGCTTTCTCTAGTTGCGGTGAGCGGGGGCTACTCTTCGTTGTGGTGCGTGGGCTTCTCATTGCGGTGGCTTCTCTTGTTGCAGAGCACAGGCTCTAGGCGTGTGGGCTTCAGTAGTTGTGGCATGAGGGCCCAGTAGTTGTGGCTCTCTGGCTCAGTAGTCGTGGCTCACTGGCTGTAGAGCACAGGCTCAGTAATTGTGGCACGTGGGCTTAGCTGCTCCGCGGCATGTGGGATCTTCCTGGACCAGGGATCGAACCTGTGTCCCCTGCATTGGCAGGCAGATTCTTAACCACTGAGCCACCAGGGAAGTCCCGAAGTGATTTCTTAAGTAGTGTGTTTGGCTCCACAAGCTGAGATTCAGAAGCATCAACATTTCAGTTGATGAGATCCCACATTTCAGTTCAGAGATCTGCTTAGGGTGATGACCAAGATGAAACAAAAGGGAGGACAGGAGAGGGACCTTTCCCAAGTGTACTTTACCAGCCTGAACAGTTCTTCAGGAAGAGACCATGGCAGCAGCTTCTGGGGCCCAGAACCAAACATTCCTGCCTTGAATGTACTTCTGAGGCTGTGCCATTAGGTGGGAGCTCCCAGGGGGTATCAGAAACAGGAGATGTCAAAAACATAAGGCTCAAAGGGATGGATGGGAATCAAGAGTATTTGATTACACAGAAAGAAAAAGGAAGATGTATCAAATGAGACATGGTGATGGGCATTGCCAGCATCCTAGATTACTAAACTGTTCAAAAGGTTTCCAAAGTCCCCAGTGCTGCTCTCAGAGTGAGCAGAAGTAGGATTCTCTCCCAGCAGGGGTAAATCCATGGACTTCAGATTAATCTCTCAAGGGATTGCTCCCAAATGAGTTTATATATTGACTCAGGACAATTGACATCAGTTCACTGGTGTCTTATGAAACCAAACCAAAATTTTCTTCAACTATTTTCATTCTCTCAACCATTACAGGTTTCTATTATTGTCTTTGGCAACACTGAATCCTGGGTTTGGAGAAAATAATTTTGTCTGGGATATCTGACTTAGTAGCTGTGGTAGTAGCTTGTTTTCTACATTTTGTAGGTGGGAGTCAGTGCTGTGGTAGTCTTGTGTGCTCTGTTGAACTCTTTGAACTGTTTAAAGAAAGAGCTCATTCAACTTTGCCGGGCTTGTAGGAACCATGCTCCTCTTGGTGGAAGAAGCCCAGGCTGCAGATGCTGAGGGAATGTGACTCTGTGGTGTGACGCTGGCTGAGACAAAGCAGAATTAGAAGTTGGGGAGAATGAATTTAAAGTCTAATTTCTTTGGATTTTTAACTCACAAGGTGAGAAAATTTGACTTTGGACTTTACTTACGAGGGAATGTAATTTTTGGACTTTAATCTCTCCTTGGAAATTTAATGATAATGAGTTTTGTATTTAGATTTGGGGCATTATATGTTGTGGGCAATTATTACTGAAACACATTAATACTGTCATTGAATTTCATTGCAGAACATTTGACGGAACCATATTTGGATGATATGACTAGAAATAATTTGAACTGGGAACAGTAGGGAGTTAATTTTAGACTTGGTTGTAGCATGGCCTCAGAGTTAATTTAATTATCCTATTATTCTGACTATTATTCTGCCAGCAGTCATAGGAGAATTTATAAAGGAGCACTGGGGATAGTTACATCTCTGGCTGGTCACAGGTATATTAATTGAGCCATTTTAGATTAAAAGAACAAAAGATAGAGGTATTTTTGAATGAAATATTTGCTCCCCATTCCTGATGTTTCCTTCCACAGGATGGAAGCAGCATTAGAGGAATGTCCCTGACCTCACTTCCCTTATCCTCATTCATCTCCAGGGGAGAAGTCAGTCATGTCCTGCAGCTGGCTAACACAGGCTTGGTACAATTCTTCCCAACTCTGCATTCAGTGACATCACATTGGTAGTTTGAAATCAGCCCTAGTGGGAGTATTTAAAGCATAGAACCAGTAAACACTACAAATCAGGGCTTTTTGTTCCAGATAACCAGTTTACCAGCAGTATATCTGTCATTTACTCTGAAAGGAATGACTTGTCCTATTATTGACTTTGGAACTGAGCATATGTATGTCAGTCCTTTTCTCTCCCTTCCGCGTGCGCGCGTGCGCGCGCGCGCGCGCGTGTGTGTGTGTGTGTGTGTTGGGACCTACCTGTCTGCAAATAGCACTTGTTTGGGTCTACTCTCAGCTATTTGGTGACTTTGACAGTAAATACTCTTCATCCATGAGGAGTAATCTGTCTGGTCTAGCACCACCTGGTGAGTGGGTGAGTAAAGCTTTTTATATCTGGGGATTGGTATTAAGTCATCTTCACCAACCAAGTCCCCCAGCCCCTTCAGTTTTTTTGTTTTTTTTTTTTCTTGCGTTATGCGGGCCTCTCACTGTTGTGGCCCCTCCCATTTGCGGAGCACAGGCTCCGGACGCGCAGGCTCAGCGGCCATGGCCCACGGGCCCAGCCGCTCCGCGGCATGCGGGAC
>NW_006788182.1:325294-336648 GCF_000442215.2 Lipotes vexillifer
CCCGAAACGGGGCACGAACCCGCGTCTCCTGCATCGGCAGGCGGACCCTCAAGCACTGCGCCACCAGGGAAGCCCGCCCCTTCAGTTTTAAAGTCAACGCTTTGAACTCTGTCTGCCTTCTTAATTTCTCTCAACTGGTTTAAAACTCAGTTGGAAAGGAGAGTAGAATTTATAAGCATCCTTATACCTCAACACTTGCATTTTCTCTCTTGAGTTTTTTGGAAGTTGTATGTATATACATTCTTCTACTGGTTATTTTTAACTTAAAAATATTCCATTTTTTTTTTCTAAATTATATTTTTTATTTTGAGAAATGATCCTACCAAGAACTGGAAATTTGCATCAGAATTTTTAAAACTAAAACTCAAATAATTTAAAGAAAACTTTACCCTCTGTCCCAGATGCAAGCACAGTAATGAAATTATGCTGTCTTTCTTACATATTTTTTCAATAAGTCAAAATTTTTAAAATAAACTTTTAATTTTGAAATAATTTTATATTTATAGATAAGTTGCAAAAATAAGGCAGAGAGTTCCTTTATGCCCTTTACCCAATTTCCTCTAATTTTAACATCTTGAATTACAGTGGTACATTTGTCAAAACTAAGAAAATCAGCATTGGTTCATTACTATAAATTGAACTCCAGTTTTCATTCAGATTTCCCTGGTTTTTATACTAACGTCCTTTTTCTGTTCAAGGATTCCATCCAGGACATGACGTTACCTTTAGTCATCATGTGTCCTGAGCCTCACTGGTCTGTGACAATTTCTGGGTCTTTCCTTGTGTTTCACAACCTTGACAGATCTGAAGAGTACTGGTCAGGTACTTCGTAGGAAGTCCCTCAATTTGAGGTTATCTTATGTTTCCCTCCTTATTAGACTGGAGTTGTGGGTTTTTAGCATAAATGATTTATTAAAAAACACTTTATAAACACAATAGATATGTAGTAGCTTTTATAACTTGCCTTTTTTATTCAACTTTGTCTTAAGAGTCAGCCCTTTTGAAATACAGGCTTTTTTTTTTTTTTTTTTGCTATAATGTGATATGTGCATTTCTGAAAATCCTCATGTTCAGCATAATTGTGCACTAAAAATAGCAGCGCTGTGGAATAACTAGACCATAGATAATTAGGGACAGACCACTCAAAACCTATGCATGGGAGACCTTCAAGATGGCAAAGGAGTAAGACATGGAGATCACCTTCTTCCCCACAAATACATCAGAAATACATCTACACGTGGAACAACTCCTACAGAACACCTACCGAACGCTGGCAGAAGACCTCAGACTTCCCAAAAGGCAAGAACCTCCCCAAGTGCCTGGGTAGGGCAAAAGAGAAAAGAAAAAACAGAGACAAAAGAATAGGGACAGGACCTGCACCTCTGGGAGGGAGCTGTGAAGGAGGAAACGTTTCCACACACTACGAAGCCCCTTCTCAGGCGGAGATGGGGAGGTGGCGGAGGGGAAGCTTTGGAGCCACAGAGGAGAGTGCAACAACAGGGGTGCAGAAGGCAAAGCAGAGAGATTCCCACACAAAGTGTCAGTGCCGACCGGCACTCACCAGCCTGAGAGGCTTGTCTGCTACCCTCCGGGACAGGGTTGGGCTGGGAGCTGAGGCTTGGGCTTTGGAGGTCAGATTCCAGGGAGAGGACTGGGGTTGGCTGCGTGAACAAAGCCTGAGGGGGCTAGTGCACCACAGCTAACTGGGAGGGAGTCCAGGAAAAAGTATGGAACTGCCTAAGAGGCAAGAGACAATTGTTTTGGGGTGCACGAGGACAGGGGATTCAGAGCACCACCTAAAAGAGCTCCAGAGATGGACGCGAGCTGCGGCTGTCAGCGCAGACACCAGAGACTGGCATGAAATGCTAAGGCTGCTGCTGCAGCCACCAAGAAGCCTGTGTGGTGAGCCAGGGACAACTTCTCCAGGAGAACACATGGTGTGCCTCAGGCTATTGCAACATCACACCGGCCTCTGCCACCGCAGGCTCGCCCCACATCCGTACCCCCCTCACCCCCCGTCCCCGGCCTGAGTGAGCCAGAGCCCCCGAATCAGCTGCTTCTTTAACTCCGGCCTGTCTGAGCAAAGAACAGACGCCCTCAGGCAACCTACAGGTGGAGGCAGGGCTAAATCCAAAGCTGAACCCCAGGAGCTGTGCGAACAAAGAAGAGAAAGGGAAATTTCTCCCAGCAGCCTCAGGAGCAGTGGATTAAATCTCCACAGTCAACTTGATGTACCCTGTATCTGTGGAATACCTGAATAGACAACGAATCATACCAAGATTGAGGCGGTGGACATTGGGAGCAACTGTAAACTTGGGTCTTTTTTTCTGCATCTAAGTTGTTTCTGGTCTTTTGCTTATCTTAGTTTAGTATTTAGAGTTTATTTTCATTGGTAGATTTGTTTATTGATTTGGTTGCTCTCTTCCTTTATATACATATATATATATATATATATATATATATATATTTAATTTTTCTCTTTTTGTGAGTGTGTATGCTTCTTTGTGTGATTTTGTCTGTATAGCTTTGCTTTTACCGTTTGTCCTAGGGTTCTGTCTGCCAATTTTTTTTTTAAGTATATTTTTTAGCACTTGTTATCATTGGTGGATTTGTTTTTTGGTTTGGTTACTCTCTTATTTCTTTTCTTTTTTCATTTTTTTCTCTTTTTTATTACTTTAATATTTTTTATTTTTAATAACTTGTTTTATTTTAAAAATTTATTTTATCTTCTTCTTATTTTTTCCCTCCTTCTTTCTTCTTTCTCCATTTTCTTCTGAGCCATGTGGCTGACAGGGTCTTCGTGCTTCAGCCGGGTGTCAGGCCTGTGCCTCTGAGGTGAGAGAGCCGAGTTCAGGACACTGGTCCATGAGAGACCTCCCGGCTCCATGTAATATATAAAGGTGAAAGCTGTCCCAGAGATCTCCATCTCAATGCTAAGACCCAGCTCCACTCAATGACCAACAAGCTACAGTGCTGGACACAGTATGCCAAACAACTAACAAGACAGGAACACAACCCCACTCATCAGCAGCGAGGCTCCCTAAAATCATAATAAGGTTACAGACACCCCAAAACTCACCACCGGATGCGGTCCTGCCTACCAGAAAGACAAGATTCAGCCTCATCCACCAGAGCACAGACACCAGCCCGTTCCACCAGGAAGCCTACACAGCTCACTGAACCAACCTTAGCCACTGGGGGAAGACACCAAAAACAATGGGAATGACAAGCCTGCAGCCTGCAAAAGGAAACCCTAAACACAGTAAGTTAAGGAAAATGAGAAAACAGAGAGACACATAGCTGATGAAGGAGCAAGATAAAAACCCACCAGACCAATAAATGATGAGGAAATAGGCAGTCTACCTGAAAAATAATTCAGAGTAATGATAGTAAAGATGATTCAAAATTTTGGAAATAAAATGGAAAAAATACAAGAAATGTTTAACAAGGACCTAGAAGAACTAAAGAACAACAAACAATGATGAACAACACAATAAATGAAATTAAAAATTCTCTAGAAGGAATCAATAGCAGAATAAATGATGCAGAAGAGTGGATAAGTGACCTGGAAGATAAAATAGTGGAAATAACTACCACAGAGCAGAATAAAGAAAAAAGAATGAAAAGATTTGAGGACAGTCTCAGAGACCCCTGGGCCAACATTAAATGCACCAACATTCTAATTATAGGGGTCCCAGAAGAAGAAGAGAAAAAGAAAGGAACTGAAAAGAAAAGAAAGAAAATATTTGAAGAGATTATAGTTGAAAACTTCCCTAATATGGGAAAGGAAATAGTCAATCAAGTCCAGTTAGTGCAGAGTCCCATACTGGATAAATCCAAGGAGAAACATGCCAAGACTCATATTAATCAAACTGTCAAAAATTAAATACAAAGAAAGCATATTAAAAGCAGCAAGGGAAAAACAACAAATAACTTACAAGGGCATCCCCATAAGGTTAATAGCTGATCTTTCAGCAGAAACTCTGCAGCCAGAAGGGAGTGGCAGGACATATTTAAAGTGATGAAAGGGAAAAACCTACAACCAAGATTACTCTACCCAGCAAGGATCTCATTCAGATTTGACAGAGAAATTATAACCTTTACAGACAAGCAAAAGCTAAGAGAATTCAGGACCACCAAGCCAGCTTTACAACAACTGCTAAAGGAACTTGTCTAGGCAGGAAACACAAGAGAAGGAAAAGACCTACAATAGCAAACCCAAAATAATTAAGAAAATGGTAATAAGAATATACATATCAATAACTACCTGAATGTAAATGGCTTAAATGCTCCAACCAAAAGACATAGACTGGCTGAAGGGATACAAAAAAAAAAAAAAAAAAGACCCATATATATGCTGTCTACAAGAGACCCACTTCAGACCTAGGGACACAAAGAGACTGAAAGTGAGAGGATGGAAAAAGATACTCCATGCATATGGAAATCAAAAGAAAGCTGGAGTAGCAATTCTCATATCAGACAAAATAGACTTTAAAATAAAGACTATTACAAGAGACAAAGAAGGACACTACATAATGATCAAGGGATCAATCAAAGAAGAAAAATTGTAAATATTTATGTACCCAACAGAGGAGCACCTCAATACATAAGGCAAATGTTAACAGCCATAAAAGGGGAAATTGACAGTAACACAATCATAGTAGGGGACTTTAACACCCCACTTTCACCAATGGACACATCATCCAAAATGAAAATGAATAAGGAAACACAAGCTTTAAATGATACATTAAACAAGAGGAACTTAATTGATATTTATAGGACATTCCATCCAAAAACAACAGAATACACTATCTTCTCAAGTGCTCATGGAACATTCTCCAGGATAGATCATATCATGGGTCACAAATCAATCCTCGGAAAATTTAAGAAAACTGAAATCATATCAAGTATCTTTTCTGACCACAACCCTAAGAGACTAGGCATCAATTACAGGAAAAAAAATCTGAAAAAATACAAATACATGGAGGTTAAACTACACACTACTAAATAACCAAGAGATCATGAGCGAAATCAAAGAGAAATCAAAAAATATCTATAAACAAATGACAATGAAAACACGATGACCCAAACCCTATGGGATGCAGCAAAAGAAGTTCTAAGAGGTAAGTTTATAGCAAATCAATCCTACCTCAAGAAACAAGAAACATCTCAAATAAACAACCTAACCTTACACCTAAAGCAATTAGAGAATGAAGAACAACAACAACAACAAAAAAACCCAAAGTTAGCAGAAGGAAAGAACTCATAATGATCAGATCAGAAATAAATGAAAAAGAAATGAAGGAAACAACAGCAAAGGTCAATAAAACTAAAAGCTGAGTCTTTGAGAAGATAAATAAAATTGATAAACCGTTAGCCAGACTCATCAAGAAAAAAAGGGAGAAGACTCAAATCAACATAATTAGAAATGAAAAAGGAGAAGTAACAACTGACACCACAGAAATACAAAGGATCATGAGAGATTACTACAAGCAACTATATGCCAATAAAATGGACAACCTGGAAGAAATGGACCAATTCTTAGAAAAGCACAACCTTCTGAGACTGAACCAGAAAGAAATAGAATATAAACTGACAAATCACAAGCACTGAAATTGAGACTGTGATTAAAAATCTTCCAACAAACAAAAGCCCAAGACCAGATGGCTTCACAGGCGAATTCTATCAAACATTTACAGAAGCGTTAACATCTATCCTTCTGAATCTCTTCCAAAATATAGCAGGGGGAGGAACACTCTCAAACTCATTCTAAAAGGCCATCATCACCCTGATACCAAAACCAGACAAAGATGTCACAAAGAAAGAAAACTACAGGTCAATATCACTGATGAACATAGATACAAAAATCCTCAACAAAATACTAGCAAACAGAATCCAACAGCACAGTAAAAGGATCATACACCATGATCAAGTGGGGTTTATTCCAGGAATGCAAGCATTCTTCAATATATCCAAATCAATCACTGTGATAAACCATATTAACAAATTGAAGGAGAAAAACCATATGATCATCTCAATAGATGCAGAAAAGGTTTTTGACAAAATTCAGCACCCATTTATGATGAAAACCCTTCAGAAGTAGGCATAGAGGGAACTTACCTAAACATAATAAAGGCCATATATGACAAACCCACAGCCAACATCATCCTCAATTGTGAAAAACTTAAACTATTTCCTCTAAGATCAGGAAAAAGAAAAGGTTGCCCACTCTCACCACTGTTATTCAACATGGTGTTGGAAGTTTTAGCCACAGCAATCAGAGAAGAAAAGGAAATAAAAGGAATCCAAATTAGAAAAGAAGAAGTAAAGCTTTCACTTTTTGCAGATGATATGATACTATACATAGAGAATACTAAAGATGCTACCAGAAAACTACTAGAGCGAATCAATGAATTTGGCAACATAGCAGGATACAAAAATAATGCACAAAAATTTCTTGCATGCCTATACACTAATGACGAAAAATCTGAAAGAGAAATTAAGGAAACACTCCCATTTACCGTTGCAACAAAAAGAATAAAATACCTAGGAATAAACCTACCCAAGGAGACAAAAGACCTGTATGCAGAAAACTATAAGACACTGATGAAAGAAATCAATGATGATACAAACAGATGGAGAGATATACCATGTTCCTGGATTGGAAGAATCAACATTGTGAAAATGACTATGCTACCCAAAGCAATCTACAGATTTAGTGCAATCCCTATCAAACTACCAATGGCATTTTCCACAGAACTAGAAGAAAAAAATTCACTATTTGTATGGAAACACAAAAGACCCCGATAGCCAAAGCAATCTTGAGAAAGAAAAATGGAGCTGGAGGAGTCAGGCTCCCTGACTTCAGACTATGCTACAAAGCTACAGTAATCAAGACAGTATGGTACTGGCTCAGAAACAGAAATATAGATCAATGAAACAGGATAGAAAGCCCAGAGATAAATTCATGCACCTATGATCACCTAATCTATAACAAAGGAGGCAAGAATATCCAATGGAGAAAAGACAGCCTCTTCAATAAGTGGTGCTGGGAAAACTGGACAGCTACATGGAAAAGAATGAAATTAGAACACTCCCTAACACCATACACAAAAATAAACTCAAAATGGATTAAAGACCTAAATGTATGGCCAGACACTATAAAACTCTTAGAGGAAAACATAGGCAGAACACTCTATGACATAAATCACAGCAAGATCCTTTTTGACCCACCTCCTAGAGAAATGGAAATAAAAACAATAATAAACAAATGGGACCTAAGGAAACTTAAAAGCTTTTGCACAACAAATGGAACAATAAAGAAGACAAAAAGAGAACCTTCAGAATGGAGAAAATATTTGCAAATGAAGCAACTGACAAAGGATTAATCTCCAAAATTTACAAGCTGCTCATGCAGCTCAATATCAAAAAAACAAACAACCCAATCCAAAAATGAGCAGAAGACCTAAATAGACATTTCTCCAAAGAAGACATACAGATTGCCAACAAACACATGAAAGGATGCTCAAGATCACTAATCATTAGAGAAATACAAATCAAAACCACAATGAGGTATCACCTCACACTGGTGAGAATGGGCATCATCAAAAAATCTACAAACAGTAAATGCTGGAGAGGGTATGGAGAAAAGGGAACACTCTTGCACTGTTGGTGAGAATGTAAGTTGATACAGCCACTATGGAGAACAGTATGGAGGTTCCTTAAAAAACTAAAAATAGAAGTACCATATGACCCAGCAATCCCACTACTGGGCATATACCATGAGAAAACTATAATTCAAAAAGAGTCATGTACTACAATGTTCATTTCAGCTCTATTTGCAATAGCCAGGACATGGAAGCAACCTAAGTGTCCATCAACAGATGAATGGTTAAAGAAGATGTGGTACATATATACAATGGAATATTAGTCAGCCATAAAAAGAAACGAAATTGAGTTATTTGTAGTGAGGTGGATGGACCTAGAATCTGTCATACAGAGTGAAATAAGTCAGAAAGAGAAAAACAAATACCGTATGCTAACATATATACATGGAATCTAAAAAAAATAAAGAAAAAAATGGTTCTGAAGAACCTAGGGGCAGGACAGGAATAAAGACACAGACATACAGAATGGACTTGAGGACACAGGGAGGGGGGAGTGTTAGCTGGGATGAAGTGAGAGAGTGGCATGGACATATATACACTACCAGATGTGAAATAGATAGCTAGTGGTAAGCAGCTGCCTAGCACAGGGAGATCAGCTTGGTGCTTTGTGACCACCTAGAGGGGTGGGATAGGGAGGGTGGGAGGGAGACACAAGAGGGAGGAGATATGGGGATATATGTATATGTATAGCTGATACACTTTGTCATACAGCAGCAACTAACACAGCATTGTAAAGAAATTATACTCCAACAAAAATGTTAAAAAGAAAAAAAAAAAAGAAAAACCTATACACTAACACACCAGAGCACTAACATGAACAGTAACAATCCCAATCAAATTATTAGCATGGTGAAGGCTTTTCATACACTTTCACCAGTCTCACAATTAGTCACGCTTTTGCAGCCTTCAGCCCAGTACTCACATGACCTCCTTTTAGATGCATGTTTTGAGAGCAATCACCTCCAATAGATGTTGCCTTCATCAAAATTTAAAATCTTATCCCTAGTGTAGTTTTATTCATCAAAAAGTGTTTTTTCTTAAAGGCTGAAGAGAAATATCTTGGCAGCTTTTTCATCAGCACAAGCAGCACCACAATATAGCTTAATGCTATGAATTATATGGCAATTTTTGACACCACTAAACTATCTACTGCGTGCACTAATAGCACTTAGAAAGAACTTACAGCCTTTTCATTAAGATCTCCATATCTTACTGAGTATTTTCTTTAATGGTGAAAAAGTGTGGTCTTTATTGCTTCACAACATTAACCTGTTAAGGAAGATGGCATATGAATGGATATAACTTCTATATTATTCTGACACTGTTCTTTCAGTTACCAATCATATATGTCCTAATTTGCAGCCAGACACTTCTATTTTTTGCAGAGAAGAGTGTATACTTATCTATTTCATCCTTTTTAACTGACGTATACCGCTTCTTCATATGAATATGCATTTCCCAACTGGTGGACATTTGGATTCCTTCTATTTTTTTCCCCAATTACAAGCAATGCTGCAAAAAATTTCCTTGCACATGTCTCTGAGAAAGTTTTTATAGGTTATATTCCTAGAAGTATTATTGGGTCATAGTACATGAACATATTTAATGGAACATATACAGTAATTTGGGGAGCATTAGCACCATCATGATATTGGGTCAATTGATGGGTATAATTTAACTATCGATTTATTCATTTTTATGTCCTTTAATAATATTTTATAATTTTTTAAATAAAAGAGTTGCACATTTCCATTGCGCTTACTTCCATGTATTGTATGGGTTTTATTGCTATTGTGACTGGGATCTTTTTTTTTTTTTCCTTTTCGGTACGCGGGCCTCTCACTGTTGTGGCCTCTCCCATTGCGGAGCACAGGCTCCAGACGCACAGGCTCAGTGGCCATGGCTCACGGGCCTAGCCGCTCTGCGGTATGTGGGATCTTCCCAGAATGGGGCACGAACACATGTCCCCTGCATCGGCAGGCGGACTCTCAACCACTGCGCCACCAGGGAAGCCCTGTGACTGGGATCTTTTATAAGTCATATTTTCTAATTGATTTCTGCTGTGGGAACCATTTTTAATGTGTTTAATGGTTATCCTATATCAGCACAAATGTTGAACTCCTATTGATTCTAATAGTTTATGTGCAGGTTTTGCAGGATTTTAAATATAAACAATCATATGTGTAAATCACTGTACATCTTTCTTTTCTGATCATCAGATCACTTTTTTTTTTCTTGTCTTGCTGCTTTGGATTGGACAGTGCAGTAAGTTGATAGTAGGCAACTTGCCTTGTCACTGACCCTAAAGGGAAGCTTCTAAAATTTCATTTTTAATAGTGATATTTGCTCTAGGTTTTTAGTATCTACTCTTTTTACTCTTACTTACAATGGATAAATGTAATTTTTCTAAATTTTCTGGTATCTATTGAAGTAATCTTATGATGTCATCATTTAAGTCTGTCAAGGTGGTATAAATTATATTGATTGGTTATCCTAATTTCAAACTATCCCTGAATTTCTGAAGAAAACCTCTGAGAGGTAAGTGTTAATTATTTTACCGTGTTCAAGATGACCCTCTGCAGCTGGCTACCCAGAAAAGGTGCTGGCCAATGTAAATCCCCACGGAAACAACTCAGGCACCAATCCTTGTCAGCTGCAAGGCTTGAACACCTACCTTTCAGTAGGTCTCAGCATGGTCTCACTGTGAATGTATATATGGCTCATCCTTTCTAAGCTTGAGTTAGAGTTGTTTAGCTGCGACTACAAGGCTTGGACCTCAGCCCCCAACCACACCAGGAGAAAAGCGAGGCCCACCCCAGCCGTGAATGCTCAGTTGTCATGCCATATTGCCATTGTGTCACTGACTCTTACTGCACAGGGGAGAAGCCATTACTTCTCTAATCATGCAGCCTCACAACCCAAGGGTAGGGGGTCCCTCTTTAGAGTCTGATGTTTTGCCCTATTAGGTCTCTGAGCATTGCTCTAGAATGTGATTGTTATGAGCACACAGCTGTGATGGTGAGTGTCCCCAGTAAATGGTGCTTCAGCAGGTGGGAATATTTGCCATTTGCTCTTGTTTGCTTACCAACTTACTTAGTCATGATGTTTAAAACTTTCTTTTAAATTTAAAAAATTTATTTATTTACTTATTTATTTTTGGCTGCGTTGGGTCTTCGTTGTTGTGTGGGCTTTTTTAGTTGTGGCGAGTGGGTCTACCCTTCATTGAGGTGCATGGCCTTCTCATTGCAGTGGCTTCTTTTGTTGCAGAGCACAGGTCCTAGGTGCACAGATTTCAGTAGCTGTGGCACACAGGTTTCAGTAGTTGTGGCTCGCAGGCTCTAGAGTGCAGGCTCAGTAGCTGTGGCACATGGGCTTAGTTGCTCTGTGGCATGTGGTATCTTCCTGGACCAGGGCTCGAACCCATGTCCCCTGCATTGGCAGGTGGATTCTTAACCACTGTGCCACTAGGGAAACCCTAAAACATTTTTTATGTAGTTTAATTTGACTTGCATAAATTTTATGTAAGATTTTTGCATCTATGTTCATAGATGAGATTAACTTCTCATTTTCTTTTCTTGAACTATTTTTATTTGGGTTGTCATGTTAACTTGTTAAAATAAGTCAGGTAGCTTTCTCGTTTTCAAAATTCTCTTTTTCTTCATAGCTTTCTCCCTTCCTCCCTCTTTC
>NW_006788182.1:336658-352614 GCF_000442215.2 Lipotes vexillifer
CCTCCTGTCCGTTTTCTTTCTTTTTCTTTTTCTTTCTTTCTTTCTTTCTTTCTTTCTTTCTTTCTTTCTTTCTTTTTCTTCCTTCCTTCCTTTCTTTCTTTCTTCTTTCTTTCCATCCATACTTTATATGCTCTGAGTATCTTTTTTTAATTGTACTTTTATTATTTTTTAAATTTATCTTATTTATTTATTTTTGGCTGCATTGGGTCTTTGTTGCTGCGAGTGGGCTTTCTTCAGTTGTGGCGAGCGGGTGCTACTCTTTGTTGCGGTGTGCAGGCTTCTCATTGTGGTGGCTTCTCTCATTGTGGAGCACGGGCTCTAGGTGTGTGGACTTCAGTAGTTGTGGCTTGCGGGCTCTAGAGTGCAGGCTCAGTAGTTGTAGCACATGGACTTAGTTGCTCCACGGCATGTGGGATCTTCCTGGACCAGGGCTCAAATCTGTGTCCCTTGCATTGGCAGGTGGATTCTTAACCACTGCGCCACCAGGGAAGCCCTGCTCTGAGTGTCTTAATTATATTTCTCAACAAATAACTTCTCAACTGCTCTTAAATTCTGTTTCCTAAGGTGAGTGTTCCTATGCTTGTGGAATGGGGTGCCCCCTTTTCATGGCATTAATTTTTCCAGCTTGTCTGTAGATGCTGTTACTGTTTTCTGTAGCTTGTCTCCAGGGATTTTGAGGAATGAGCAAGAAGTGTTGGCAAGGTGTACCAGTAATTTCTCTTCTGGATGTGGGAGTTTAGTTTCCTTGTAGGTGTCTCCAGCCTCATGGATGCCTTACTTCCCAGGTAGAAGTATTCTTACTGCCCAGGTTGAGGTCAATAACCTCTGATACTTAATGCTTGACTAAGAAGGCAAGGGATGGTGACAGTGACTCAATCAATCTCTCCACTACTTTGTTCTACCACTTGCTTCCATTGTCCTTTACTTTGGAGTACTCTCAGAAACACCTCAAATTTTCAGAACAGCCCTCCCCAGCATATATTTTGGGTTATACTTTTCTTCTATCTATGTGATTTACCTGTTTTTTTGTCTTTCAGACATCTCCCACATTTCTTTCTGCCCATGGAACTCTTTCTTTTATTCTTTTAAAAATGTTCTCTATCATTTGTAGGAATTCAGATGGGAAGAAGATATTTGTGCTTGAGTTCTGTCCACCATTGATTACATTTAGCACCTAGGCTTTTCCCCCTGCAGTTCCTTCCTACATTCCCTCATTATTTCTTCATCTATTACCCCACAACACTACTGAGCTCCAACTCTGTGTCAGGCTCTGCAATATGCTGCCTTTCAAGAAGGTGATGCCATTGCCCATAAATAATAGAGTATGAACTTTCTCTCGTTTTCCTAACAGAGATGCTGCGGCTGTACCAATCTATGTGCACAATTTTTCTTGACCTTGGGGTCATCTTTCTTAGATGCCTACCAAGGTTAAAATTGTAGTGTTTGACCACTGAGTAAGTGAAATCAACTGGTCCATGTACTAACAATCAAGCCATCTTGACCTCATTCACAGAGCGTTTGCCATAAGAGAATTAGCTAAATATCTTTGAACACTGTTCTCTATAGCTTCAAATTTTATCAATTTTTCATTCCTATCAATTTTCCTGCTGCCCTGCTTCTCAAATCTCTCCCTTTCTCTGCAGTCTTAATGCTTCGGCCCTAGTTTTTTTTTTTTTTTTTCTTTTTTCTTCTTTTCGGTACACGGGCCTCTCACTGTTGTGGCCTCTCCCGCTGCAGAGCACAGGCTCCGGACGCGAAGCCTCAGCGGCCATGGCTCACGGGCCCAGCCGCTCCACGGCACGTGGGATCTTCCCGGACCGGGGCACGAACCCGTGTCCCCTGCATCAGCAGGCGGACTCTCAACTGTGCCACCAGGGAAGCCCCAGGAGCCATCTTTTTGAAATGCAGACATCTGGGGGGATAGCTGGACTTCCCAAGTTCACAAACCAATAAAGCCTCTATTTATATTAGCGAGTCTGAGCTGTTGTCTGATGCTTGCATTTGAAGTGGAGACTAGCTTTTCTAAAGATCCTCTGAAACCAAGTTCCTGTGAGTTCAGAATGACCATTACCTCTTCTGCAATAACATACCTATGGCCCTCTAACCTCCTATAGGGATTCTCTCTGATGAGCACAGCCCCTCTTTTGATAGCTGGTAATTCATGTGAGGTCAGTTATGGGGGTTTAAAACTCTCACTTGGTAGAGTAAGAGGTACAAACTATTATATACAAAATAAGCTACAAAGATATACTGTACAACACAGGGAATATAGCCAATATTTTATAATAACTATAAATGGAGTATAACCTTTAAACATTGTGAGTCACCATATCATACATCTGTAACATATAATATTGTACTGCAACTATATTTCAATTAAAAAGAATTCTCACTCTATCATTACTCCAATTTGAGGAACAGAAACTAAAGATCATTGAGATCCAAGAATCTGCTCTTAGGTTCAATGGCTGGAATGCACTTTTCCTGGCTGCTTGGGTCCCTGGTAGAAAAGGACCCCTCAAGGATGATGGCTGCTGGTTCCTTCCAGAGGTGTCCTTCATCTTGGCCTTTCAGTTCTAAGTGAGCTGTTGAAGTTATTCCACAGAGGTCACATCCAAGTATGAAGGATGAGGCTCCCTGTGATTATACATCAAGCAGTTACTTTAGGGAAGGCATATAGTAGACTAGTTAAGCATAGAGGTTCTGGAATCAGCCTGCCTAGGTTTAAATCCTGACTTTACAACCTACTGGCTATGGGACTTTAGGTAACATAACCCTCTATATGTCTCAGTTATCTCATCTATAAAGTGGGGAGAAATAATAGTAATTAATTCAAAGAGTTGTTGAAAGGATCAAGTAAGAACATGCATATAGAGCACTTAAGGTAGTGCTGGCACATAGTAAGCTCTCAAAACCGTTATCTGCTATTATTATTATTAGGCTGTTTTGTATGATATCCCTAAACATAGGTTCATTATATACCACCGAAATACAATTTGGTGGAAGTGGTCTGGGTTGACAGCAAGTGAAGAGTCTGATTTGCCAAAAATTAAGTTCAGAATATTAGGAGGATAAATTTATGAATATTTTGCATTATGAATATTGATTCCCCAATTGACTTTTCATAACCATTTGGAAGCACAGAAGTTAAGGATACATTCTTGGGCAAATATGTGAGTGCAGATGTTCTCTGTTGTCTAATTAGGGCAGACCCATACACCCTGACATTCAGCTAAGCAGAAGGAAGGGTTGACACTTTTTTTCTAGTTATAGAATCCAGTCAGGAGATATCTCTTAATTATAGAAGACCATCCCAACTCCCCAGGGTTGTGGGCTGAGCTAATATTTTCCTCAGAATTCAATTACTGGTACCTTACTACACATAGTTTAGTGGACAACCTCCGGCCCTGATAATTTTAGCCAGAAAAAAATTTTAAAGCTGGTATTTGCATTTGGTCAACATTACAAAATCTCAATAAAGCATTCCTAGAATGTTTAAGAAATTTAGCTTACTGGTAAATACTTCATTGTAATCTTGTTAGAGAATAAATCTCAAGGTTACTGGTGTATTGTTGTACTATACAGAATAGTTTGACATAATCCAATTAAATATTAGATGACAACTACTGAAGAGGATGATTTTGGTTTAGGTGAATTAGTTCTAAGCAATTCTTTGTCACAGTAAATGGAGAGTAAGATCAATTAATTATCCAGGAAGGCCACTTCTAGCTGATGTCAATGAAGCCATGTCATTAGCACTGGTTTTCCTTTATAGCAGGGATCATGTATCCAGTTTGTCCAGAAGTAAAATCATGTATTAAGGCTCAAGTTAAAAAGACAGAGGGACTTCCCTGGTGGTGCAGTGGTTAAGAATCCACCTGCCAGTGCAGGAGATATGGGTTCGAGCTCTGGTCCGTGAAGATCCCACATGCCACAGAGCCTGTGCACCACAACTACTGAGCTGGTGCTCTAGAGCCCGTCAGCCACACTACTGAAGCCCATGTGCCACAACTACTGAAGCCTGTGCACCTAGAGCCTGCGCACTGCAACGAAGAGTAGCCCCCACTCGCTGCAACTAGAGAAAGCCTGCGCACAGCAACAAAGACCCAACGTGGCCAAAAAATGAATAAAAAAAAATAAAGCTATAAAGCCTAAATTCAACTTGACATAAAACAAAAGAGGACCAAATGATATATAAAACCTACAATAAAAACTACTGTGTAGGGCTGCCTTGAGAAAAATAAACTAGACGGAGGCCACACACACAGTAGACAATAAACATTTCTTTCCTTCAAAGGGGGTAGGAGAATGGATTTATACACCTCTATCAATGAAATGAAGCTTAAGTGTGACAAGGGCAGTAGCATGAAGAGATACTTTAGTACATTTACAGCCAAACATTGGGGGTAGACCAATTGCATATGTCAGAGATTATAAATGTAAAACCATAGGCAGATGCTGGAGACTGCTACCTGCTAGGACACTTTCCTTTGAAGACTGAAAATAGCCATGCTGGTATAACAATATGAGCCAGGCCTTCAGGTCCAGGCCTGAAGTGACCCAAGTGTGAGCACCTTAGCAGAGGATGCAACATGGTGATGTGCAGATCAGGCACCTAAAATCTCCCTGTGTTGGGGAGAAATATTGGATCATTGGGTATAATGATAAGCCTTGCGTGTCTCCAGCCAGATGAGTGGTTGAGGACCCTTCCCTGTGGTCCATCCAGGGCCTGGAAGAAAGACTACAAGCCTCCTCAGAAATGGGACTGAGCCTGATGGAAATGGATTTGGGGTACCAGTTGACAAATTAGGTAGGATGGTAAGTCTGTGATTTTCTTCCCTATGTTTTTCACTATTGCTAAGTTTGATCTCCACGGAAGCAAGGATTGACCAAAAAAAAAAAAAAAAAAAAAAAAAAAAAAAAACAACACCAGATCATTAAAACAACAACACCAACAATAAAATACCCAGGGAATTTCCTGGTGGTTGACCTGGGTTCAATTCCTAGTTAGGGAACTAAGATCCTGTGAGCCATGTGGCCAAAAAGAAAAAAAAAAGAAAACGCAAATCAGGTTTCAAAAGCATAGATTTCTGATCCTTAGACTCCCAGGGAAAGAAGAGAAGTGCTGTGTTGATTTCTAAATAACTTTATCCTAAGATAACCAACCTCTAGTCTCAGGAGGATTGGCAAAACTTGCCTGTATGCCTTCTTTGCTGTTCTCTGCCTCTATCTTATCTATGCATCTTTTCATTTCTCCTGTAACAGAAAGTGGATTAAGTGGCCTTGCTAGCCATCTTCTTCAGAAAATACAGATTCCTATCTCAAATTTCCTAGATTGCCTGGTCCAGTGATTCTTAAGTTGTGGGCTGCTTAATACAAGCATCATCATCACCTAAGGTGTTTATTGTAGATTCATTGACCTCAGACCTACCAGATTAGAGTCTCTGGATATAGAGCCCAGGAATCTGCAATTCACAAGCTCTTTTGCCCAATATGTTTTAGAACCATCACTTTAGTGTCTTCCTGGCAGCTCAGATGTCTTATCTGGAAGACATGCCTGGCTCCCAATAAGCTTGAAGGCAGGTGGTGATCTTTAAAGAAAGATCTAGCACATCTTGAGTCAGGTTATCTATCCCCTTGCCCTGCTTCTGGTGCATTATCTGAAGACTCATTCAGTTTCATCCCTCTACCCCATGTCCTTTAATACACACAGATAAGTAATCTTGTAAGTTTCCACCACCACTCTCAGGATGGCAATTGCTTAAGCACACAGGGCAGATCACAGACAGTCTTAAAAACACCTTACACATACTGAGCTCTTACCATATTCCATGCACTGCTCTAAAGTCCTTTGGGTATATTTATTTGTTTAATGACAACCTATGAGGCAAGTACTATTTTATAGTCCTCATTTTACAGATGAGGAAACTGAGGTCCAGAGGGGTTAATTAACTTGCCCAGAGTTGGGACTGAACCTAGGCAGTCTGACTACAGAGCCCCATGCTTTTAACCACTGTTTTCTACTGCTGCATGCAGTAAAAATTCATACGTTGTACTTACACCCCTAGTGGAGTAGGGAGGGTATGGAGATGCATGCATGTTTTCTCATAGAGAAGCCATTCCAGGATGCCATATATCCAGCATGTAAACTACCTTTTTTGGGGCACTGGCAATCTCCCAACTTTTCATTTTGTTATTTTATGTTTGGGAGAATGGATTGCACATAAAAATCCTATTCAGCTTTGGCATCAACATAACATTAGGCAAACTATGCCCTTGACACACTATCGAAGTTCTTTGACTTGGAAGCCCCTACCTTTTCCACTGTTAGGTGTGCCCTTAGACATCATTTCATATTCTAGGAAGCATTCATCAAGGGTACGGAATCATATGAGAAATTCTTTAGGACAATGATTCTCAAATTTAGATGCTAATATTATAATCACTTGGGGAGCTTTTAAAAATCCAGTTTTCCAGGTCACACCCCAGATTATTACAGCAGATTCTCTGCTGGTGAGATCCAGGCATCAGCATTTTTTTTTTATTTATTTTTTATTTTTTTTATTTTATTTTTTTTTTAATTTTTTTTTTTTTAACATCTTTATTGGGGTATAATTGCTTTACAATGGTGTGTTAGTTTCTGCTTTATAACAGAGTGAGTCAGTTATACATATATATATGTTCCCATATCTCTTCCCTCTTTAATTTAATTTTTTTTAATTGCAGTGTAGTTGATTTACAATGTTATGCAAATCTCTCCTGTACAGCAAAGTGACTCAGTTACACACATAGAGACATTCTTTTTTTTTAATTATAATTTTCCATTATGGTTTATCACAGAATATTGAATATAGTTCCCTGTGCTGTACAGAAGGACCTTGTTCTTTATTCATCCTATATATAATAGTTTACATCTGCTAATCCCAAACCTCCAGTCCTTCCCTCTCCTTTGGCAACCACAAGTGTGTTCTCTGTGTCTGAGTCTGTTTCTGTTTTGTAGATAGGTTCATTTGTGGCATATTTTAGATTCTACATATAAGTGATATCATATGGTATTTGTCTTTCTCTTTCTGACTTACTTTGCTTAGTATGATAATCTCTAGTTGCATCCATGTTGCTGCAAATGGCATTATTTCGTTCTTTTTTAGGCTGAGTAATATTCCGTTGTATATACGTACCACATATTCTTCATTCATTCATCTGTTGATGGACATTTAGGTTGTTTCCATATTTTGGTTTCTGTGAATAGTGCTGCTATGAATATAGGGGTGCACGTATCTTTTTGAATTATTGTTTTGTCTGGGTATACGGGCATCAGTATTTTTAAAGCTCCTTAGTTGATCACAATGTGCAGCCGAGTCTCCAACAGTGGGGGCTGGAGAACCACTGCTCTAGGCTGAGTGATAGCTTTGAAAAGACTACTGTTGTCTCTGACTGGATGTGTTGTTCCTGACCGACATGTCCGTTGCTTCCTTTTTTCCCCATGTTATAGTGGTTCCAGATTGAGCTGTGAGAGCATACCAAACTTGCTCTTTAGGCACTGGAGTCTAGAGTTGTAGGTACTTGAGGAGTAAATAAAATGATAGCTCTATATGTACCATGTTCTTATTTATTCATTAAAGCTGCACTGTGTTAACAAGATAACAAACATTGTCTTGCAATATTTTTCTTTATCCCCGGTCAATACTTGGGGTGTCTACAATTGAAATGTTTTTCTGATCTACTGGGGCTTTAAATCAGGGAGAAACCAAAGTGCCAAGATGTCTAGAAATGCTGAAATATTTAAGTATTTTTACAGGGACATCATGAACTGTAAAAGGAAGAGAGGAGAAGACTCCCAAACAAACATATGTGAGCAGGGAAAACGTCACATGGCAAACTGATCTATTACACCTCTCTTCTGGTAAAGTTCACCCAAGACTCTGTCATATGGCATGAGTGATTACAGTGCTGCCTTGGCAGATTACTGGAACCAGGGGTGGCTTGTGAAATGGTTCACCCGGAAGGTCTTTCAAATTCTCTCTTCCTTTTTCTCTCTCTTCTTTCTATTGCTTTAGCTCTCACTCTCCCTATCTCTATGTCTCTCTGCCTCTCTCTCTTTTTCAATTTTAAGCTGTGTTCAGAATATCCATTATGGATATAGATCTGATAATGTGATGGGCTCCTTGAAATCAATAACATTTCCAAAAAGTCCACCCATCATACTCGTGGGTGCCTTTCTTTTGACTTACCTGGGGAGCCCAATGCTAATGAGAAGGCAGTTTGAGTACTGGGAAAACACCTTCCTTCTTTGTCCCAATCTTTTACCTGTTATATATATTTTGTTCTGTTCAAATTATGCATATATCTTTAATTGGGCAAATGGTTACAGTAAGAAGAGAAAAATTTTTGCAGCAATTACTTTAAGTCAGTCTTTTAAAAAATAAGATGCAAAGAGTTTGGGAAAGGTTAATTTAAAAGAAAATTTAACTATATACCATTAGAAAACAAACCTTTCCAGAAATGTATCAATACTATCATTTGCAATAGTTCTTTTCTCTTGTGTGTTTAGAATATGCTATCTGCATGTCAGTTAGTTCTTCCAGTCAAATAATAAATAATGTCTATTATCAATTTCTCATGGAATGTCAATGGGAAAACTCATGATGAATAAGCTCAATATTCTTTTTACATGAAATTATAATGTTTTGGGATTAAAGCCAAATAGCCACAGACTGGGTGTCCTATTCACAAAACGAAATAGTAGCTTTTGGAGCTTCAAGGACTACTTATTTTTATTCTATTCTCTCTTTCCTTGCTTCTTAATTACACACACACACACACACACACACACACACACACACACACACTTTATTTTATAAGCAATATAACTACATTATGGAAATGTTGTTAATGAGAGAAAAATATCCTTCATACAATAATTTCATTACCGTGATAAGGATACTTACTTTTTGGGGGGTATCCCTAATAGATTTTTTTCTAAACTAGTTACTTCATTTAAAAAATAGTGTATAAACAAATTTATGCTATTTTTTCCCATATTATACTATTATAAGCATTTTTACATGTTGTAGCATAAAATTCACAACAAACAAATGGTTTAAAGGGCTATCCATTCTATTTAGCGGATGTAGATGTATCCAGCTTCCTTAAACATGCCCCAGTTTTCTAATTTTTCACTATCCTAAGTGGTGTTATGGTTGCCTTTGTGAGTAAAATGTCTCCCCCACCCCCAAACTTTTAACAGCATTTCTCCAGAATGGATTCACAGGGTGTGACTGTTTTAATTCACAAAGCACTGTCACACAGAGCTGTTGGAGCACCAGTAGACACCATGGAGTCTCTAATAAATGACCCGTATTGATCTCTTGTTTTGTGATTTGTCTTGGTTTGTTTGCTCTTAGAGCTTTGATTTATGGCTCCAATGAGTGATTTTGGAAAATCATTTAACCATCAGCTGAGACAATCTGACTATTGCACTTATAAGGTCAAAGTGGAGCAGACCTGAGTCAGAGGGATTTCAGGCGTCCAAGCCCCAGATAGCCCAGCCTCTGATACTCTTTCCAGGAGAATATCCTAGATTCTGGGAACAGTGACTGCAGGGAGGGAACATGGAGAAGCTGTCACTGTGTTTGCTGCTTATCATTAGCCTCCCTAGTGCTTTTTCCCAGACAGGTAGGCACTGCTTCAGGTGGGCGCTGGGCTCTTGTATCAGGGCTACCTATGCAAAGCCAAGTTAGGGAAAATAGTCAGAGTGGGGGAGGGGTTGCGTTCTGGGAAAGAGGGCAGTCTTTGGTTTCTAAATCCAATCTCTCTATACATAGTGAGAGAATACATGTTTGCAGCCTAACAAGGTTAGAAAAGAGACAACAGGCCCCAAACGGAGTCACTTGTGTTAAGCCCCACGTCAGCAAACCAAGACCTAATAACTAACCTAATTGCAGCTTCAGCCTCTCCCCAAAATGTGCCCTTTGACCAGTCAATATGAAATTACTTGGTTAAGACTAGAGGTAACCCACCTGATAAGACCCTTTCCTTCCCCCATAGAAAGGTGACCTTGCCTGAAATAACCTACTCTTCATTAGAAACTTCCTCTTCCTACCCCTTTCATTTGGTACAGCTCTTTGAAATTCCTTTCTGTCTGCTAGATGGCTGGCTGCCTGCTTCATGAATCATTGAATTAAAGCCAATTAGATCTTTAAATGTACTCAGTTGAATCTGACTTAATTTAGCAGATTTGGTGTCAGCGATGGAATCCACAGAGCCCTTCCAAGATCTTCTAAAACAAGAAACACGGGCATTGTACCCTCAGACCTTTTGGAGTTCTGTCCTTTTCAGAAGGGCCCTGGGTAAGTTGCTCTATGTTCTGAGCTCTGCTCTCTTTGCATCAAGCTCCTGATCGAATTGGCTTGCCAGTCAGTTCCCTATTTGATTGGAAACCTCAACCCTTGGTTCTGTCTCCAGATTCCATGTTGGGAATGACCGATGGCTCAGTCTGGAGTTCTCCGTTGTGTGGAACCCCAGTCTGCAGTCCCTATTCTTGGGGATCTGCTGATTCAGTCCTTTCCCCAACCTCCAAATTACACACTGGGAACTGCTGGTTGTTACCAGCTGAAAAACTGGACTTGGTTTCAGATCATACTGGGTCCAACTTAAGCTAGACTGGGTCTAGTAAATAAAGGTTATTGCTAATGGGATTCATAGAAGTAAAAAAGAAAAAAAAACCCCACAAAATTGGTGAGCATGGCTAAGGCACTTAAAAGCTGTTAGAGTGCTCACCACATAACTAAACTCCCGTGTTAGGATAAGTTGGTCATGGGACAGTTTACATTGACACTAGAACCTGCCAACCTCAAGAAAATTTCCATGCTACAAGGTACACTGTAAAACACCACACAATCCCCAACCCAGTGGTACATCCCTCTTAGATATCAGTTTGACTCTGAAAGACCCAAAGTCTTAACTAAAAAAAGAATCCTTGAATTCAAAAGAGTTGAGCACGCTGCCTTCCAGCACACCTGCTTACTTTATGTCTACGAACCATACTGCTAAAAGATATAAATACCTACAAAAATGGCAAAACCTTACTAAAAACAATCTAGAATTACAGTGGCCATTATGGGGAATGTTCCAATTAGATATGATTATTTAAGAAGTGCACCTGTAAGTAAGGGTTCCCAAATCAAACAAATAGAAAAAGATACCAGGTTTAATCAGCGTGCAGAATTCTCCAAAAGGCTTCAAAATTCCAAACTAGCTTCATTGAAAAATGCATTGCAAAAGGCTAATGAAAAAGATGCAAGAAGTATCTAATACAAAAGTCTAAGACTGATGTGATTCCTACTATTCCTCTTCAGCTCCTTTAATTGAGACTCAGAGTCTACTGATCCTCTGTCTGAATTGTTTTTACATTGCTGTAAACCAAAGTGGCCTTACAGACCCCATGTCTACCTTCAGTGGAGGGCCCCATATGGGCCCCTCCCAGAGTTGATGAGACTCTGAGGGATTTTTCTGGTAAACTGCTATGTTATTCCCTTAAACATCCAAAGGGAAACTAAATTAAAATTAATTAAATACTTTGCCAAATTCTGATAGATACCGGAGCTTGCAGATGGGATCTTGGGAAAACTGGCAGAAGCCAGCAAAAGGTAAAAATTCTTATCGGAGCCAGCTCTCCTGGATCTCTGTGGAAAGGGGAATAAAATATCTTTTGCAACCTCTTTGGGGGACACCTCTTGGACGCATCCAAGAGGTGTTCAATCCTGCCAGAAATAAAACTATGTACCTGGGAGGGGAGGAGAGCAAACTGAAGATAATATGGCTAGATGGGAGGATTAGCCCCTTGGTATTTTTTAGGCTGCAACCCAATTCTATGAGGAATTAAGAGCAATTGCCCTTATCTTCTCTAGAAACAGTTCAAAGCCCACCTGTTCTTTTTATCAATCCTGAAACTTCCCATATTTATCTCAAATAAATATTGTAAAAATTCTGGCTTTAAGAAGCAAAGTTCTTCTCAGAGGAACTTGCATTTCTTCCCTGTACCTTTGAGGTGTAAATGTCCTACCTGGTCTTCTCCAGGAATTATTTTCTAGGCCAATCTCTTTAAACTATAAACTCCAGGGAGGTAACTTTTATTAGGGGGAAAACAAAAGAGGAAGAGGTCATTTAAAACTTAGGTGAATGAAAAATCTTTTAAGTGTCTTCTCCACAAATATTATTAAAAAGTTTTAGCCATCGGAGCAGGTAACCTTAACTTATTCTATCTACCATAACAACTTAAATCCAGCTTTTTTATAACTAGTGAGCTGTGTATTATTGTACCTGAATAGTGGCAGTAATATTAAAATGAAAGCTATAAAGTCTCTGTTTGCCTCTGTCACTTATGTGTGTCTCTCTATATATTTGTGTTGTAGATGTATGTTATTTTTCTACCTATGGATAATATTGCCAAAAATTAATCTGTAAAAGACCACTATTTAATTGGCTTAAAGAAAATTAGGCACTTAAATAAAGTGTTTCTAAAATTTTCAGTCATATAATAGAAACTGACCCAAATGCTTTTCAAGTTCACACAATCTGGGAAAATATTGAATATTAATGATAATTCGAGCTTGTTGGTTTAATTAAAATGTCTACAGAGTTATATCTTCAGAGTTACCAACATTAAAAATAATGCAAACATACAACTTTTATTCTACCTGGGTTTACTAGTCAAATAAGTTCATGTCATCTCTGTTTCAAAATTTGTCAGCAAGAGAAATAACTTGGTATGATGAAATTTTCATGAGTAAACAAATTGTTGAGAACAAGTGAATTAAATAGATGTAAGTGGGAAAAAAGTTTTTAGGTGAACTTTTAAAATAGTTTTCCCACAAAAAAAATTTTTTTAAATAAAAAAACAAGAAAATTTAAAAATACTAAAAAAACCTCTTTTTAAGAAAAATAAAATCATTTCCCCAAATCTTTTTGGTAAACTAACACCTTAAAGTTTTGCTAGGTTAAACTAAATTATGGACAGTCATTAAATATTTAGATCATTTCCAAATAAGATAAAATACTGAAACATTAATTACTGAACATAGGTTTATCCACTTTTGGCTTCCTTTTACAGAGGAGCTAAAGATGTTTGGTTCTATTAATAAACATGTTTTGTGCCACACTGAGAAATTTAGTATGAAAAAGTGGATATTTCTAAAAACAATAAAAAGTATTTATACATTTGCCAAGCCACAAAATGCTAAAGTAAAAGACAGTTCACAACTATTTACTTCTTTATTTCACTAAATCTTAAATTTTCTAAGGGTTAAAAACAGAAATAATGAGATGACTATCTCCATATATAAAGAAAATAAGATGTGTGTTATCAGTAAAAGAAGTTATGAGGAATGAAAATGCATTTTGTTGAATGAAAATAAAGTAATTTTGTCCTAAAGAGAGACTGCTTATTTTAGAATGGGAGAGAGAAAAAACACAGGACAAAATATGAATGTAAAGAAGAAAGTTGTAGAAGGTTTGTGGAAAAGGAATCTTTGATAAGGGATTTTATGGGCAAGACTGGCTAAGATGGAAATGAATTTAATTGAGTGAATAAATTTTAATATTAAAAGGAAGCAGGCATAAAATTAGAATCTGCTTTTCTCTCTGTGAAAACAATAAAGTTTTATTGAACTATGGGTGTGCTCTTGATAAGAGATTGTAAAAGCTTTTTTTTCTTACCTCTTAAGTAATTTGCCTAGAAAGCAAAGATTTTGTGTCTTATCAAAATAATTTCCTGTGCTATCTTTTTTTTTTTTTTTGCGGTACGCAGACCTCTCACTGTTGTGGCCTCTCCCGTTGCGGAGCATAGGCTCCCGACGTGCAGGCTCAGCCGTCATGGTTCATGGGCCCAGCCGCTCCACGGCATGTGGGATCTTCCTGGACTGGGGCACGAACCCGTGTCCCCTGCATCGGCAGGCGGACTCTCAACCACTGCGCCACTAGGGAAGCCTAGGGAAGCCCTCCTGTGCTATCTTTATTGTGTCTTTTGATTAGTTAAGAAAGCTGTCTTCTCTGTTAAAAGAGCTACATTTTCCTTTACAACTATTTAACTTTCTGTTTTTGCCTTTGAAGTCTTTGTCATTATGGTTAAATGGATAACTAGGTATTGTTTTGCAGTGACCTATGATCCTATTTGACCAAGGGCTTTACAATCTTTTAATATTTTTGACAAACTTCCCGCAAATCAAATTCTAAATGAAGTCATTTTAACCTCAAAGTAACTTTGAGATATTCCAGAGGACCCCTGGAAAATCTCAAAACACTTGTTCTCTCTCCTTATAAAAAGGAGATGTTAAATAAATTAGGCTTATTTGATATATTAGATTATATTGGAAGCACTGTCAAAGAAGAAGTAATACTAAGCCTTCTTTATGTTGTATTTGCATATGCTATAAATTTTATGAAATTTTGAGAATTCCTAGAAATCTGACATATCCTGGTGTAATGATTATCAGTCATAATTCCAGTCTTATCTTAAAACATTGTATGTCACAGAAATAACCAAATTTCCTTGTCAATTCCATTATAATGAGCTCTCAACAGATCTTTAACGATGGGCATTTTAAAGTTTGTTGTCATTTACAGGCAGTAATTTTTTTACTCAGATGCTTTGGCAAAAGTGTTTCTGCAAATGTGCTTCATCTTCAAAAGGATTATTGGAAAGGCCTTTGACAAGTTCAGGTTTCTTAAAGCTTTAACATCATAAAACTAAATTGAGTAAAAATTTACAGAACTAATAGAAAAGCTGGATTCAAGCAAACAAATATTAATTACACGGGACTGAAGGAATTAAGGAAGATGATTATAATTGTTTTTTTTTGAAATATTGCAGTTTTCTTAATATTTTTTTCTCCAGATTTCAGGAAACCTTTTTTTCTTAAGCTATCTATGACTTAAAGCAATTTGGCAAAGTATACCTTTGTAAACAAAGATGAAACATTTACTTTTTTTCTTTACCTGATTTCTCCCAAATTTGAAAATTCTTAAATATTCTTTTCATGGCATTATAGTTAGTCATTTACATAAATTCAATAAGAATCTATTCTCCTTGTAACAGTATACAATTGGAAACACTGGTTATACTATGGAAGCTTTGACAGAAATGTCATATTTGAGGGAGATGTGCATAGACTTGGATATAACCAGACACTTTTAAGGAACTAAGGTTGACTTTCTGGAGTCAGTAAAGCCCCTTGGAAAAATTGGCTTGGTACTTTACTTACAAGGTTCCAACGGAGCAGTCTTCCAAAGAGCTTATATGGTCAATCACTATTCTTGCTGCATTTAGGTAAATAATCAGGCTAAGTTTAATGCAAATAAATTAGTTTCACTGTGGTTATCTTTGATTTTTAAAAATGGGGTGATTTTAGAGAGAAAAGTTATGTGTGCACCTCTGTAGATATTAAATTCTAACCCTGTTGATTGTCCTTGAGGTTTTGTTATATATCTGCAAATTGGACTGAGTGCTGAATTCTTCTATTTTCCTTAAGAATTTGGCTAAGAATCTCCAAATGAATGTTCCAATTTTCTCCCATTCTGATTTGGAATCACTAAGAACAAAGACTGCCCTTGAATCTCTTTGGAAGGGACTCATTGTCCTCCTCACTACCCAAATGGCAGCCAAAATCAGGGACTTGAACCTTAGGTACACATCTCACAGTGAAAGAAGACTCCATTTGGCTTCTGGTCCTACACACCAGCTGGAGATATCTCAGGTTGATCAAAAGGGGGGAATCGTTTAAAAAAAGAGACAACTGACCTAAAATGGAGTCACTTGTGTCAAGTCCCATGTTAGCAAGCCAAGATGCAATACCTAACCTAATTGCAGTTTCACCTCTCCCAGGAATGTGACTTTTAAGCTGTCAGTGTGAAATTACCTGGCCTCTCTAATGAGGTAATCCACCCAATAAGACCCCTTT
>NW_006788182.1:352711-359194 GCF_000442215.2 Lipotes vexillifer
CTTTCCCTATAGGAAGGTGACCTTGCCTGAAATAATCCACTCTTTTCTAGGAACGTCCTCTTCCCACCCTCTTCTGTCTATAAAAGGCTTTCATTTTGTACAGCTCTTCAAAGTTCCTTTCTATCTGCTAGACAGGATGCTGCCCATTTCATGAGTCATTGAATAACGACAATTAGATCTTAAATTTACTCAGTTGAGTTTTGTTTTTTAAAAAAAACTCTGCTGCTGACATTTCTCCTCTCTGTTTTTTTACCCTACAGATATGCACACAAAGGTCTTTGTGTTCCCCAAAGAGTCAGATAATTCCTTTGTGACGCTGACTGCACAGCTAACAAAGCCACTTAAGGCCTTGACTGTGTGTCTGCATGTCTATACCGATCTGACCCGCAACTATAACCTCTTCTCTTATGCCACAAGTCAACAATATAATGAGATCCTCCTCTTCAAGGGAAAGACTAGTGTATACAGTGTATCCGTGGGTGGAGCTGATGTCTTTTTCAAACCTCCTGAGAGTTTTCCTGCACCAATGCACTTCTGTGTGACCTGGGAGTCTACCTCAGGGATTACAGAGCTCTGGGTGGATAGTGAGCCCATGGTGAGGAGGAGTATGAAGAGGGGATACTCTTTGGGGACAGAGGCAAGCATCGTCCTGGGGCAGGAGCAGGATGCATTTGCTGGGGGCTTTGATAAAAAACAGTCTTTGGTGGGAGACATTGGAGATGTGAACATGTGGGACTATGTGTTATCACCAGAAGAGATTAGAACTGTCTATGCTGGTGGGACCTTCAGTCCTAATGTCCTGGACTGGCAGGCGCTGAAGTATAAAACACATGGTGAGGGACTTCCCTGGTGGCACAGTGGTTAAGTATCCACCTGCCAGTGCAGGGGACATGGATTTGAGCCCTGGTCCAGGAAGATCCCACGTGCTGCAGAACAACTCAGCCCGTGAGCCACAACTACTGAACCCACGTGCCACAACTACTGAGCCCACGTGCCACAACTACAGAAGCCCACGTGCCTAGAGCCTGTGCTCCTCAACAAAAGTCACCACAATGAGAAGCCCATGCACCGCAATGAAGTGTAGCCCTTGCTCACCACTAGAGAAAGCCCACACAAAGCAACAAAGACCCAATGCAGCCAAAAGCAAACCAACAAATAAATAAATAAATTTATAAAAAAATAAAACACATGGTGAGGTGTTCGTCAAACGACAGCTATGGCCCTGAGGCCCTTTTGTGAATCCTGAAGTTTGCCTTTTGGGGATTACACCTTACATTTCCCTTGTCTCTGGCTCTGATGTTTTACTGCCCTACACACTGGGCTCTTGTGCTCTGGGAGGAGTGTATTTCCCTCTCCTTTCACCACTCTTTTTCCATCAGCACATGGGACAATGCCAAGCAGAGGGTCTTATACATTTCTCCACATTAGAATTACCAGGTCACACCCCAAGCCAATTAAATCTGATTTTGGGGGCGTGGGACCCAAGCTCTCCAAGTAATTCCAGTGTTCAGCTGAGGTTGAGAGCCATTGCATTTTAATGAGTGTTTAAGAAAAAGTGAGCCGACTTTTTTTCCCCTAAAAGACTGCATGTGTCTAACTGTAGTCCTGCCAACATTTTCATTTCCCTTTATAGGAACACCCACCCCATTTATTGTGTTTTATGGAATTATCTAAAGAATACAGGAATAGGGCTTCCCTGGTGGCACAGTGGTTAAGAATGCGCCTGCCAATACAGGGGACATGGGTTCAAGCCCTGGTCCAGGAAGATCTCACATGCCGCGGAGCAACTAAGCCCACGTGCCACAACTACTGAGCCTGCGCTCTAGAGCCTGTGAGCCATAACTACTGAGCCCACATGCCACAACTACTGAAGCCTGCGCGCCTAGAGCCCGTGCTCCACAACAAGAGAAGCCACCGCAATGAGAAGCCCACTCACCGTAAAGAAGAGTAGCCCCCGCTCATTGCAACTAGAGAAAGCCCACGCACAGCAACCTACCCAATGCAACCAAAAATAATTAATTAATTAAGAAGAAGAAAAAGAATACAGGAATAGAATTTTTCCAGCATTCTTCCCCCACCATCAGGATGAGGTCATTACATATTAGAATTATCTTTAATTCTTTAATCCTTTCAATTTGAATATTCAAAAATTGAAAAGCAAAATGTTTTGTTGTTGTTTCTGTTTAATTTGTTCTATTTTTTTCTTCAGGATCACCAATTTTCATTGTGTGAAATTTCCATTATTTTTTCTTCTCATGTATCATCATCCAGATCACTTTTATCGGTGTCCTTTATCCTTATATTTTGAGCTTTTATTTTTTCAAACCTAACCTTCATATTAGTGTTAGGGAGGAAGAATTTTTCCTCTACCCTTCTAAGTTCTTTTGGCTGATCTAAGAATTAAATTGACATGAGACAGATTAACAGGAGAAAATCAAACAAAATTTAATAACATGTATACATGGGAGGAACTCAGAAAAATTGAGTAACTTGCCAAAATGGCCAAAATCCTCACTTTATCATCTTCAGTTAAAGACAAAAGAGGATGTTGCGGGTAGTGGTTTCGGACTTCACAAGGGAGGAAGGCAACTCACATGGAGATGGAAAAGCAAACGTTTGATAAATAAATGTTTGCTGGACCACCAGAGACAATAGGACACAGAGTGGACTCTGACCTCTAGGACCTGCAGAGTTTCCCCTACCTCCCCTAGCCCATATTCTTTGCAAGTATCTCCGGTGATAGCTATATTCTGGAAACAGTCCTTGTATCTAAATACTTTTAGACAGTTAGGGGGAAGGTCAAAGTTTCTTCCTGAGTCTTTTGGGCCTTGATCGTTTTCAGCCTGAAATAATCCACATGCCAAAGAAACATTTTGGGGTGGCAGATTTTGCTTCCCTACAAGTGATTTGTTTTTCTCTTTAGCCTATTGGGATCCTTACTATTTCTAATGTCATTTAAAATTCTACAATGCTTTGAGTTGTCTTAAATTCTTTCTTAGATTTAGTGTGTTTTTCTTCTTCAACTTTCATCTTTCATCAAGTCTCTGTTTTTCTTCCATTTGCTTGAGAGTTTAATGCAGTTGCTGCCTAAAATTTTCTAAATTTCCTGTGGTTAATCTTTTATGAAGTAAATCTTTTACATGCTTTAAATAATTTTCTTTTATATTTTAGTAATTTTCAGTCCTCCTATTTGTTCTAATCACCGTAAAGAAGAGTAGCCCCCGCTCATTGCAACTAGAGAAAGCCCACGCACAGCAACCTACCCAATGCAACCAAAAATAATTAATTAATTAAGAAGAAGAAAAAGAATACAGGAATAGAATTTTTCCAGCATTCTTCCCCCACCATCAGGATGAGGTCATTACATATTAGAATTATCTTTAATTCTTTAATCCTTTCAATTTGAATATTCAAAAATTGAAAAGCAAAATGTTTTGTTGTTGTTTCTGTTTAATTTGTTCTATTTTTTTCTTCAGGATCACCAATTTTCATTGTGTGAAATTTCCATTATTTTTTCTTCTCATGTATCATCATCCAGATCACTTTTATCGGTGTCCTTTATCCTTATATTTTGAGCTTTTATTTTTTCAAACCTAACCTTCATATTAGTGTTAGGGAGGAAGAATTTTTCCTCTACCCTTCTAAGTTCTTTTGGCTGATCTAAGAATTAAATTGACATGAGACAGATTAACAGGAGAAAATCAAACAAAATTTAATAACATGTATACATGGGAGGAACTCAGAAAAATTGAGTAACTTGCCAAAATGGCCAAAATCCTCACTTTATCATCTTCAGTTAAAGACAAAAGAGGATGTTGCGGGTAGTGGTTTCGGACTTCACAAGGGAGGAAGGCAACTCACATGGAGATGGAAAAGCAAACGTTTGATAAATAAATGTTTGCTGGACCACCAGAGACAATAGGACACAGAGTGGACTCTGACCTCTAGGACCTGCAGAGTTTCCCCTACCTCCCCTAGCCCATATTCTTTGCAAGTATCTCCGGTGATAGCTATATTCTGGAAACAGTCCTTGTATCTAAATACTTTTAGACAGTTAGGGGGAAGGTCAAAGTTTCTTCCTGAGTCTTTTGGGCCTTGATCGTTTTCAGCCTGAAATAATCCACATGCCAAAGAAACATTTTGGGGTGGCAGATTTTGCTTCCCTACAAGTGATTTGTTTTTCTCTTTAGCCTATTGGGATCCTTACTATTTCTAATGTCATTTAAAATTCTACAATGCTTTGAGTTGTCTTAAATTCTTTCTTAGATTTAGTGTGTTTTTCTTCTTCAACTTTCATCTTTCATCAAGTCTCTGTTTTTCTTCCATTTGCTTGAGAGTTTAATGCAGTTGCTGCCTAAAATTTTCTAAATTTCCTGTGGTTAATCTTTTATGAAGTAAATCTTTTACATGCTTTAAATAATTTTCTTTTATATTTTAGTAATTTTCAGTCCTCCTATTTGTTCTAATATAGTGTGAGAAGTGAGTTCTCTGAGTCCCCTTCCTGCTTACCTGGACACAAATAGATTCCCTAATAATTTAAACTAGCTAGCTGGTGGACTGATGCTTATATTAGTAGTTTCTAGTCGTGCATTCCCAGCCCTGACATCCTGCAACTCCCATTTTAAATGACCCTCACCTCTACCAATTTCTGCCAACTGTCCCAGACTCACATAGGTGCACTTTTTTTTTTTTTTTTTTTTTTGGCTGCACGGGGCCCTCTCCCCGCTGCGGCCTCTCCCGCCGCAGAGCACAGGCTCCGGACGCGCAGGCCCAGCGGCCATGGCCCACGGGCCCAGCCGCTCCGCGGCACGCGGGATCCTCCCGGACCGGGGCACGAACCCGCATCCCCTGCACCGGCAGGCGGACTCCCAACCACTGCGCCACCAGGGAAGCCCAGGTGCACTTTTTAAGATATTTGTATCTTCATTTCTCTCTCAGTGGAATGACCTGGAGTGCTGAAGAGGACACCTTTGATAATAGCATCATAATAGTCAAGATGAGGTCTTTGGTTCTTTTGGAGAGGGTCATAGGCTAGGGAAAATTTTACATCCCTCTGACTGGCTCCTCCCCTTGGAATGAAGAAAGACTCATCATGTTGGTACCATTTCCCAAGTCTAACATCCATGGGTCCACAGCTCAGGGGTCAAATTCCATATGCACATGATAACCTCTGGGACTCTGGGATCCTTTGCTTTCCACCACGTGTGGAGATTCTTGTTGCTGCTTGTGAAATAAAATTCATATTTTATGACAAGGCAAGAACAATTTAAATATAAAAAGTTCTTCTCTGTCTGTTGGCCTTCTCCCTTCCCCCACTCTGCATGGTGTATCTGCATCATGCATTGACCAAACCTCCCCCATCAGCAGGAATACCTGATCCAGCACCATTCTCCTAGCATCAACAAGACATCTCCTTAAAAGATAATATTCCTTCTTGATCTTGTAAGGGATCATGTGACCTACCACAATGACACTTAGATATGGATTATGTAAACTGTTGATAATAAGACATCATTTGATGTTCAGCCCTCTGTCTCAAAAAACTTATATAACTGTGCCTTGACTTCTAATGAGTGGAACAGTCCTCAGAGCTTTCTGAGATGCTCTTCCTTGATTATAATCCTCAAATTTGGCTTGAATATAATTTTCCATTTCTTTCTTAGATTGATTAATTTTCATTGACATGTTCTGTCCTAAAACTTAGATCTGGAGAGGGAAACTTTCAGGAAGACCTTTCTTACTTTAGGTCTAAGCTGGATTTTCTAGTGGATCAAAATTTGCCTCCCTAAAGCTTATATCTTTGGCAGGAGGATTATTTTAGGCTGATTATTTTTAAGAAACTGAAGACTCAGAAAGTGTTTCTTTTTACCTCCCCCTTAACTGCCTAAAAGAATTTAGATAAAGGACCTGGTCCAGGAAGAGCACTCTCACCAGAGATACCTGCAAAGAATATGAGCTAGGTGTGGTAGGGGGAACTTGACAGGGCCTGGAGACCAAAGCCCTCTCTGTGTCCCCTTGTCTCTGTATGGCATAGCAAACATTTGTTTACCAAACATTTGTTTTTCCATCTCTATGTGAATTGCCTTTCTCCCCTTTGAAGGCTCAAACCCCTACCCCATTCTCCTTTTTTCAGTGGCATATAAGTCTCAATTTCCTAACTTATCCTTGTGTCTTACATTGATCTCGGAGAGGCAGCAGTGAGTGGTGGCGTGAAGCAAGATATTAATTCCCTGCCCAGGAATTGAACCTGGGTAGCCTGGGTGAAAACCAGGAATCCTAGCCACCAGACAAGCAAGAGCTAGAGGCAAGAAGCTACTTTTCCCTGGCTCTTGCCCACAGTGAAAAATGTATTTCTCATGGAGGCATATAAAATATAAAAACAGGTACAAAGTTTATTATGAGAGACATAGCACAACAAGTGGGACAACACACAGAGAAATAGTTTGTTTAGCAAGGCGGAGATGCACACCCAGAGAGAAAGAG
>NW_006788182.1:359248-367308 GCF_000442215.2 Lipotes vexillifer
TGTGGGCATCCTCCCTAAGGAGGAGGAGAGCAGAAAAGAGGTGGTTAAGTAATTTATAAAGCGCAGCTCTTCCAGGTCTTTGTTTACCTTTGGCCAATTATCTGGTTTCTTTTTCCACACCTGACCTACCGTAGGACCCTCCCCAATATGTGTGCGCTACTCTTTATGAAGATGGATTCCAGCCCACAGCCCTATGGGGTGGCCTTAGCATCACATATTATGGGGTGGTTCCCCCTCTTTTTTGACTCCCCAGGAGCCTTTCTGCACATGTGCAATTTCTCCCTTGCTCCAAGGAGGGGAGATATGTGACCTCTTGAGCCTTTACTCAAACAAGGATTAGCCCCTCTCTGTGCTTCTCATGACTGTTACCTTAAGGTGTCCACAGGAGACAAAGCCTGGCTATTTACCCTGTCTCTGTCATTGCTTCCATTTCGGAGAGCAAACAGGAGGCTGGTTATAAATATCTAACCTGGAGCCCACATATCTCCTGTCCCAGGAAATGCAAACAGGAGGCTAGTTGTAAGTGTCCGGCCTGAACCCATATTTTTTCACCCCAAGAAGTGCAAACAGGAGGCCAGTTTTAAATGCCTAGCCTGGAGCCCATCTATCTCCTGCCTCAGTTTTTCTTATGGGACCTCCATTCATCCGTAATTAAATTTGGTTTTCTCCTATTAATCTGTCTCATGTCAATTTAATTCTTAGACCAGCCAGAAGAACCTAAAAAGGGTAGAGGGAAATTTTTTCCCTTCCCCAGCACCAGGCACAAGGCTGATGTTGTGATCTTTCCTGAGTCCTATATCTATTGCCCAGTTCCTTTAGAACCCACAGGATGAGATTGTCCCTTCAGAGGTGAAGAGGTGAGATTGTCCCTTCAGAGCTCTAACTGGAGCATGAAGACAGACAGAAGCTTCTGTTCTGAGAGATCTATATTTTGTGGTTCCCCACCTACAAGCAGCAGGAAGGAGGGCTGAGCAGACTTCAGGCATGTTAGTGCAACAACAGAGTAGTGGACAACCTCTCACAGACAGCACAGAGGGTCTGCTATTGTTAGGGACAGGGCTGAAGCTGAATCTGGCCTCTGTACCCCGACACCGAATTAAATCCCAGAGACAGAGTTTTGGGTGAATTAGAAAAGAATAGCTTTATTGTTTTGCCAGGCAAAGGGGGACATGGTGGGCTCTGCCCCTCAAGACTGTGTGTCCAACCCAGGAGGATTTGGTGAGGAGTTTTATAGCAATGGTTCAAGGGCAGAGCTGCTGATAAGCATTAGGCTGTGTGCAGGGCTTGCACTCTTTTAATCTGGCCTCAGGTGATGAGCTTCTCAAAGTTATCAAATTGTGATATCCTCTGGAATGAAGAATGGTAACATCTTCCATTTGTTGGTGGTTTTAATTCTGTAAAGAGCTCAAAGATATCTTTATATGTATCCCTTGAGGCAGAACCAGGACCCTGCCCCAAGGCTGCACTATTGTTTCTTGCCTGCTCCTCCGTTGTCTCTGCATCCCCTCCCTTCCCTGATTAGCAACTGCTTGAAACACTTCTGTGCCCAGGAGCCACACAGGGTCCTGCTCACTTTCAAGCTGGATCACAGCTGTGGATTTCAAAGACCCAGGCTCTGGATCAGAGACCCAATAGGTTGAAGGTATTCATCATCAAATGAAGACTCTGACTCTGTGAACAGTGTGTTAGCATGTGGCGGAGAAAAAAAAAATATGGAAATTATCACAAACTTAAGGAACAAGGGTACCATTTGAAAGGTTTGTGCCTGGGACACTTGTGGCTACAGGGAGCAGGTTTTCTCTACCACAGAATTAGGATGACAGTGAAGGGTGAGGAGGCTTCAGAATTTGGCATGTGGTCAGAAATGTTGGATTTTTAGGAGAGTATCAGAAACTCAGAGAGAATGAAATCAACTTAAAGGGCAGGCTTTATTCTACAGTCAAAACAACAGGAAGTGGGAAAGGAACAGGAGATACTGTGATCTGGTCTGTGTTGGTCCTACAGGGAATAAAAGGAATGGGATCAGTGTGGGCAGTTGGCTGCAGCTTTCACAGCTCAGCAGCGGGATGGCTTCAAAAGAACAGAGAGAAAGGAAGTGGGATGTTAGAGGAAGAAGCATCAGATCAAAGTTCTGAGGAAAAGAAGGTAGAAAGAAAGGTTTTCGTACCATTGAATAGCCCAAGTCACTTGGGGCCTGGACACTCTAAATCTGAAGGAAGGTGGTGGCTGGGGCGCAGCAGGGCTGGAGGACAAGGGGGTCACCACTGAACTTCTGTGAGAGCGAGGCTTTGCAAGCACTAACTACAAAGCACAAATTCAGAGTCCTCCAACCTCTTGCTGGGAGGTCAGGCTCAAAGAGGATGCATTGTCACACAGGCGGAAGCTGCGAGAATGATCTCTTCAAATGTACATAAGACCAAGTCCCCTTCTGAGGAAAAACCTGCAAAGGTTTCCCATTGCACTTAGAATAATTTACAACCCTTTACCTGGTGCTCAGGGCTCTGTGATTTCTGACTTCCTCTCGCCTCAGTCACAGCCTTACACATCTCTCCCTCACTCTGGGAATCCCAGGCCTTCAGCCATGTTGTCTGTTCATTTCTTCCACAAATATACACCAAATGCCTGTGATGTGACAGACACGGGCTTGGGATAAGCAGTAAAACCACTGAAATGACCACAACCACACACGCAATAGACAAAATCATGGTCACCTGGGACTTATGTTATAGTGAGTTTAAATATGCTTGATTTGTTTCCACAAAGCTTCTGCATTTACCCTTTTTCCAGATCCTCACGTGGCTGGTTCCACATCATTTTGTCTCTGATCAGATGTCCTCTCCTTAGAAAGGACCTTACCCAGTCATTTATAGCATCTGTTACTGTTTTCTAAGCAGATATCATTATCTGAAAAAAAAGGGGGGTGGAGTTCTTTTTTATTGTTTCCTCCCCTAGTAGATTGTAAATTCCATGAGATCTGAGACATTATTCCCTATTGTATTCCCAGGTTCTAGAATGGTATGGCTCATAGTATTTCCTCAGTAAATATTTGATGAATTAATTAATTCTGGAGGAGGCAACAGCAGCGAAGAAATGCTTTGGATGCTGCTGAGGATGAAGAAATACTTAAAGAGCGAGAAATTGTAAAACTGTAATTTTGCTCACAGAATGGCCTGTTATAAATGTGTGATAGCTTGCTTATTAGAGGAGGGAGGGGATGGCCACAGAGTTTGCATTTGATTCAGCAATACGCTTCTGGGAATAAAACAGGAAAGGAAATGGAAATTTAAAAATTACTAACAATAAATGGAGTAGACAGAGGGATCAAGTAACTTCAGGAGAAATCTGCCAATTGCAAACCATCTCATATCTCTTAAATTTTTCAGAGACAGAAGTATTCCAAATGCTAGTCTCCATAACAAGAGGCAGGATACATACTAGTGAATTTTTCTCAAGGATATGGAAACTATTGTAGTACAATGAACTTCTTGATAGGAGGGAGATTTCTCTCAAGTGTGTGTGTGTATGTGTGTGTGTGTGTGTGTGTGTGTGTGTGTGTGTGTATTTAAGGCTTGTGCTGATGTATTGATGTTTAACTGTCTTTTGAGGCGAGAGGTAACTGGGCCCCCCCCCCCAGGGTAAACAACTGGAGATTCATTCCCTGTGGACTGATACTCCAAGATTAGAACAGAAGGACAAGTGAGAGGGGAGGCTGGGCCCTACCCAGATAGAAGATAAAAGACCACATATTTCTCATTCTCGAAGTCAAGGAAACCTTCCTGACTAGAAAGCTCTTTGGAGGTCAAAAAAGGGAGAGGGCGCCAGCCCCATAGTAGGTGATGTCAACTACCCATAGGCCTCTTTTGTGGAATCCATCTTGGCTGAGAGATGCATGCACACATGGGAAGATACTGAGGTATACGAAATACAGACTCTGAACCAGGCAAATCAAAATGATTGGCCAATGGAAACCCAGAAGAAATGCCCCATATAAGTGATTTAAACTACAATGGGGGCGTGACTTTCTCTCTCTCTGAGTCCGCCTGTGTGTCTATCCAGAAGTACTGTACTCTTCTTTTTCTCCTAATAAACACTTTACTTGTTTCACTACTTTTTGTCTTTGGGGAATTCTCTTCTGCAAAGTCGAAGAGCCAGGGCCTTGTCTCTGACCACTGGTCTAGCAGCTAGGATTTGGTGCTTTCACTGCTGTGACACAACCTCAATCTCTGGCCAGGAACCAAAACCCTGCTTTAAGCCACTGCAGGCTGAGGGCACCTGAAATCACTTTGGGGAGGGGAACAGAATATGCCACCCGAAAATGTGCCTCTTTGGCAACTTAATTATTTTCATTTAGCTACTTTTAAGAAATAGAGGAGCTCTGAAAACTGAGTAGAAGTTACCCTTTCGTAAGAGACACTTACCTTTATAAGGGAAATCTCCATGTGTAAGGGCATCTCCTCTGTACCAGGAAGAGAAGGATGACTCTAAATCTCTAGAAACTTCTTATCAATGGAGAAGGGAATGACTTAAATCTGCATCACAGATTTACTCTTGTTTACTGTGCTTTTCCTGGCAACTTCCCACAACTCTCCCCTGCTCCCAACATCTTTCTTTTGTCCTTAGCTGAAGATGGTATTCAAGGCGGTGGCTTGGACCATTTTGGTGAGTTACTCAATTTTCATGGGTCTCTCCCATGTATCCCTGTTATTTATATTTTTGTTTGATTTTCTCCTGTTAATCTGTCTCACGTCAATTTAATTCTTAGACCAGCCAGAAGAACCTAGAAAGGTAAAGGAAGGTGTCTTCCTCCCTGACAACATGATGCCCTGTCGCTCTGGAATACTTCAAAGTAAAATTCATGCAAACAAAGACCTCTTACATAACCACAATGCAACAATCAAAATCAGGAAATACCGATGTATTACTATTATCTAATTTACCGATCCCATTCAAGTTTCACCAATTGTCCCAATCATGTCCTGTATAGGATTGACTGAAGGAAAAACACACAACATGAAAATTGTGAATTAAATTTTATTCAGGGACCTTACTGGGGACTATAGCCTGGGAGACAGCCTCTCACTGGCTCTGAGAAACTGCTCTGAAGAGGTAGGGGAGGATCCATCTTAGGTATGATTTATTTATTTTTTTGGCTAGGGAATAATGCAGTCAAGCATACATCTTGGTAAAAGATTACTGCTCATCACAAAGAACAGACCTCTCAAGTTCATGGTTTTAGTGCTTTTCTATGTATGGGAAGATGCAAGAATCTGGGGTCATTGAAATTCTTCCTGCAATGTGCATCTAACTATCTAAGGGCCTGTTTATCCAAAGCACAGAGGGCCTCATGCTGTTTTTTTCCATCCTGAATTCCCCTCAGGGCTGACTGTCAGTAGGCATTGGCAGAGGGTTGCAACTTAACCCTTTGAATAACTGGATGATGAGTGACAGTCTTTCTTTGTTTGTTTTTGTTAACAATAGCAAACCGTTCCAGTCCAGGATTAGTGTTGCATTTGTTGTCTTGTCTCTTTAGTCTTCAATATCTGGAGCATTTCCTATTCTTTTCAGTCTTTTTTAAACTTTCATAACCTTAACACTTGAAGGTTACAGGCCAGACTATTTCTCAATTTGTGTTTACCTGGTATTTTCCAATGATTAGATTCAGATTATAAACTTTTGGCAGAAGTATCTCAGAATTGAGGCTGTATATTTCTCACTGCATTCCAACAAGAGGAACATATTTTGATTTGTCCCATTACTTGATCATTTGATTAAAATGGTTTCATTTGGTTTTCTCCATTTAAAGTTACTCTTTTTCTCTTTTCATTTCATAAATACGTTGTGAGGAAATACTTCAAGACTATGTAAATATACCTTTCCTCATCAAATTTTCACTCACTAGTTTTAGCATCCATCAATGTTTCTTAGTTGAATTAATTATTACTGTGATAATTTATCAAATGGTGATTTTCTAATTCCATCATTCCTTCTAGTTTATTAATGACATTCTACTGTAAAGGAAAAAGTCTCTCTTCTCTTCATTAATTCATTCCTTTTTTTATATCAGTATAGACTCATATATTATCTTTGGTTTCATTCTACTGTGTAGCACTTTCACTTGAATGAAAATGGTAATTGTCACCATCCATTTTTTTCCTAACCTCAAGGGGAATGTTTCCAATAATTTGTGATTAAGTATGATGTTTGCTCTCTCTCTCTCTCTCTCTCTCTCTGTGTGTGTGTGTGTGTGTATGTGTTTAAATATCCTTGAATCTTCTTATGGCTAAAGAGAAAGTCCAGCCTTGCAAGTAGACCGTTCTAAGTATAACAGTCTCAGACCTATTATGCTAACATTTTTCTGTGCAAGCTCATATTCTTTTGGAGCTATCAACTATCTTGACAGGTAACATGTACTTTGATGGAAGGATAAGATCCTCTGCCCTGGCTTGTTGTCCTATTGGTGAGTTTGAGAGGGGGAATGGGGTATATCCCAGAGTAGAGAGCTTCTAGTTCTGTAATATGGTCTCAACCATTTCCTGTTTACTTCATCCCACTCACCAGACGACCTTGTCTTTCATGAATCCCACCCACTTAATATCTCTGCCCCAAGTACTTCTGTTTTCCAGAGGCTGGCTTCTTCTATCATGACTGATGCTATCATAGAGTGAGATAGAGGGGGAGGATATGGAAGGGAATGCTTAGTGATTGACCAGACTAAGTGAACTTCTGGTTATCAACTCTGCACTCAGAGTCACCCTGCTGTGAGTCTGCCACTTAGGGCTGGCGCTATTACTGGGCTGGTGATGTGCTTTCTCACCAAGCCATTGTGAAGGGATGAGCAATAGTCCTCCCAGGGCAATGTGGGCCAGAGAATAAAAGGCCCAATTAGACAACTGCTTCCCATCACTCCTCCAGTCATGGGGCATGGCTTCCTTCTGCCTGAACCTTCTTCCCTTTCATATTGGGGCTCAGTCAACTCATCTTCCCAACCATTTCTTCCATTATTTTTTGTATTGGGATCCAGCAACCTCCCTCTCACTTCAGTGGCTTCTCCAGAGTTTGGTTCAAGGGAAGGAAGCATGAATCCATGCTAGTTTGTTATATTCTGTAAGAACTGTCAATCTCTTAAGGAAGAACCTTAATAGAAGCCACAAGGTCTATATGAAGGAAAAGAAGTGTTACTGAAGTATAAGACATGAATAAATTGGAAAGACATGTCATATATATATTCCATATATATTATAAACTCTCAATCATTCCAAGGATGTCAATCATTAAATTAATCACTAAATTAATATGTAAATTTAATTTAATTGGAATAAAATTTCCAGCTTATTTTAATAAAAGGAAATAAATCTGAAATTGACCTTGAAGAATAAATATGTTACAAATGGCAAAAAATGTTTCAAAATGATAAAAATAGTAAGGGGAACTGCTTTTTTAGTAGATTCCAGAGCTTACTATATATAAAGCAGCATAATCAAATCAATATGGCATTTGAAAAGGAATTGGACAATAGACCAGTGAAACACAAATAAAAACTCAGAGACGGATCCAGGTATATGTGGAGTAAAACAATTAATTTCAATGGAGGGAAGGATGGCTTAGACAATGGTTGGTATTGGGACAATTATCTACCCATTAGAACTAAAATAAAGTTAAAAGTTAATTTTATACAATACAATCAATTAAAAATTTGGTGGGTTAACCCTTTAATTATAAACAACAAAACCCAAAAATTGTTTAAAAATTTAGAAAAATATTTGTAAAATATCAAGGTCACAGAGCCTTTTCTGAGCAACACAGTAAACCAATGGCTACATGAAAAACTTGCTACAGCAAGAGTCAATATAAATTACAACAAATCAGGCTTCCCTGGTGGTGCAGTGGTTGAGATTCCGTCTGCCAATGCAGGGGACACGGGTTCGTGCCCCAGTCCGGGAATATCCCACATGCTGCGGAGAGGCTAGGCCTGTGAGCCATGGCCGCTGAGCCTGCGCATCCGGAGCCTGTGCTCCGCAACGGGAGAGGCCACAACAGTGAGAAGCCCGTGTACCGCAAAA
>NW_006788182.1:367379-386285 GCF_000442215.2 Lipotes vexillifer
AAAAAAAAAAAAAAAAAAAAAAAAAAAAAAAATTACAAGAAACTGGGAGAATAGTCTCTTTCCTCTCTTTCTGTGTGTTTGTGAGAGAGACAGACATACAGACAAAGGGATAATATCTTTAATATACTAAAAATACTTACAGATAGATATGAAAATTAATTCAATGGGCAAAGGGTACACGTGAAAGGACAATCATAGCGCATAAATTGCAGACGGCCAGTAAAAATCTGAAATGACACTCGATTTTACTTGTAATCCAAGAAATGCAATTTAAAGATGATAGTATGCTACTTTTTAAACGTTATTAGATTGGCCAGAAAAAGTCATTAATATGCAGTTATAACCAGGTTATGGAGATATAAGCAGTTTCACGCATTTGTGCTGGGAGTGTAAATTTGTAGAAGCTTATTGGAATTTAATTTGACAGTATCTGTTTAAATTTTGAAATGCTTATATTCTTTGACCCAGTAATTCTGCTTATAGAAATCTATCCTACATCAGTAAAATCAAAGCTCCCAAGGAAATATGTAAAAAGATATTCATTACAGCGTTCTCACAGCTAACATTTGGAAAAACACACGTGTTCATCAGTGGGGGAATTTTTGGATTTGTTGAATAATTATGCTACAACCATACCATAGAACATTGTGTAGGTATTAAAAAATAATGAGATATATCCACATGTACCATTCAGGAAAACGGTTCAGAGGGAAAAAAGCAAGTTGCAGACCAGCACGTGCAGCATATTTCCATTCAACACACAACATTTTTATGTGTATGGATATACAGATGATAGGTACATAGGCAGATAGATAGATATATCAAAGGTAGGCAGATATATTGGTAAAGATTATGTTCATGCTACAATAAATAAGCAGAGGTGGGAATTCTCTATTACTTTATTATAAAATTTTTAGTGTGTTGGGATTGTGCCAGTCAGAGTTCCATGTAGTAAAGAGAAACTATTCTAAATATTTTAAGTGGGGAATGATTTAATACAGGGAATTAAGTGTTTGCAAAATCATTGGAAGAACTGAAAAAGTAGGTTCTTAGATGGATTTGGGGAATGGAATGACTCCTAGATCAATCAAAAAGTGACATACCAGGATCTCCTTTGAGGCCACCACTGGAATTCCAAGTTTAAGAACACAATCCCACCCAACACTTGTTAGAATGGCTATCATCAAAAAGACAAGAGATAACAAACGTTGGCAGGAACATGGAAATGTTGGCAAGAACATGCACAAGAACACTTGTACACTGTTGGTGGGAATGTAAATTGGTGCAGGCAATTGGAAAACAATATGCAGTTTCCTCAAAAAACTAAAAATAGAACCACCATATGATCCAGCAATTCCACTTCTGGTTATATATCTAAAGGAGATAAATTATAAATAGAAAAAATAAATAAATAGTGAAATATTATGCAGCCATAAAAAGAAGGGAATCCTACCATTTGTAACAATATGGATGGACCTCTATACTAAGTGAAATAAATCAGACAGAGAAAGGCATAATTTCACTTATATGTGGAATCTAAAAAAACCCCAAACTCATAGAAACAGAACAGATTGGTGATTGTCAGAAGTGGGGATTTGAGGGAAATAGATGAAGGTAGTTAAAGGGTATAAGCTTCTAGTTATAAGATAATTAAGCTCTGGGGATGTAATGTACAGCATGGTAACTATACTTAAGAATACTGCATTGTATATTTGAAAGTTGCCCGGAGAGTAGACCTTAAAAGTTCTCATCATAAGAAAATAAAATTATAACTATGTGAGGTGATAGATATTAATAAAACATTGTGAAATCATTTCTCAGTATATACATATATCACATCATTATGTTGAGCAACTTAGACTAATACAACATTATATGTCAAAAATAACTCAATAAAATTGGCACACCAACTAAGCAAAAACCAAGCAAACCCCCCACAATCCCATAGTTACCATCCCAGGGTCAGAGAGTTAGAATCAAGACATAGTGGCAGCTGTTTCTCAATGCCCAGATTGCTGAATAATGGGCACTGGAACACGGTCCCCAAGGAAATCTCATGTCTCCATGATTTTGTTAGACAGCAAAAACTACCTGAAAGAGGGGAGCAAAAGGGCTTCCTTCTGAGTCCCATCTTCAAACTTCATGTAAGTTCACTGAATTGGCAGAACCTTATTCACATCCAGAATCTGAGCTGCAAGGGAGCCTGGGAAATGTAGTGTGTACCTTATCATCATTCCAAAGAGAGACTGACTGGATAAATGCACAGGATCCACCAAGGGGATTATGCATAAAGCTTACTTTATTGTGTTTTAAAATATTTTAATAGGAACATATGCCCACAAAGCATCTTAATTTAAAAGAATGAATATTGATACCCATATTTTCCCATTTTTTAATAAGGGAAGCACACACATACACACATATGTGTGTGTAGGCTTAGAAAAATACAACAGGGATTCAAACTAAGGTGTTCAAAGTGGTTTTCTTGGAGGGGAAGAGATTACAGGTAGTTGAAAAAATCATTGGCATTTTCTAGAACAAATATGTCCTGCTTTCTAAAAATTAATAATCTTTATTTTTTAGAACAGCTTTAGATTTGTAGCAAAACTGAGCCAAAAGTACAGAGCTTCCATTTATTCCATGCCCCACACATGATCAACCTCCTCCACTATTAATATCCTGAATCAGAGTGGTACATTAGTTATAGTGATGAACCTACATTAACATATCATTATCACTCAAAGTCTGTATTTTACATTAAAGTTCACTCTTGGTGGTGTACATTCTATGGCTTTGGATAAATGTTTAATGATATGTATCCATCATTATAGTATCATACAGAATAGTTTCACTGCCTTAAAAATCCTATGTGCTCTGCTTACTCATCCCTCCCTCCAAACTCCAGTCTCTGGCAACCACTGATCTTTTTACTGTCTTCATAGTTTTCCCTTTTCCAGAATGTCATGCAGTTGGAATCATCCAAAATGTAGCCTTTTCATACTGGCATCTTTTACTTCAAAATATGCGTTTAAGTTTTATCCTGCTTTTTAAAAAGTGAAATAAACATTAAATATGAACTAAACAGAGATGACAGAACTACCCCTTGTCATAATGAATGAACTGTCACTAAACAGCAGCATCCAAATTAAAAGCTTTAGGATGTTCTTGGAAACCTATTCAAATACAGGTTTTATTATGTTTAAATGTGAATGAAAGAAATAAAGAAAAAAAAGAAAAAACTGTGAATGAGCATAAAACATTTTTTTCTTATATGATAAAATTTGTACCCTCTTAACTTTTGGAGGTTCCATTCAAAATCTTAGGAAGAATATTCACATGTATTCACCTCCCAAAATATAATTTTCTCCTGTAAAAGTTTGAAATAATTTGTATAGTTTTGCTTTCAAAATTATTTAACTAAAAGTAACTTATTTAATTTAGGTTTGGCTATATTTTTTGCACAGTCATTTGTGGTACTTGGGAAATATTTGGAAGGGAAAAATTATCCCTCCAAATAATTAGCTTAAATTTTTAAAATATAGTTAAATTTTCAGTTTTTAATAAAAGTTATATTCTAAGGGAAATTTATTATGAAGAGGGAAATAGTTTTGAAAGTATATTTTTTCCTACCAGCCATGTAGATTCATACTAAATTCTTATTTTTTCTCCAAGATTTTATTTTATTTATTTTTTTTATATAGCAGGTTCTTATTAGTTATCCATTTTAAACACATTAGTGTATATATGCCAATCCCAATCTCCCAATTCAATTTGGAGAAGGCGTTGGTGAGAGTTTACAAATTGGAGATTGATTTATTACTTAACTGAACAGAAAAAAGATATCCTCAGAATGGATAAGTATCTAGACAGGGTGAACTGATTAAATTCTTATCTTAATCATTGATAGAGGGGCCACAAATCTGACTTATTTAGCAATTTGTAAGAGCCTGAATACTCTTAATAAATAAGTGTAAGGCAAAACTATTAAGGTTTTTATGGCATATAACAAACATACTGAAATGAAGATGATCTTTGAGATTGATTGAAGAAAGTTGAATGTGGAGTCTGAATCATTTGAAATTCTTTATTCATGTGTATGTGATGAAAATTACAACTTTGGTGGTAAAATAAGGAGCAGCATCATTACCATCTTTCTTTGTTGGAGACAAATTCCTTTGGCAATTATTTTCCCAAAATGGTAAAATAAACTGTCCAGTGGACCAGCAGGTGTTTTAACTGAACAAATGACAAAAGCTACTTGATTTCTCAGTAAGAAAATATGCTGAACTGACAAAGGATTAATCTCCAAAATTTATAAGCAGCACATGCAGCTCAATAACAAAAAAACAAAAAACCCAATCCAAAAATGGGCAGAAGACCTAAATAGACATTTCTCCAAAGAAGATATACAGACTGCCAACAAACACATGAAAGAATGCTCAACATCATTAATCATTAGAGAAATGCAAATCAAAACTACAATGAGATATCATCCCACACCAGTCAGAATGGCCATCATGAAAAAATCCAGAAACAATAAATGCTGGAGAGGGTGTGGAGAAAAGGGAACACTTGCACTGCTGGTAGGAATGTGAATTGGTACAGCCACTATGGAGAACAGTATGGAGGTTCCTTAAAAAACTACAAATAGAACTACCATATGACCCAGCAGTCCCACTACTCAGCATATACCCTGAGAAAACCATAATTCAAAAAGCGTCATGTACCTAAATGTTCATGGCAGCTCTATTTACAGTAGCCTGGAGATGGAAACAACCTAAGTGTCCATCATCGGATGAATGGATAAAGAAGATGTGGCACATATATACAATGGAATATTAGCCATAAAAAGAAACAAAGTTGAGCTATTTGTAATGAGGTGGGTGGACCTAGAGTCTGTCATACAGAGTGAAGTAAGTCAGAAAGAGAAAGACAAATACCGTATGCTAACACATATATATGGAATTTAAGAAAAATAAATGTCATGAAGGACCTAGGGGTAAGACAGGAATAAAGACACAGACCTACTAGAGAAAGGACTTGAGGATATGGGGAGGGGGAAGGGTGAGCTGTGACAAAGTGAGAGTGGCATGGACATATATACACTACCAAACATAAAATAGATAGCTAGTGGGAAGCAGCCGCATAGCACAGGGAGATCAGCTTGGTGCTTTGTGACCACATAGAGGGGTGGGTTAGGGAGGGTAGGAGGGAACGAGAGGCAAGAGGGAAGAGATATGGGAACATATGTATATGTATAACTGATTCACTTTGTTATAAAGCAGAAACTAACACACCATTGTAAAGCAATTATATTCCAATAAAGATGTTTAAAAAAAAAAAGAAAATGTGCTGACCAAAATTTCCACCAATTACAAGTTGTACATGTTGGCACATTATTGGCAGTTTTCTGGTATCTCATCTAGGTGATCATTCTGACATAATAATCAAACATTAAAACAAACAAACAGGGGCTTCCCTGGTGGCGCAGTGGTTGAGAGTCCGCCTGCTGATGCAGGGGACGCGGGTTCGTGCCCCGGTCCGGGAGGATCCCACATGCCGCGGAGCAGCTGGGCCCGTGAGCCATGGCCACTGAGCCTGCGCGTCCGGAGCCTGTGCTCCACAACGGGAGAGGCCACAGCAGTGAGAGGCCCGCGTACCGCAAAAACAAACATACAAACAAACAAACAGCCTCTCTCCTCACAAAACCACCACCACCAAAAGCTGATTCTATTTGTATCTATATGAGTGAGCCCAGACTCTTGAAATATTATGATACCCAGACAGACAAGAGCAATCACCTGGTTGTTGAATTTGATTTATCAAGTGCCAGTTCAGTTCAATTCAGTCCAGATATTAAAAGTGACATGCTTAGTACATCAACTTCTTACCTGCAGGGCAGTAAGACAGGTGGGACATGGTTGGGTTGTTTAATGTGATTTTGAGTAATTTTAAACCTAAAATGAATATGAAAAAAATAATAGAAATTAGAGTGCAAAATATGTGCTCATTTTACAAGGAAACAAAACTGGTATGGCATTTCATGTTTGCAGCAGGCTTGCTTCATGATGCAATCCAGCGTCTCCTGAGGGATGTTTACTTTTATCTATTTTAAAGTTTGTGTGCATGTGTGTGCATGTACTAGCAAAGTGCTCTCGGTTAGGTGTTCTGAAGTCAAAGCTGAGAAAACTAGTCTGAGGCGAGTCCACAGTCAAGGGGCAGGGAACATATAAGAAGTAAGATTAATGGCCAAAAAAGGGAAATAGAATAACATGCTGGGATGGAGAAGTGGCCCACAGGAGCTGACAGTGTAAGGAAAATATCCTCCCCTATGGCCCTCACCATATGCTTATTTCTTGTCCTATACTTGGGCTATTATTATATTGGGAGTTTGGGCCCATAGATAAGGATCACACAAAAGTAGGATTTTGATTCTCTCACAAGATGTTTAGATATTTCCAGTGTTGATTATTATGGGAAGAGGATATCTTAATTCACAGGAAGATGAAGGTGGAGCTTAGCAGGAAGGAGAGGGAACTCATTCCTGTGTTAGGCCCTTGCTCATAGGGCCTAGACTTGGGGGAGGATAGAACAGTGTCAGGGTATTCCTCGGCTCTTGCCTCAGGGCATCCCTTGAGTTGGGAGATCTTTCTGGGTTCCTAGACCCCATTCCAGTGTGTGTGTGGGGGGGTGGTGGGGGGGTGGTGGGCGGTTCCCACACCAACAAGCAATGCTTTGGACTCCAGCTGGGTGTCCCACAATTCAACCCAGTTCTGCTCAAGTCTGAACTTTATCTACCTGGAGATAGCAAAAGATACTACAGGTAGGGGAGCAGTCCTACAAGACGTCCCCCACTCCCTTCAGATGCCAAACACAGGCTATTACCTGTGTTTCTGACCAATTGGCTATAAATCAGAGGTTCCCATGTCCACCTCCTTGAATTTGATTAATTTGTTAGAGTGGCTGACAGAACTCAAAGAAACATTTTAATTACCTGTTCACTGGTAAAAGGATATAACTCAGGAGCAGCCAATTGGAAGAGATGCACAGGGTAGGGTATGTGGAAGGGCATGGAGCACCAGGCATGACACTGTCCCCAATCTCCACGTGCTCACCAGCCCAGAAGCTCTCTAAACCCAGTCCTTTTGGGTTTTTATGGAGGCTTCATTACATAGGCATGATTAACTAAGTCATTGGCCATTGGTGACTGAACGGAAGCCCAAGCCCCTTTCCCCTACCCTGCTCAAGGTGTGGGACTGGAAGTTACAACTCTCCAATGACACCCTTGGCTCCATTGGCAACCAGTCCCCGTCACATGGTGGGGTCCATAAGTCACCTCATTAACATAAAAAAAGAACATTTACTGCTCTTGTCAGGAAATTCCAATGGTCTTAGGAGCTCTGTTCCAGAAACAGGATGAAACCAAATATATACTTATTATAAATCACAGTATCACAGGAGAGAAGTAGGCTGAGGCCATCCAAGGAGCATAAACCAGAGCTTTAGGCTCTGAGAATTGTCATATCAGGAAACATATCTAAGAAATATAACAGTATGGGTTTAGTTGTGCTATGGAGAATTGAGGGAAGGATTTATGTCCATTTTGAGGGGTTCGCTCAAAAGGGGAAGAGAGGAACCTCTGAGACCATTAGGCAGTGATGACAGAGAGCCTCTCGGGAATGTGAATTTCAGGGAACCAGAGTTGGAGGTACCAAATACAGTGTCCTTTTGTATAAATCTTTTTTTTGTTTGTCTTTGTAGTCTTTTACTCTAAGGGGTATGAGGTGATGAGAAGCATGAGAGTGGCAGAACAACCTAAAGTGTCACAGCAGAAGTACTAGAAAGAAGCAACCAAAGAATGGAAACTCATTTTTTGGAGGCTTTGGGAAATTATTTATTTCTCATTTGAACATTTCTTCCTCTTTTCTCAGGCAAAAACTAGTCATTTAATGTCTCTTGAGCTAGAGGGCTAATACAGTGAATGGCACATAGTGAAACAAGATATATATTGAATACATGAATGATTGAATAAATGAATGAATGAAGATGATGTAGCCTCAGTTTTTGTAGCTCACAGATGATGGAAACATACACAAACAACTATATTCCGATGAGATATGTATTGTAACAGATTAATAAAGAATGAACTACAGGAGTTAAGAACTAATAGAGTGATTTATTTTTCCTTTGAAATGAGGGAGGGGAAGATTGTGGATGGAATGAGGGTCAGGAAACTATTCAAGGGTGGTGAGATTTTGAATGGAATTTGAGGACAAACACATTTTTTCCTGGAGGGGAATATTTGAGAAAAATTTATAGTGAGCAGGACATGACTTCTTAAAATAAATGAGTCAATATTTTGTGAACAATTTACAGTGAAAGTTTTGAGGCTCTGAGATGTAATTTTTAGATCACTTCACTTTGTCCGGTTGTGTATAGAGGACAAGAGAAAGGCCCATTTGACAGCTTTAGAATTTTCCACAGGAAGATTAGATGATAGAAAACCACACACACTCTGCAAATCTTAACTAAAGCTTTATGTAAATCTTAGGGGATCCTGGTTGTCAGAGAAGACATCTTGCTTTGTGTCTATGGTTTAGAAATAGACAGGGATAGATGGTTGGGACTAGGGAAATAAAAACAAGTGGTCTACTATAAAATTAGAGCGAGTTATAGCTTTCTTATATAGCAGAGACTGTAAAATTAGATTAGGATATGTCTAATGAAATAGAGGCAGAACCAGGAGGAATTAATTTGCCTAAGGACTTTTGGTCCTACAGAGAAGAGATGGTATTTGTTTGGGACATTTGGGGGAAAACCGGAGATGGGAGGATAGCTTAAGGTGTGTATCTTAGATTCTTTTCCTTGTTGGGTCCCATTGAGCCATTCTTGAGCATTTTGGAGATTTGGGGTGATAGGTAGAAACCAAATAAGCTATAGGTTTGAAAGACTCAGACACATAGAGAGGACAATGAAAACAAATTTGATTCTCTATTGAGCTGGGGAGATATCAACTTCCCCTACTTCATGGGGAAAGGTAGCAAAACTTTGCTGCCTTGAGGACTGAAGAGAGAGCACTCAGCCTTGGCACCTGGTGAGGGCAGCTTTGGAAGCCCTAGCATCCCTGGAATAAATATAGAGCTTCTCATGGAGGACAGTGTTTGCAGTGAGAAGGAGAGAGGTTTTGTGAGCTTCAGAAAAGTGAAAGACAGTAAAAGTCCAAGAGGGGACTAAACTCCTATGAGTACCACTAGGACCCTCAGAAATAACTGAGTGTATCTGGGGTTAGGGAAAGGGTCACGAAGGGCTCTCAGTTAATGTGATTCAATTCTCTTTCCCAGATTGATGAGGTCTGGGAAAGGTCAGATGTTTCAGAAAAATCAATAGAGAACAAGCACTCCCAGGCTTTATTTTGAGCAGGTGCATAAGCACATACTGAGACTTGATAATCAAGTCATCAGAACAAAGAAGTAGATCAAATTGTATGGGGTTTTGGGATATCAGGGGACTCAAGAAAGAGCATCTAGATGTGACCAGAACAGACACTAGTTCATTATCTTTCAGGGATTAAGGGTTCTCTTATTCTTCAGTGAGGTGAAACAGAAGAGGCAAATCATTACACATGGTCTAACCTGAAAGGCCAGTAGTTATAACCGATAAACATTGTTCTCATTACAGAATGAAAGTTGTCACTCTCAACGGATCCACCTGCTATTTTTCTGAAGATTTTTGATGAAGGTCTTTCAGGTATTCTTGTATTGAGAGAACTTGACAGAATGGATTCAGATATTTAGGTTAAAATAATGGTGTCCAGAGAGAATAAAACCAGGTAATAAACACCATGTATAGAACTTTGTCACTATGAGGCTTATTTCTCTCTGGGTATGCCACTGTTAGTTTGAATGACTGCTTATTTTTTCATCCATCACATGTATGTAGTATAAATCATCAAGCCATTCAGTCATGTAGGGAATATAAATCTTATTCAATAAACTCAGGTGAGTAAGAAATGCCACATCTCTGTTTGCTTTAAATAAGGTTAAATAAGTCTCTGGGGGCTTCCCTGGTGGTGCAGTGGTTAAGAATCCACCTGACAATGCAGGGGACATGGGTTCAAGCCCTGGGCCAGGAAAATCCCACATGCCGCGGAGCAACTAAGCCCGTGCGCCACAACTACTTAGCCTGCGCTCTAAAGCCTGTGAGCCACAACTACTGAAGCCCATGCACCTAGAGCCCGTGCTCTGCAACAAGAGAAGCTACCGCAATGAGAAGCCTGTGCACCATAACGAAGAGTAGCCCCCACGTGCAGCAACAAAGACCCAATCAGCCAAAAAAACAAACAAACAAACAAAAGTCTCTGGGCTTATGTCCCATAGAGTTATTGAACACTCTAACTTAGTCATTATTGGGGCTCCCTTTCCAATGACCCAAGGTCAGCTAAAGGTTCCAAGAGTCTAACATTAACACTCAAATATCAGGAAGGCCCACTGAGTACTGCAGAGATGCCTAATGTTCAAGCTTGCCTGGATCCTTGACGTCTGCAGCTCTGCTACTTCTGCCAAGTAGATCACGGGCACCTTGGTCTAGGTTGGGAGTCCTAAGGATCTAGATGTACACTTTGCATCCATCCTCTCAAAGACTCTGCTCCCTCCCCAGAGGGCTGGCAGATAGTGGAGCCAGGATCCCTGATACACACAAGACCTGCCAGTTTCTACCCTTCTCCTAGCCTGACGTTCTCTTCATTCTCCTTGGATGCCTCCATGTGTCTACCTCTCTCAGATCTCAGTACAAGCTCTGCAACAGCTCAGGGTTTTGCTGAACACATGTTCAATAGGAGACTATCTCCAGCAGTGTTGGTTGGTTGCTTGCCCTTATGAACCTTCCCCTGACATGAGGAAGCTTTATGCTACTTACTTAGAATAGGATATATTCAGCAAACAGCAATAGCAAATTGCTACCTCAGAAGTTATCCCTGCATTATTTATTCAATAGTGATCTACCCCTAACTATGTGACAGACTCTGGACTAGGCACTGAGAACATAATAGTGCTCATGACAGAGCCTTATCACCATCTTCAAGGATGTTGTCATAGTGGACAACATGAACAAGTCAACAGCCAAAACAACACAGCTGATAAATTTGGGAGAGTCACGTTATTGAGTTGGGAGGTGCAGAAATCATTCTTCGAGGATGTTTCATTTAAGTTGAAAATGGAAAAAGAGCGAGCATTAGCTGGTCAAATGAGGTTGTGAGTCAGAACGAACAACATGTGCAAACATCCGGGTTAAGAGAGACACCGGTGGACTTCCCTGATGGCATAGTGGTTAAGAATCCACCTGCCAATGCAGGGGACAAGGGTTTGATTCCTGGCCCGGGAAGATCCCACATGCCATAGAGTAGCTAAGCCTGTGCTCCACAACTACAGAGCCTGTGCTCTAGAGCCCGCGAACCACAACTACTGAGCCCATGTGCCACAACTACTGAAGCCTGCGGGCCTAGAGCCCTTGCTCCACAAGAAGAGAATCCACCACAATGAGAAATGTGCGCACTGCAAAGAAGAGTAGACCCCACTCACTGCAACCAGAAGAAGCCCGTGTGCAGCAACGAAGACCCAATGCAGCCCAAATAAATAAATAAATAAATGTTCCTTTAAAAAAAAAGAGAGAGATACCAGCATGTTTTAAGAACTGAAAGACCAACTGGCCTTGGATGCTGGGGTTCAAGGTGGGTTGTGGAGAGAAATGGAGCTAGAGGATTAAAGAGAGCTCTGATTGGTGAGGAGCTTGTAATGCATGCTAAGCTTCTTAGAGTTAAGGGGGTTGGCTCACTTAACACCCACCCCAAGCTCAGTTTTTCTTGCCTTATTTTTCTATTATGACTGGAAAATTAAAATACAGGGAGCTAATAATATGTTTTAATTGTGAGAGTTGATGTTTTTGTTTTAGAATGATTGTTCCAGCTCCTTTGTGAAGACTGCTTTGGAGGGGGATGAGAATAGCTGTGAGGACAATAAGAGGGTTGTTGGAAATCCAGGTGGGAGGTGATGGCAGCTGGTGTAGGTCTAAGGCAGTCATGTTGGAGAGACCCAGGTAGATCTGAGTAGTGCTTAAGGGGGAATGTTAACTGGAAGTTAGAAACACAAAGCAATTGAGAGGTTTCTGGCTTGAATCAGTGAGCAGAATGAATATTTGATCTATTTCTAAGTGTTTAACTCTCTAAATAATACTGGTGTAAGAAAAACTTTTTCATATTTTGAATAATTTCCTTAAGCTGGTAGAAAGAATGAATTTTCCCCAAGTTTTCAAGCATGACTATAGAGATTTGAAGCTGCAGGGATGCCTGAGATCTCTAATAAATTGCTTGTCATTTTCCCAACTTGGGAATGATTCTGTTCCCTTTGCCCCAGAACAAAGCCTTCAGAGGTAGTTTTGGAAAATGTTTCACACATTAGCTAATATCTGGAGTTGAGGTTGTCTAAGACATCTAGGTCCTAAGAACTCAGCCACTAACATCCTCATCATCCAGAACAACAACAGGAAGAGTGAAGCTGGCAAATCTCTCAGTTTCCCTGATCTCATCAGCCCCCTGGGCCACTGCCCAGCAGTCTGTTTGCAGCCCCAGCCTATGCCTGAGCTCTGGTCTACTGGGCTGTGACTTTGAAAAGCTTTGTGTGGCCTCAGGAGAGGGTGAATGGAGCTGAGAATACACAGAATTGTGGAGAAGTGGCAGAGTAAATCTCTAGTTTCCAATATTTTCCTTGATAAATATAATAATATATATATAATACAATTCAACTTTTTTTGATAATTCAATTTCTCATTTCTTCCTTTTTTTTTTTTTTTTCTTATAGAACAAGTTATCTTAGTTTCCCACTAAAAGCAAAAAAAAAGCATAAAATACTGATCTGAGTTCAGCTTACAAAATGTAGGAATTCAAGGACAGAAAGGAAATGTAAATATAGGAAAGGAACTGTATTAGTCAGAATTCTCTATAGAAACAGAACCAGTAGGAGAGGGAGAGAGAAGGCGGGGGTGGAGAGAGAGAGAGAAATCCTATGTGACCAGATAAGCACAGATAAAGAAACCAATGGTCTTCATCAGTTAATCCAGGTCTACACTGCCTGCCTGGGGCAAGCTAATAAGACTTTTTGTGATGCCTGGGCCCAAGCTAATAAGACTCCCTCATAAGGGAAAGACTGATGTCTATGGCACTCATTGAGGGGGGTGGCAGCCCTCTTCTGGGTCTCCAGGCCATTCTTGCTTTGCTGCACATCTGGGAGTTGAGAGTAGCTTCGGGAATTGTTGAGCTCTGGGTGGATGAGAAGCCCATGCTGACGAGTCTGGAGAAGGGGCACTTTATGGGGACAGAGGCAAGCATCATTCTGGGGCAGAAGCAGATATCTTTTTTGGGGGAAGTGGTCTTTGATAAGAACCAGTCCTTGGTGGGAGACACTGGAGATGTGAACATGTGGGAATTTGTGATGTCACCAGAAGAGATTAACAATGTCTATCATTGTTAAGGTCCACCACTGAAGGTGGACCATCAGTCCTGATGTCCTGGGTTGGGGGGGGCGCGCCAATGTATGGGGTTCACGGTGGAGTGTTCACCAAGCCCCAGCTGCCATCCTGGGGCTGTGACCCTGTCCTACAGCAGCAGTCCTGAGCATGCCCACTGGAGATGACACCTCACCAGCATCGTGTCTCAGACTCTGAGGAATTTTTGCCTTTATACCCTGGAGTGCTGCAGAGTGGACACTGGACTTCTTCCCCTCTCTGCTCTTCATTAACATCAATGAATGAACATTTCTTCTTAAGTGAAAGGCAATCTACATGTTGTGCTTTTCTCAGAAGGAATCAAAATTATGGAATTTATGTTTTACATTGAAAAGGACTTTAGACATAATCCCGCATCCTTATTGTATTGGTTTTCTATCACTGCTGTAACAAATTATCACAAATCTATTGGCTTAACACAGCACCAAAACAAATTTAATATCTTACAGCTCTGGAGGTCAGAAGTCTAAAATGGGTGTGTCCACAGGGCTGTGTTCTTTCTAGAGATTCTAGGGGTGAATTGATTTCCTTGCCTTTTCTAGCACCTAGAGGCTGCCTACATTCCTTGGCTTGTGGCTCCTTCTTCCATCTCCAAAGGCAATGGCATAGCATTTCCCTTCTCTCTGACCTCCTGCCTTCCTCTTAGAAGGACGCTTGTCATTATATTGAGCCCACCTGGATACCAGCATAATCTATCCATCTCAACATCCTTATCTGTAAAGGTAACATATTCACAGGTTTCAGGGATTAGGACATACATAGACAGGCTATTCAGCCTATCACATTCATTTACAGGAGATACAACGGAGATCCTAAAGAAGAGGAATGAAAAAAAAAAACCTCACAGGGCTTGTCTGGACTGCTGCTAGTCCATGTGGTATTTCTGTGTGAATGGGGGATTAACTCTATGCTGGGTGAACGGCTTGGTGAGTGAAGTATGGGGAGATAACAGCCCCCACTCCCTCCCTCAGCTAGACACCCATGTGTAGTGAACAGCCTGCACACCATACACAGTGGCCCTGGGGCTGGTGAGTTTCTATAGTGGAAACAGAATGCTGGTCTTAAAATATCCTACTCCAATTCCGCCCTGCTCTTCACCCTTTCATAGCTGTCACTCTCTGAGTCCAGGGTTGATCTCAAAAAAACTGGCTTAGGGAATTTAGTACTGTAGATGTACTGTATTCCTACAGTGGTCAGTCCATACTGTCTTTCAACCCTGCCTCTGAGTGAGACAGGCTGGGACCTGGGACGTGGGACCCTTTGCTGCAGTGCTTGTACCTGGACAAACATCTCCTCGAGCAACAAAATACAAAGAAACTATAAGGGACTAGAAATAACTGCGTGCATGTGCAGTCAGGGCAAATTATGAACAACAAGATACAAAAATGCAACTGCCACTTCTGAGGAGCCAGGAGCAAAAGCAGGGTACTGTGCATGCACATAGCCCCCTGCACACAGCACCTCCAAGGGGGTGGGCACACGTCCTAAGCCACGCCTCTGGCCCAACCCCTAGACCCACCCCTACCCTCACCCCGAATAAGGAACTAGCTCACCCCCTACTCAGGGAGCAAGCTAGGAAACCTGGTACTTGTTTTCGCTCCCTTGTGCTACAGCACAAGTCCCAATAAAGCCTTGCCGGAATTCCCTGTCTGTCCTCTGATAAATTTCTATTGATTAAGCAGGCCAAGAGCCCTGGTTGGTAACATGAGTACTGTCCATTCAGCTTATATATGCCAGATTTATTATTTATCAATAATATTTCAATAATCCTCTTCCTGTTCCATCTCACAGTGTCCATAAACACGTACATCCAAGTTAGTGCTCCTATCTTTCATATGTGGACTGCTTGCATCTTGCTTTATAGCACTGAGTGTTTTAACCTCATCTAAAAAGGCAAGCCATTTTGGCTCCGAGTTTATTTAAATCCTCTGTGGTGATGTTACCTTTCTATACCATTATTACAAAGGGGCTTTAATCAGCCTTGACTGAAATGAGAATTCCCCTAAACCAGCACTTTCCAGTAGAACTTTCTGTAATGATGGGAATATTCTAATTTGTGCTGTCCAATATGGTAGCGACTAGACATATGTAGTTACTGAGTCCCTGAAATGTGGCTAGTGTGACTGAGGAATTGCGTTCTACATTTTATTTAATTTTAACTGATTTAAATTTAAATAGCCACATGTGGCTTGTGGCTACTGTATTGGACAACACTGATCTAGACTCTTTCCTTGAGTTAAAGGGATAAAAGTGTAGGGTGTAGGAAAGGATATTATTAATCATAAAAGTTTATAATTAGGACAACAAAGGAAGTTGAGGTCCCCACTTGAATAAAAAGAGAAGAAGACCTGGGAAGGTTTAAAGATTGTCTTCCATCAAGCCAGGGACCTAATTTTCTCTTGTTTCTACCAAGAGAAGTGTCTTGGTGTTTAGTGTTTAGAAGTGTCTGTTTATGTTTTTATTCCTTCTTTTGTGTTCAATATTTTTCTTAGAACTTATTTTTTCCTTTATCTTTTTCTCTTTCTTCTGAATAGAGGTGAGTTTATCCATACTTGCTATTTAGTTAAAAGAAAAAAAGTAAGCCCAGAACATCTTTTACCTTTTTTTCAGAACATCTTTTGATTCTGTTCCTGTGCATCAAGAGAAAGGCTTCAGTAGTCTTCTTTCTCTTGGGATGTTGAGTTCAGTGGACTAAAGGCACTTCAGGAGCACCAGCTTATAGTGGCATTTTATGTATTGTCAGTTCAAAATTGTGCCCAGGATGGTATAGGGGCCTTATGCTTGAATAAGGAGAAAATACAGCATTGGGAGAATGTTTGGGATTAGGATTAGGGTCTAGGGTGTTCATCAATAATAAGCCTGTAGGGCTTCCCCGGTATCACAGTGGTTAAGAATCCGCCTGCCATTGCAGGGGACATGGATTCAAGCCCTGGTCCAGGAAGATCCCACATGCCACGGAGCAACTAAGCTTGTGCACCACAACTACTGAGCCTGCGCTCTGGAGCCCGTGAGCCACAACTACTGAGCCCATGTGCTTCAACTACTGAAGCCCTCACCCCTAGAGCCCATGCTCTGCAACAAGAGAAGACACTGCAATGAGAAGCCTGCGCACCAAAATGAAGAGTAGCCCCCGCTCGCTGCAAGTGGAGGAAGCCCGCGCACAGAAACGAAGACCAAATGCAGCCAAAAATAAATAAATAAAAATTAAAAAAATTATTAAAAAATATAAGCCTGTATTTTCTCTGACAGAAAGTTAAATGTGGCTTTTGCTGAGAGGTAAATAGTGTGTGCTGTGGCCTCACTTGAAAGGATGTGGGAGGTCAATGTCTGGAGGAGGTCCTAGGACTGAGGAAGGGGACCCAGGATGAGTCAACCAAAGAGAGACCTTGTAGGAGATAGAAAAACACTAGAAGCAGCCACTCTCCTAGTTTTTGCAGGAGGGAGTATAGAATTATACACACTTGGTGTCAAGGGCAGAATGACCTTCAGTCAGTGGCACCCAGTAGGAGCTGAACTAGGGTCAAGCTGTAGGAAGCAACAGAAGAGTGAGAGAAAGAAAAGAGAATGGCAATAAAGAACAAAAAAGGAAGAATGATGATGGTGAATATTAGTGTGGAAGATGCCTAGTGCCATTTCAGCTCTATCCACTATGAAAAACACAGGGGCACTTAAAGGAGGGGGAGAGAAAGGAAACAGTTCCTAGAGGCATCAGTACAAGACATGAGGGGATACTGACAGTGGGTTGCTTTCTCTGACATTTGTAGTACAGAGGAGATAAGCAGCTGCCTACAGGAGATTACTGTGGTGGGAAACCCCACTGTAAATGTGTCCTGCACACCCAATACAAAAAAGGCTTTGTAAGTTACAGATGAGTGAAAGGATATGATGTGCCTACGAGGAAATACTAAGAATGAGAGCAATGCAAACTGGAATGCGTTTTGAATTTTTCAGGAAATCCTTCACTCTTTTATCCGCTTACCCACAGTACAGCACCTCCTTTGAGATCCAATAATCTAGAGCGATCTCACTTTGCAGAGGAGCTTACCAAGGTTAAGGTAGGAGGATGGCTTTTCTAAAAGCCATATGGTGAGTCAGATTCAGAAGTGGGGTCTAAATCCAGGTATCATATCTTATTCAGTGTCTTTTTTCCTATCTTAACCCACTAACATTTTGGGAATTGAAGGAACAGCTTTATTTGTGAGTTGCTAGGAATTTTAGTAGAGCTTTCAAATGCTCCATTCTTTTTACTGAGATCCTTGAAGCAAATGGTTGAAAAACTAAACTAGAAAACTAAAGATTAATAGTTCGGTTTAAATGATCTCATAAGATATTTACTGGTCCTATTCACATTTCCCCCATCTATGTGAAACCCTAATGTCCAAAACCTTACAAAAATGTGAAGTAACACTACCTTCAAAATTTAATGGATATATATGCATTTTATCCAACTAATATATGCTTACAATTAAAAGATGAAATAGTTTTAAAGAAAATAGCTTTAAAGACGAAGAGTTTTAAAGAAAAGCAAGTCTCTTGCCTCACCATTCTACCCGCAGTCCCACTCCACACAGGCAATCACTTTGAAATTTTCCAATTATTTATGTTTTTATCGAGGTAGCCTCCATTTCTCTAAAAGTCTTACGTTGCTATTTCTTATTTTGTCAATTTTAGACATTATCTATAGACCTCCTTTAAAATATTTTTTTTATTATTTATTTATTTTTTTAAACATCTTTATCGGAGTATAATACTTCACAATGGTGTGTTAGTTTCTGCTTTATAACAAAGTGAATCAGTTATACATATATATATATATATATCCCCATATCTCTTCCCTCTTGCATCTCCCTCCCTCCCACCCTCCCTATCCCACCCCTCTAGGTGGTCACAAAGCACCGAGCTGATCTCCCCGTGCTATGCGGCTGTTTACCATTAGCTATCTCTTTCACATTTGGTAGAGTATATATGTCCATGCCACTCTCGCACTTTGTCCAAGCTTACCCTTCCCTCTCCCTGTGTCCTCAAGTCCATTCTCTAGTAGGTCTCTGTCTTTACTCCCGACTTGCCCCTAGGTTCTTCAAGACCATGTTTTTATTTTTAGATTCCATATAAACGTGTTAGCATACGGTATTTGTTTTTCTCTTACTTCACTCTGTATGACAGACTCTAGGTCCATCCACCTCACTACAAATAACTCAATTTCATTACTTTTTATGGCTGAGTAATATTCCATTGTATATATGTACCACATCTTCTTTAACCATTCATCTGTCAATGGACACTTAGGTTGCTTCCATGTCCTGGCTATTGTAAATAGAGCAGCAATGAACATTGTGGTACATGACTCTTTTT
>NW_006788182.1:386295-462792 GCF_000442215.2 Lipotes vexillifer
GTACACGGGCCTCTCACTGCTGTGGCCTCTCCCACTGTGGAGCACAGGCTCTGGACACGCAGGCTCAGCGGCCATGGCTCACGGGCCCAGTTGCTCCGCGGCATGTGCGATCTTCCCGGACTGGGGCACAAACCCGCGTCCCCTGCATCGGCAGGTGGACTCTCAACCACTGCGCCACCAGGGAAGCCCACATGACTCTTTTTGAATTATGGTTTTCTCAGGGTATATGCCCAGTAGTGGGATTGCTGGGTTGTATGGTAGTTCTATTTTTAGATTTTTAAGGAACCTCCATACTGTTCTCCATAGTGGCTCTATCAATTTACATTCCCACCAACAGTGCAAGAGGGTTCCCTTTTCTCCACACCCTCTTCAGCATTTATTATTTGTAGATTTTTTGATGATGGTCATTCTGGCCTGTGTGAGATGACATCTCATTGTAGTTTTGATTTGCATTTCTCTAGTGATTAATGATGTTGAGCATTCTTTCACGTGTTTGTTGGCAATCTGTATATGTTCTTTGGAGAAATGTCTATTTAGGTCTTCTGCCTATTTTTGGATTGGATTGTTTGCTTTTTTGATATTGAGCTGCATTAGCTGCTTGTAAATTCAGGAGATTAATCCTTTGTCCGTTGCTTCATTTTCAAATATTTTCTCCCATTCTGAGGGTTGTCTTTTGGTCTTGTTTATGGTTTCCTTTGCTGTGCAAAAGCTTTAAAGTTTCATTAGGTCCCATTTGTTTATTTTATTTTTATTTAAAAAAATTTTCTTTTTAATTTGAAGTATGCGGGCCCCTCACTGCTGTGGCCTCTCCCGTTTCGGAGCACAGACTTCGGATGCGCAGGCTCAGCAGCCATGGCTCATGGGCCCAGCCGCTCCACGGCATGTGGGATCTTCCCAGACTGGGGTACGAACCCGTGTCCCCTGCATCGGCAGGTGGACTCTCAACCACTGCGCCACCAGGGAAGCCCCCATTTGTTTATTTTTGTTTTTATTTCCATTTCTCTAGGAGGTGGGTCAAAAAGATCTTGCTGTGATTTATGTCATAGAGTGTTCTGCCTATGTTTTCCTCTAAGAGTTTTATAGTGTCTGGCCTTACATTTAGGTCTTTAATCCATTTTGAGCTTATTTTTGTGTACGGTGTTAGGGAGTGTTCTAATTTCATTCTTTTACACATAGCTGTCCAGTTTTCCCAGCACCACTTATTGAAGAAGCTGTCTTTTCTCCATTGGATATTCTTGCTTCCTTTATCAAAGATAAGGTGACCATATATGTGTGGGTTTATCTCTGGGCTTTCTATCCTGTTCCATTGATCTATATTTCTGTTTTTGTGCCAGTACCATACTGTCTTGATTCCTGTAGCTTTGTAGTATAGTCTGGAGTCCAGGAGCCTGATTCCTCCAGCTTTGTTTTTCTTTCTCAAGATTGCTTTAGCTACTTGGGGTCTTCTGTGTTTTCATACAAATTGTGAAATGTTTTGTTCTAGTTCTGTGAAAAATGCCAGTGGTAATTTGATAGGGATTGCACTGAATCTGTAGCTTGCTTTGGGTAGTAGAGTCATTTTCACAATGTTGATTCTTCCAATCCAAGATCATGGTATATCTCTCCATCTATATGTATCATCTTTAATTTCTTTCATCAGTGTCTTATAGTTTTCTGCATACAGGTCTTTAGTCTCCTTAGGTAGGTTTATTCCTAGGTATTTTATTCTTTTTGTTGCAATGGTAAATGGGAGTGTTTTCTTAATTTCACTTTTAGAATTTTCAACGTTAGTGTATAGGAATGCAACAGATTTCTGTGAATTAATTTTGAATCCTGCTACTTTACCAAATTCATTGATTAGCTCTAGCAGTTTTCTGGTAGCATCTTTAGGATCCTCTATGTATAGTATCACGTCTTCTGCAAACAGTGACAGCTTTACTTCTTATTTTCCAATATGGATTCCTTTTATTTCTTTTTCTTCTCTGATTGCTAAAACTTCCACAACTATGTTGAATAATTTTGGTGAGAGTGGGCAACCTTGTCTTGTTCCTGATCTTAGTGGAAATGCTTTCAGTTATTCACCATTGAGGACGATGTTGGCTGTGGATTTATCATATATGGCCTTTATTATGTTGAGGTAAGTTCCCTCTATGCCTACTTTCTGCAGGGTTTTTATCATAAGTGGATGTTGAATTTTGTCGAAAGCTTTCTCTGCATCTATTGAGATGATCATATGGTTTTTCTCCTTCAATTTGTTTATATGGTTTATCACATTGATTGATTTGCCTATATTGAAGAATCCTTGCATTCCTGGGATAAAACCCACTTGATCATGGTGTATGATCCTTTTAATGTGCTGTTGGATTCTGTTTGCTAGTATTTTGTTGAGGCTTTTTGCATCTATGTCATCAGTGATATTGCCCTGTAATTTTCTTTCTTTGTGACATCTTTGTCTGGTTTTGGTATCAGGGTGATGGTGGCCTCGTAGAATGAGCTTAGGAGTGTTCCTTCCTCTGCTATATTTTGGAAGAGTTTGAGAAGGATAGGTGCTAGCTCTTCTGTAAATGTTTGCTAGCATTCGCCTGTGAAGCCATCTGATCCTGGGCTTTTGTTTGTGAGAAGATTTTTAATCACAGTTTCAATTTCAGTGCTTGTGATTGGTCTGTTCATATTTCCTTTCTCTTCCTGATTCAGTCTCGGAAGGTTGTGCTTTTCTAAGAATTGGTCCATTTCTTCCAGGTTGTCCATTTGATTGGCATATAGTTGCTTGTAGTAATCTCTCATGATCCTCTGTATTTCTGCGGTGTCAGTTGTTACTTCTCCTTTTTCATTTCTAATTCTGTTCATTTGAGTCTTCCCTCATTTTTCTTGATGAGTCTAGCAAATGGTTTATCAATTTTGTTTATCTTCTCAAAGAACAAGGTTTTAGTTTTATTGATCTTTGGTATTGTTTCCTTCATTTCTTTTTTCATTTATTTCTGATCTGACCTTTATGATTTCTTTCCTTCTGGTAACTTTGGGCTTTCTTTGTTCTTCTTTCTCTAATTGCTTTAGGTGTAAGGTTAGGTTGTTTATTTGAGATGTTTCTTGTTTCGTAAGGTAGGATTGTATTGCTATAAACTTCCTTCTTAGAACTACTTTTGCTTCATCCCATAGGTTTTGGGTCATCGTGTTTTCATTGTCATTTGTTTCTAGGTATTTTTTGATTTCCTCTTTGACTTCTTCAGTGATCTCTTGGTTATTAAGTAGTGTATTGTTTAGCCTCCATGTGTTTGTATTTTTTACAGATTTTTTCCTGTAATTGACATGTAGTCTCATAGCGTTGTGGTCAGAAAAGATATTTGAAACGATTTCAATTTTCTTAAATTTACCAAGGCTTGATTTGTGACCCAAGACATGATCTATCCTGGAGAATGTTCCATGAGCACTTGAGAAGAAATTGTATTCTGTTGTTTTTGGATGGAATATCCTATAAATATCAATTAAGTCCATCTTGTTTAATGTATCATTTAAAGCTTGTGTTTCCTTATTTATTTTCATTTTGGATGATCTGTCCATTGGTGAAAGTGGGGTGTTAAAGTCCCCTACTATGATTGTGTTACTGTCAGTTTCCCCTTTTATGGCTGTTAGTATTTGCCTTATGTATTGAGGTGTTCCTATGTTGGGTGCATAAATATTTACAATTGTTTTATCTTCTTGGATTGATTCCTTGATCATTATGTAGTGTCCTTCTTTGTCTCTTGTAATAGTCTTTATTTTAAAGTCTATTTTGTCTAATATGAGAATTGCTACTCCATCTTTCTTTTGATTTCCATTTTCATGGAATATCTTCTTCCATCCCCTCACTTTCAGCCTGTATGTGTCCCTAGGTCTGAAGTGGGTCTCTTGTAGACAGCATATTTACAGGTTTTGTTTTGTATCCATTCATCCAGTCTATAACTTTTGGTTGGAGCATTTAATCCATTTACATTTAAGGGAGTTATCAATATGTATGTTCCTATTACCATTTTCTTAATTGTTTCGGGTTTGTTATTGTAGGTCTTTTCCTTGTCTTGTGTTTACTGCCTAGAGAAGTTCTGTTAGCATTTTTGTAAAGCTGGTTTGGTGGTCCTGAATTCTCTTAGCTTTTGCTTGTCTGTAAAGGTTTTAATGTCTCCATCAAATCTGAATGAGATCCTTGCTGGGTAGAGTAATCTTGGTTGTAGGTTTTTCCTTTTCATCGCTTTAAATGTCCTGCCACTACCTTCTGGCTTGCAGAGTTTCTGCTGAAAGATCAGCTGTTAACCTTATCGGGATTCCCTTATATGTTATTTGTTGTTTTTTCTTTGCTGCTTTTAGTATTTGTTCTTTGTATTTAATTTTGATAGTTTGATTAATACGTGTCTTGGTGTGTTTCTCCTTGGATTTATCCTGTATGGGACTCTCTGTGCTTCCTGGACCTGATTAACTATTTCCTTTCCCATATTAGGGAAGTTTTCAACTATAATCCCTTCAAGTATTTTCTCAGTACCTTTCTTTTTCTCTTCTTCTTCTGGCACCCCTAAAATCGAATGTTGGTGTGTTTAATGTTGTCCCAGAGGTATAGACATCCTTTTATGATAGAAGTTGAGTCAGCACATATTCACCACTTCCCCCAAGTGAAGGTACATCACCATGTTAGTTAGTCTATTGACTACTCTGTAACATTTCCTTTAGAAATTTTAGTCAGCATAGACAGTCTTATACCTAGTTATCTCTTTACTCCTCACTTTACATTTTACTGGATGAAAACATTAATATCCCTACAGTTTCTTTTACTTCTCTCCTCCCCTTTTCACTTCCCTGTATCTTCTGCATTTTTAGGTTAATAAAATTTAATAGTACTTCTAATCTATTAACATAATAAAAGTTATGAGTTTTGTCTACAGATTGATTCCAAAAGCTGAAACTCAGGAGTGTTTATATGATTATGATTTCATGAATATTGTTCACTGCAGAGCCAAATTATATGCTATGATTTTATTTCCCTTCTAGCTTTTTCTTTTTGAATTTCTAATTGCCTTTGTTCTTATATTGTCTGTCTTTGCAGCAGTAATGATACTGTCAAACCAAAGGTATCTTTTTATCATTACCACCCCATGCCGATCTATTGATAGCTCTTTTTTTGGAGCCAACTATCCTTTTTTTCTCAACTGGGCTGACTACTCTCTAGGTTGGCTGAGGAGATGTCATTTTGCGCCTTCCTACTCTTGTTACTCTCTTAGGTTGGAGTCCCAGTTTTTTGATTGCATATCTTTTGTTATTTTGGTTTACATCTTAAAGTTGTTGGAGCATGTCTTAAGGTAATTTCCCAAGAAAGAGTATGATACAAGGGAGATAAATGCTCTGGGTCTCTACACGTCTGAAAAAAAGTCATTATTGTTTTCTCATACTGAACTGAATCGATTGACTATCAAATTCTAAATTGAAAATAATTTTTGATTTATTACTTTGGAGGGTTTAAGTTTTAAAATACACGTTAATTTGCCAAGTTTGATGTCAATTTGCTTCTCATTATTGAGCGAACTGTTTTTTCCTTTCAGGAAATTTTAGGATAGTCTCTTGACACTTGGTGTTCTAAAATTTCAAGAATGTGGGACTGGATGTGGGTATTTTTCTATTCATTTATTTTATTGCACAATTAGTGCACCATTTTAGTCTGGAAAGTTGTTTACCTAATTCTGGGAATTTCTTACATTATTTCTTTAATAATTACCCACTCTGCATTTTCTCTTTCTAGAATTCACATTGGCTGGATATTGGAACTTCTGGGTTGATGTTTTTATGACTTTGTTTTCTGTCTCCTTGTGTTTAGATTCTATTTTCAGAGACAGATTCTTTATTTTATATTCAAATTTTTTGTTAATATTTTTAAATTTGGCAATTATGTATTTTTATTTCTAAGTGCTTTCTTTTGGGGGGGGGGTTCTGATTGCTCGTTTTCCATAACACCCCTGTTGGAGGAGGTCATTGAGAGGATGTGACCACCATTTGATCCAGTAGCTGGCCCCGGGCAATTGGAGGCTTCTTACCCCTCCCTTGTCCTTGGAATGTAAATACCTTCAGCCCTCCTTCCCATACTAGGAGTCATTTTCAAGGATGCTGTCTGGAGAGAGCAATGTGTTGCTGAGAGCATTTGGACTACATATGCAAATGAACCCTGTTAAGGCCTCTATATAAACTTTCAAGATTCTGGTGGGCAGGTGTGGAGATCTACTCATCTTGTGGACACCAAAGACAAGCTTCTATGTAAGTTCTCTTGCTTGTTAAATCTGCCACCTACCAACATGGAGTGGTCTGCCTCTTTCTTCATTCTCTCCTTGCCCTCTGCATTCAGGGGTCAGATTTGGATTTAACCTGGGGAACTCCGGGGGTTGGGAACCAATGCCCCTGTTCTCATTCTATGAGATTATAATGTCTGAGAATATTTGAGTTTCCTTTTTAAGTTCTCTTCTGCTCCCTAAATAATCTGTGCTGCCTCCAGTGTTACTTTTCTCCTTCATTATCTCAATCTTTATTTTCATGCTGCATTCTTTTCCAAGTACATAATAATACTTTTTATGCATCATAGTTAAAATTAAGACCATAGAAAAAGTTGTGTGTGTGTGTGTGTGTGTGTGTGTGTTCACTGGTGGACTTTCTCTTTTCGGGTGAGTGAGTGGGGAGCCAGCCATTAGCCTGGGGATCCTTAAGTAGGATCCTAAAGGGCTTCCAGACCTTTGGGACCCCAGGGCCATGACTAGCTCCCTTTGTTCTATTTTGGTCAATTTCTTTTAGAAAAGTTCCCATTGTTTATGTATTGATTTTTGGCCAAATACTTATCTGCCAAGTATTCTGGTCAAACCATATGGAAGGGATAGTTGGGGGTGATGCTGTTAACAGTTTTCAAGCTTTAGTTCTGTGGTTCTCAGAGTCTTGAAGTCAGGCTGGCGTATTTCTAGACTCTCCTGGGTAGACTCTCCTATGCTCTGTAGCTCCCTTCTCCTTCCTCATATATTCCAGGTTTCCTTTGCCCAGATTCAGAACCTCTCATTTGCTTTTTCCTTTTCCAGAAATGTTTAGAAATATTTCACTTGCTAATAGCTTCCCTCCTGTTCTCTTCGTTGTTGTGAATTTATGTCATTTTTGTTCTCTTAACATCTTTTTAATGTGGCCTTGGGAGAGAGAGAGTAAACATTTTTGCACAGTTTGCAATTTTGAACCATAAAATCCTCTGCATTTTTTTCCCCCTCCCGTTTGATAGTTTAATGATTTTTTGCGTTACCTTTTTCTTTAGTATAGGTAATACATGTATATATTACAAAATTTAAGAGGTGCAAAAGGGTATATAGCAAATTTAAGTGTCTCTCTCATCCCTCTTCCTTAGGTATCCAGTTTCTTGTATGTCCTTCCAGAAGTAATCTACACAAACATGTATACTTTTAAACTTAAAAAATGCAGGCAGAAGCATAAAAACACACTATTTCACACTTTTCTTTTTGCACTTACCATTATCTTGGAGATCATTCCATATTGGTACAGCAAAGAGCTTTTTAAAATTTATTTTTAATCCTCGCTTGTGCTAGAAACCATCCAGATTCCAGCTAGCCTGGCCTGGGATTCATATCAAGGGCCTGCAAGTGATATCAAGGCAAACATTTGACAATATATTTCTTGCCTGAAATGTGAACTCATTGTTTCCAGTGAGCTACTGAAAACACATTTTTAAAGAGAAAGTACTGATTATGTCCAAAACAAGAGGTTATTAACTGGAAATCTCCCTAGAATACTTTCATCTCACTTGGCAAGAAAGATAGGCTCCTTTGTGCTTTGTTACCTTTATATCACACAATCCTTGATCAGTTAGGTATCCTGAGTTGTGCAGGTGAGTGACAGAAGGAAGGGAAAAAAATGTGTCTTTGGCTGCCAACATTTACTTTAAATCTTTAGCACTGTATCTAAATGGTGTAAAAAACATAAATTCCAGATATAAGCTGTTGTTAGGAAGGCATCAACAAAGAACTTCCTCTGTGCTAACCAGAAAAACTGAAAGAAAAATTACTGTTGAGTACCTATCATATCAGTTTCAGAATCAATTATGTTGATACTGTCAAACTGGAAAAAAGAAATAAACTGGCAATATGTAAAGTAAAAGAAATTTTTTTAAATTTCTGCAAAGTGTTTCATTAATGAATACATTGTAATTTATTTAACATTCCCTTATTGATCAACTTTTAGCTTCCCCTCCAATCTTTTGCTTTTATGAACAAAGCTACAATAAACTTCCTTTTATACACAGTATTTCACACACAAATGAGTAAATTTGTGATAAATTCCTAGACGTGAAATTAATGGTAAATTGCCAGCTTTCTGTGTGTATGTGTGTGTATATGTGTGTATGCATCAGTTAACGCCAATAACGTATGAGACTGCCTATGTCTCCACAACTTTGGCTACTGTACCAGTTAAGATCCAATCATATGCCATACCAGTTACGGAAACAGAGTTTCATGTGAAGAACTGTTACCTCCGTACAAAATTGTTAAGAAGAGAATACTGAGGGAGGTAGCAATTGCAAAAAGCAGTCACCATTTCTAAGGCTGGAGGAGCAAATGAAGAGGCTGAAATAAACTTAGAAGCTTAGAGGAGGGAAACTTACAGTATTGAAATGCAGACCTCTTTGGAGGAGGATTTTATTCTGTTGTTGCTGTGAACTTGGAGGAGGGACACTGTAGACCCGGACCAGACTTCGAGGAGGGAGCACTAATTGGTTAGTGATGGTTCACCGAAAGGGGAAAGGTCAGGCTGACTCTTCAAGTAATGGAAAAACCACAAACTGGAATCAGCTGCTGCAATGGTTAAGCACTGACTCCACAGGTGAAAAAAGTTGCTGGGGTAATGTGGGCCAGAGCAGGACGTTGAGAGGGTGAAGCACATCCTTTCTTTTTCAGCCTCCTTCCTCCCCTCCAGTACCTCCTATTGGTAGAACCTATGCGGGCGCCAGATGGCAAAGCGGAGACACGGTGAGCAGCCACAGCTCCAGCATCCCAGAGTTTGGAAGGATGGGCCTGGAGTCAGATTACAGCTGCTCAAAGACCACCAGAGCACTCCGGTGAGTTCTCAAACTTTTTGCCCATTGCCAACGTGACAGGTGAAAACTTAGAGCTTGTGGTTTTGATTAGCGTTCTCCTTACTGAGACTGAGGTCGAATACCTCTTAATTTTTAGAATTGTTTGATTTTTTTCCTCTCTGTGAATTGTCTTTTGATATCCTTTGTTCACGCTTGTTTTCTTTGGTTGTCGTTTTTGTTTCTTATACAAGAAAGAAATTAGGCTTTTGAATATAATGTGAGTTGGAAATACTTCTCCAGGTTTGTCATTTATCTTTTGGTATAATAGTGACTTTTCCATGTATGTATTATTTTTACAGAGTTGAGTTTATCAATATTTTCTTTTGTGACTTCAGGGGTTTTCTTCACCTGTAGAAAGACCTTTCCAACTTTGAGATGATAAAAATGTTCTTCCATTTTTTTCCTAGTGCTTTTATGGTTTTGGTTTTAAAATTTAAATATTTGCTCAATTTGTAATTTTTCCTATTATATAATATAAAGTATTAAGCCAAATGTTTCTTCTTTAATGCTTTGCTGCCCAGATGTCCCAACACCATTCATTGAATAATCCGTATTTTCTCTACCAATTTGAAAATTAGCCTTTATTATAATTCCTGTATGGTTAAAAAAATTTTTTTTGGTTTGTTTCTGGACTTTCTAATCTGTTTCACTGATATGTCTATTCATGTATTAGCACCACACTGTTTTAATTACTCTAGCTTTTATAATATGGTTAAATATCTCCTAGAGCTTTTCTTCCTCATTCCCTTTTCGTAATCTTGATTATTCTTGATTCTGTGTTCTCCTATAGGAACATTATGGTCAGCTTACCGAATTTTAAACCCTATTGGTAGTTTCATTGGGATTGTATAAAAACATAGATTATGAAAGTGCTGAAATTAACATGTTGTTTTTCTATTTAAGAATATGGTGTACCTTTCAATGTTTTTCTTCTTTTGCATATTTCTTAAGTATTTTCCAAGATGCGTTCTTTACCTATTTTCTTCTTATTTGCAGCCATATGCATCTTGCCTTGTTATCTTCCTACACCCCAATTTTATCTTCATTGCATATGGCAGCCACACTTATATTGTGTTCAGAGTTACAGATATCTTGTGGTTCATATAATATGTTAAGAGTAACAGATATCTTGAGGTTTTTTCGATGACAGTTTGCCGTTTTGTTTTTCTTCTCCACGTTGCTTTTAGGTAATTGAGAGAATAAGGGGAACAGCTTTTTCCTGTTATTTAAAAATCAAATGCTATTTCAATTACATGCTCAAACACTCTGGGATCCTGTCACATTGACTGCAAGAAATCCATTTTTTTATTGCCAAATATTTCTGGGAATCTCTGGAATGATAAATAGTTCCACAAATATCCTTTGAATGTCATTGCCACCTCAGCTAGGCATCTGTGCCTCAACATTCTGCAATTAGCATTTATTTATCTCAAGACCAGGGTGTTACCCCTTTCACCTATCCCACCTGTTTTCAACCTGGGGCAATATTTTCCTGGCCTTCCAAGGAGTAACAGGAACAATGATTCTGGATTCTCAATTTCCATATGTTTGCTTTCCTAAAACTGATCTGCCTGAGAATATGCCAGTGGTCTGCAGGTTCTCTTTTCGGACTTCCCCTTCTACTCTTTCACTTTCACACTGTGTTAAGGAAAGGCCTCAGTCTCACCAATTCTAGATCTTACTATGTGCATTGTCCTGGGGTGGACAGTAAACACCCCGGGTTGCTTGCTTGCTTCTAGGGAGCAACCAAGGGAACAATTGAGAATACTGGTGCTGGTATTGAGAAAGCGAATGGCTGCAGTGATTGGTAACAAAGGCTTTTGCAACTCAGGTGGTTCCAATTCTTTACTTCCCTTAAAGCTGTAGGAAGACTTAAAGGGGTTGTCAATGGATAGGTGATTTAAATTAATTTTTGTTGATTATTGTTTTTGTTTTGTATGTAGCTTGTAAAAAATGAAAGGAAATGAAGGCCGTGACTATAATAAAGCTCCTTGTGTTTGCACCTAGTTATGTATATGAATAGTTTTCTCAAATGCTTACATAAAATGCAATAAAATTGATAAATGGTCTCTAGTAATGAAAAATGTCCATCTATGTATATATGAACTAATTTTAAAAAGCCACATCTATCTCATTAAGAAATGCACTTCCTGCAAAAACATATGTTTTAAATTTGAAATTACTTATCAAAATCACCTACATATAAAAAGTAGAATAATAACCTAATTAGAAGAAACTTTTTAGCATTTAGATCCTTATAGCCACTGGAAATTAAATAAAATGTGTTTTCATTAACTTACTTATTTTTGTGGCAGAGAATTATGATAGGGTGATCAATAAAATACTTTCAAGAATAAAATTTACATTATGATAAAATTCTATGGGGAAATGGATTGGAACTATAACTTCTAGGAGGAAAAGTTTTGGCTGTTAAATAGACCTTGTTAATGTTTTTTTTTAATGAATGACGTATATGAATCTCAATATTCTGTGGAATGTATTTAACAAATGATGTAACAGTTTGATTTAAAAATGGCAGTATTGGGCTTCTCTGGTGGCGCAGTGGTTGAGAGTCTGCCTGCCGATGCAGGGGACACGGGTTCTTGCCCCGGTCCGGGAGGATCCCACATGCCGCGGAGCGGCTGGGCCCGTGAGCCATGGCCGCTGAGCCTGCGCGTCCGGAGCCTGTGCTCCGCAACGCGAGAGGCCACAACAGTGAGAGGCCCGTGTACCACAAAAAAAAAAAAAAAAAAAAGAAAAAAAAATGGCAGTATTTATAATATGCCAGAAGTTATGTTCTTTGCAATTATTTAAACTTGTGATGAAAAATTTTAATTGCCAAACTAACAGTGTATGAGAAGGTACATAGACTTTTCTAAATTCTTTTAGAGGATTTTCAAGGCAAAAACCCAAACAAACCCCATACCCCAGAAAAACAAAAACCAAACTCTTGGCTATTGCCTTAAACCTTCACTGCAAGGAAATACTCAGTTTTAACCTGAAACTTTGAGAATAAGAAAATAGATTAATGAATGTACAGGGAAAGTAAATAAACCCCAGATGAATATAGTTTGGGAGTTTGGGGGCACAAACTGCTCTATATGGGTGCCCTATTGGACCAGTCTTTGCCTGGCTCTGGGTTCTTTTACTATACAGATACCCCTGAGCCCATATTAAAGGGGTACCCTCCCCTCCCCACCTCAATGAGAGTACCTTTGAACCTAAACCTTTTAAATCTAGGACCCAGTTTCTAGAAGCATAAGGATATGGAATAGTTTCCCACTCTCTTCAGGTGAAGCCCCAAGATTTACCTGTGAAAGCTTGCCCGTCTACTAGGATAAGTATTATGGCTCATTTCCTTTCGGAAACTGAAATACACACCGATTCTGAGGTGTGGTTTTATCCTTAGGCTTCCCGTGGTAGACAGACATTAGTCCCTTTGACAATGTCCTGATTACTTTGTCTTAAATAACATCACTTAAGGGACATTAAGTCCAGTCGGGGCAACAGTCTGGCTAAATTTGTTTTCTCACTCTTCTCCAGTGATGAAACGTTAAATGTGAATACCTTTTCTAGTCTCCTCTTTTGGTAAGGACTTGAAAAATAACACACGGACCTCCCAAGAATCAGTAAAACTCTCACACAGGGAAGATAAATTTACCTATTAGAATACAATCTGCATTGATAAAGATATGTTAAACGGCACATGCAAGTTACATCACTTAACAGAGCACAGCCTGCTCAGCTGAAACATTTTACATTTGATTATTTCAACATCTTTTCCAAGTTCAATGGGAGGGCTAAAAATACATCAGAAAGTTAAAACGACCTTCAAACAATTTTCTTTTTCCTCCAGAAGCAAAGGTGGCCTTTCCCAAGAAGTCAGCTCCTTTCTGAAATTCTTAAGGGATTATATTGTAGACTAACCAAAGATGATCTCATTTCATAGTTTAAAATTTTCTGGCTGATCCCACTTTCACATCCTCCCAATTTGCCAAACTAGAGAACACAAGGAGTAGCCCATTAGTCTCTCCCAGGGTCACTGCAGATTTTTATCCTACAAATATAGATTCTTGTAAGAACTCACAAGATGTGCCTCTGCACATCTGCAGTCTCTTAGCTATGTTGCTTGCTTGCTTTGCTGCTGGGCCATGTGGGGCTAGGTATATATCTTTTAGACATTTTCTTAATAAGGTTGTACAAAATAATACATAAAAACAAAACACAAAAAATAAAGAAAACATTTTAAATCTTATAGTACAGTACCTTAAACTACACTAGTATAGTACAACAGCTGGCATACAGGGGCTGGCATCAAGTGAACAGGCAAGAAGAGTTACTGACTGGAGGAGGGAGAGAAGGTGGGAGATGGTAGATCAGTGTACAGTTTTCTTATTCTCTTCTTGTCTGGAATTTGTATTGTTATATTAGCATTATAAAATGAGTTTTTTACCTTTTTTCTTTTCCTGTATTCTGAGACAGTTGGTATATTTTGGGAAGGATCTATTTCTTAGCAATAATCTAGAACTTATCCATAAACCATCTGGGACCAGTGCATAGACTTTTCAATTTCTTCTACAGTGTTGATCTTTTAACATTTTATTCCTATTCTTCCCCCAGTTTTGAAAGTTCATATTTTCCTAGAAATTGTCCAATTCATTTGGACATGAAAATCTAAGCACCACTTAGATTTTCATTTTTTTTTTTTGGTAAAGTATATATCTGTGTCTTTATTCCTGTCCTGCCCCTAGGTTCTTCAGAACCATTTTTTTTTATTCCATATATATGTGTTAGCATACAGTATTTTTTTTCTCTTTCTGACTTTCTTCACTCTATATGACAGACTCTAGGTCCATCCACCTCACTACAAATAACTCAATTTCATTTCTTTTTATGGCTGAGTAATATTCCATTGTATATATGTACCACATCTTCTTTAACCATTCATCTGTTGATGGACACTTAGGTTGCTTCCATGTCCTGGCTCTTGTAAGTAGAGCTGCAGTGAACATTGTTGTACATGACTCTTTTTGAATTTCTCAGGGTATATGCCCAGTAGTGGGATTGCTGGGTCATGTGGTACTTCTATTTTTAGTTTTTTAAGGAACCTCCATACTGTTCTCCATAGTGGCTGTATCAATTTACACTCCCACCAACAATTCAAGAGGTTTCCCTTTTCTCCACATGCTCTCTAGCATTTATTGTTTGTAGACTTTTTGATGATGACCATTATGACTGGTGTGTGGTGATATCTCATTGTAGTTTTGATTTGCGTTTCTCTAATGATTAGTGACATTGAGCATTCTTTCATGTGTTTGTTGGAAAACTGTATATCTTCTTTGGAGAAATGTCTATTTAGGTCTTCTGCCCATTTTTGGATTGGGTTGTTTGTTTTTTTTGATATTGAGCTGCATGAGTTACTTGTAAATTTTGGAGATTAATCTTTGTCAGTGCTTCATTTGCAAATATTTTCTCCCATTCTGAGGGTTGTCTTTTTATCTTGTTTATGTTTTCCTTTGCTGTGCAAAAGCTTTTAAGTTTAATTAGGTCCCATTTATTTTTGTTTTTACTTCCATTTCTCTAGGAGGTGGGTCAAAAAGAATCTTGCTGTGATTTATGTCATAGAGTGTTCTACCTATGTTTTCCTCTAAGAGTTTGATGGTGTCTGGCCTTACATTTAGGTCTTTAACCCATTTTGAGCTTACTTTCGTGGATGGTGTTAGGGAGTGTTCTAATTTCATTCTTTTACATGTAGCTGTCCAGTTTTCCTAGCACCACTTATTGAAGAGGCTGTCCTTTCTCCATTGTATATTCTTGCCTCTGTTATCAAAGGTAAGGTGACCATATGTGCATGGGTTTATCTCTGAGCTTTCTATCCTGTTCCATTGATCCATTTTTCTGGTTTTGTGCCAGTACCATACTGTGTTGATTACTGTAGCTTTGTAGTATAGTCTGAAGTCCAGGAGCCTGATTTCTTCAGCTCTGTTTTTCTTTCTCAAGATTGCTTTGACTATTCAGAGTCTTTTGTGTTTCCATACAAATTGTGAAATGTTTTGTTCTAGTTCTGTGAAGAATGCCATTGGTAGTTTGATAGGGATTGCATTGCTCTGGGTAGTATAGTCATTTTCACAATGTTGATTCTTCCAATCCAAGAACATGGTATATCTCTCCATCTGTTTGTATCATATTTAATTTCTTTCATCAGTGTCTTATAGTTTTCTGCATACAGGTCTTTTGTCTCCTTAGGTAGGTTTATTCCTAGGTATTTTATTCTTTTTGTTGCTATGGTAAATGGGAGTGTTTCCTTAATTTCTCTTTCAGATTTTTCATCATTAGTATATAAGCATGCAAGAGATTTCTGTGCATTAATTTTGCATCCTGCTACTTTAAAAAATTCATTGATTACCTCTAGTATTTTTCTGATAGCGTCTTTAGGATTCTCTATGTATAGTTATCATGTCATCTGCAAACAGTGACAGCTTTACTTCTTCTTCTCTGATTTGGATTCCTTTTATTTCTTTTTCTTCTCTGATTGCTGTGGCTAAAATTTCCATAACTATGTTGAATACTAGTGGTGAGAGTGGGCAACCTTGTCTTTTTCCTAATCTTAGTGGAAATGGTTTCAGTTTTTCACCATTGAGAATGATGTTGGCTGTGGGTTTGTCATATATGGCCTTTATTATGTTGAGGTAAGTTCCCTCTATGCATACTTTATGGAGGGTTTTTATTGTAAATGGGTGTTGAAATTTGTCGAAAGCATTTTCTGCTTCTATTGAGAGGATCATATGGTTTTTCTCCTTCAATTTGTTAATATGGTGTATCACATTGAGAGATTTGCATATATTGAAGAATCCTTGCATTCCTGGGATAATCCCCACTTGATCATGGTGTATGATTGTTTTAACGTGCTGTTGGATTCTGTTTGCTAGTATTTTTTTCTTTTTAAAGAAGATGTTGGGGGTAGGAGTTTATTAATTAATTTTATTTTTATTTAGTTTTGCTGTGTTGAGTCTTTGTTTCTGTGCGAGAGCTTTCTTTAGTTGTGGCAAGCGGGGGCCACTCTTCATTGTGGCGTGCGGGCCTCTCACTATCACGGTCTCTCTTGTTGTGGAGCACAGGCTCCAGACACGTAGGCTCAGTAGTTGTGGCTCACAGGCCTAGCTGCTCCATGGCATGTGGGATCCTCCCAGACCAGGACTCGAACCCATGTCCCCTGCATTAGAAGGCAGATTCTCAACCACTGTGCCACTAGGGAAGCCCCCTGTTTGCTAGTATTTTGTTGAGGATTTTTGCATCTATTTCATCAGTGATATTGCCCTGTAGTTTTCTTTCTTTGTGACATCTTTGTCTGGTTTTGGTATCAGGGTATGGTGGCCTCATAGAATGAGTTTGGGAGTGTTCCTCCCTCTGCTATAATTTGGAGGAATTTGAGAAGGATAGGTGTTAGGTCTTCTGTAAATGTTGGATAGAATTTGCTTGTGAAGCCATTTGGTCCTGGGCTTTTGTTTGTTGGAAGATTTTTAATCACAGTCTCAATTTCAGTGCCTATGATTGGTCTGTTTAGATTTTCTATTTCTCCCTGGTTCAGTCTTGGAAGTTTGTATTTTTCTAAGAATTTGTCCATTTCTTCCAGGTTGTCCATTTGATTGGCGTATAGTTGCTTGTAGTAATCTCTCATGATCCTTTGTATTTCTGCAGTGTCAGTTGTTACTTCTCCTTTTTCATTTCTAATTCTATTGAGTCTTCTCCCTTTTTTCTTGATGAGTCTGGCTAATGGTTTATCTATTTTGTTTATCTTCTCAAAGAACCAGCTTTTAGTTTTATTGATCTTTGCTATTGTTTCCTTCATTTCTTTTTCATTTATTTCTAATCTTATGATTTCTTTCCTTCTGGTAACTTTGGGTTTTTTTTTTTGTTCTTCATTCTCTAATTGCTTTAGGTGTAAGGTTAGGTTGTTTATTTGAGATGTTTCTTGTTTCTTGAGGTAGGATTGTATTGCTATAAACTTCCCTCTTAGAACTTCTTTTGCTGCATCCCATAGGTTTTGAGTCATTGTGTTTTTATTGTCATTTGTTTCTAGGTATTTTTTGATTTCCTCTTTGATTTCTTCAGTGGTGTCTTGGTTATTAAGTAATGTATTGTTTAGCCTCCATGTAGTTGTATTTTTTACAGATTTTTTTCCTGTAATTGATATGTAGTCTCATAGCATTGTTGTCAGAAAAGATACTTGCTATGATTTCAGTTTTCTTAAATTTACCAAGGCTTGATTGTGACCCAAGATATGATCTATCCTGGAAAATGTTCCATGAGCACTTGAGAAGAAAGAGTATTCTGTTGTTTCTGGATGGAATGTCCTATAAATATCAATTAAGTCAATCTTGTTTAATGTATCATTTAAAGCTTGTGTTTCCTTATTCATTTTCAGTTTGGATTATCTGTCCATTGGTGAATGTGGGCTGTTAAAGTCCCCTACTATGATTGTGTTACTGTCGACTTCTCCTTTTATAGCTGTTAGCTTTTACGTTATGTATAGAGGTACTCCTGTGTTGGGTGCATAAATATTTACAATTGTTATATCTTCTTGGATTGCTCCCTTGATCATTATGTCGTGTCCTTCTTTGTCTCTTGTATTAGTCTTTATTTTGAAGTCTATTTTGTCTGATATGAGAATTGCTACTCCATCTTTCTTTTGATTTCCGTTTGCATGGAATATATTTTTCCATCCTCTCACTTTCAGTCTGTATGTGTCCTGAGGTCTGAAGTGGATCTCTTGTAGACAGCATATACACAGGTCTTGTTTTTGTATCCATTCAGCCAGTCTATGTCTTTTGGTTGGAGCTTTTAATCCATTTACATTTAAGGTAGTTATTGATATGTATGTTCTTATTACCATTTTCTTAATTATTTTGGGTTTGTTATTGTAGGTCTTTTCCTTCTTTTGTGTTTCCTGCCTAGATAAGTTCCTTTAGTGTTTGTTGTAAAGCTGGTTTGGTGGTCCTGGATTCTTTTAGCTTTTGCTTGTCTGTAAAGGTTTTGATTTCTCTGTCAAATCTGAATGAGATCCTTGCTGGGTAGAGTAATCTTGGTTGTAGGTTTTTCCCTTTCATCACTTTAAATATGTCCTGCCACTCCCTTCTGGCTTGCAGAGTTTCTGCTGAAGGATCAGCTGTTAACCTTTCGGGGATGCCGTTGGATGTTATTTGTTGTTTTTCCCTTGCTGCTTTTAATATTTTTTCTTTGTATTTACTTGTTGATAGTTTGATTAATATGTGTCTTGGCATGTTTCTCCTTGGCTTATCCTGTATGGGACTCTTTGTGCTTCCTGGACTTGATTGACTATTTCCTTTCCTATGTTAGGGAAGTTTTCAATTATAATCTCTTCAAGTATTTTCTCCGTTCCTTTCTTTTTTTCTTCTTCTTCTGGGACCCCTATAATTCGAATGTTGGTGCATTTAATGTTGTCCCAGAGGTCTCTGAGACTGTCCTCAATTCTTTTCATACTTTTTTCTTTATTCTGCTCTGCAGTAGTTATTTCCACTATTTTATCTTCCAGGTCACTTTTCCATTCTTCTGCCTCAGTTATTCTGCTATTGATTCCTTCTAGAGAATTTTAAATTTCATTTACTGTGTTGTTCATCATTGTTTGCTCTTTAGTTCTTCCAGGTCCTTGTTAAATGTTGTATTTTCTCCATTTTTTCCCCAAGATTTTGGATCATCTTTACTATCATTACTCTGAATTCATTTTCATATAGACTGCCTATTTCCTCTTCATTTATTGGTCTGGTGGGTTTTTACCTTGCTACTTCATCTGCTGTGTGTTTCTCTGTCTTCTCATTTTGCTTAACTCACTGTGTTTAGGATCTCCTTTTCGCAGGCTGCAGGTTCGTCATTCCTGTTGTTTTTGGTGTCTGCCCCCAGTGACTAATGTTGGTTCAGTGGGTTGTGTAGGCTTCCTGGTAGAGGGGACTGGTGCCTGTGTTCTGGAGGATGAGGCTGGATCATGTCTTTCTGGTGGGCGGGACCGTGTCTGGTGGTGTGTTTGGGGTGTCTGTAACCTTATTATGATTTTAGCCAGCCTCTCTTATAATGTGTGTGGTTGTTTTCCTGTTTTGATAGTTGTTTGGCATAGGGTGTCCAGCACTGTAGCTTGCTGGTCGTTGAGTGGAGCTGGGTGTTAATATTGAAATGAAGATCTCTGGGGGAGGTTTCACTGTTTGATATTATGTGGAGCCAGGAGGTCTCTGGTGGACCAATGTCCGGAGCTTGGCTCTCCCACCTGAGAGGCACAGGCTTGATACCTGGCCAGAGAACCAAGACCCTGTTAGCCACACAGCTCAGAAGAAAAGGGAGAAAAAAAGAAAGAAACAAACAAACAAAAAATAAAGTTATTAAAATAGAAAAAAATTAAAAAGTAATAAAAAAAGGAAAAAAAAAGGAGAGTAACCAAACCAAAAAACAAATCCACCAATGATAACAAGTGCTAAAAACTATACTAAAAACAAACAAAGAAAGTGGACAGACAGAACCCTAGGACAAATGGTAAAAGCAAAGCTATACAGACAAAATCACACAAAGAAGCATACACATACACACTCACAAAAAGAGAAAAAGGAAAAAAGTATTTATATTGTTGCTCCCAAAGTTCACCTCCTCAATTTGGGATGATTCGTTGTCTATTCATGTATTCCACAGATGCAGGGAACATCAAGTTGATTGTGGAGCTTTAATCCACTGCTCCTGAGGCTGCTGGGAGAGATTTTCCTTTCTCTTCTTTGTTCACACAGTTCCTGGGGCTCAGCTTTGGATTTGGCCCCGTCTCTGGTTGTAGGTTGCCTGAGGGTGTCTGTTCTTCACTCAAACAGGATGGGGTTAAAGTAGCAGCTGATTAGGGGGCTCTGGCTCACTCAGGTTGGGGGGAGGGCGGGGTTCAGAATGTGGGGCGAACCTGCGGCGGCAGAGGCCAGTGTGACGTTGCAACGGCCTGAGGCGCACCGTGTGTTCTCCCGGGTAAGTTGTCCCTGGGTCACGGGACCCTGGCAGTGGCGGGCTGCACAGGTTCCCGGGAGGGGAGGTGTGGATAGTGACCTGTGCTTGCACACAGGCTTCTTGGTGTCTGCAGAAGCAGCCTTAGCATTTCATGCCCATTGTGTCTGCGCTGATAGCCTCGGCTCACTCCCGTCTCTGGAGCTCGTTTAGGCGGTGCTCTGAATCCCCTCTCCTCACATACCCTGAAACAATGGTCTCTTGCCTTTTAGGCAGGTCCAGACTTTTTCCCGGACTGCCTCCTGGTTAGCTGTGGTGCACTAGCCCTTTTCAGGCTTTCTTCATGCAGCCAACCCCAGTCCTCTCCCTGGGATCTGACCTATGAAGCCGTAGCCTCAGCTCCCAGCCCTACCTTGTCCTGGTGGTTAGCAGACAAGCCTCTCAGGCTGGTGGGTGCTGGTTGGCACCAATCCTCTGTGTGGGAATCGCTTCGCTTTGCCCTCTGCACCCTTGTTGCTGCGCTCTCCTCCATGGCTCTGAAGCTTCCCTGTCGCCACCCTCTGTCTCCACCAGTGAAGGGGCTTCCTAGTGTGTGGAAACCTTTCCTCCTTCACAGCTCCCTCCCACTGGTGCAGGTCCCATCCCTATTCTTTTAGCCCGTTTTTTTCTTTTTTTCTTTTGCCCTACACAGGTACGTGGGGAATTTCTTGCCTTTTGGAAAGTCTGAGGTCTTCTGCCAGTGTTCAGTAGGTGTTCTGTAGGAGTTGTTCCACATGTAGATGTATTTCTGATGTATTTGTGGGGAGGAAGGTGAACTCCACATCTCACTCCTCCGCCGCCTTGAAGCTGCCCCCTTATTCTTTTGTATGTTTTTTTTAAAAATTAATCTACTGTTTTCAGATAGAGCTGTGTCACAGTCCATCCATAGACACTGGATTTGTTTTTTCTTGTTGTGGTTCTATGATTTCTTCTTACTTTTACTTTATTTCAAAGCTATTTTGCTAGTTACATAAAATTTCATGACTGATATTATTTCTGAATACATATGAATATAAAACATTATTAATGTTATTATAAAATATGTCAGTTATTAACATTATTTCTATTATAAAAAATATCCCCATTTCTTTCTTTTGAAAGTGTGAACTCTATGTTATATGATATCAATAGTGTTGTACCAGTTTTCCATTGTCTTATTATTTGCCTGGTATTTCCTTTCCTGTGCTGGTGTTGTTTTCTTTATTATGTCATTCTGTTTGCAGTTTGTTTCTGTGAACAGCATGTTTTAGTTTATTAACATAATCAGAGAATCTCTCAGTTTTAATATATTAGATTTACCTAATCATATTGCATGTGATTACTGATATTGGGTTTGGTATTTAGAATTTTAGAATTAATTTCCCTCTTCCCCCCTCCTGCCTTTTATTGGATTGACAAGATTTTCTTTTAGTGTTTACCTTTTAATAATTTAGAAGTTAAGCATTCTGTTCCTCATGGTTATTCTTATATTTTAACATACATGTTTAAACATATATTTATTTAATGACTCAGATTTATCAGTCAAGCACATTAGCTAGTTTTTCATTTCCTAAACACTCCGACCACTTCTACTGATACTTGGATTTCAACTGCTATATTAGTAATTAATAAATGTTTTACAATCAAAGCATTTAGTTGAAAAATAAGTTTTAGATGAAATCTATCTCCAGCAGGATGTGGTTAAGAGGTTAAGAAATCTTTTCTCTAAAGAAGCAACTACGGAGCTGGACAAAGTTGTCAAAAATAACCATTTCAATACTCTGAATTCACTAAAAGCATTCAACAGACTTAGAAACTGTTATTCATGAAAACTACTGAATTTGTGTAAGAAGGACATAAGTCTGTGGCATACTTGCCCAGGGATTTCCTGTTTTGCCCTCTCAGATCTCTTGGCAGGCCATGAACCCGGCTGTGAGCCCAGGAGCCTGGCTTCCACTGCCAGAAGAGACTCATTTGATAGCAGCAGTGATCTCAGTGGTCAGCAGAGAGGGAGGGCCAATGTCTTGTCTAGCCTGAGGCTGTGCTGCTACTTGGAGCAACCAGCAGGCTAGCCAGGAATTTAAACAGGAACAGGAGACTGCCAGAGAGTGTTTGATAAATTCTGCATATATCTCAGTTTAACGGGAGACTGGAGTAGGTCCAAACTACCTGCACATCTCTGCCCAGTGGAGCCTACACACTTATACAGAGGAGATGTAAGAGAACCCAGTGGAAAGTAAAAGCTAGTGAAAACCGGAGTACAGCCTGGTGTTCGAATGTTCTCCCCAGCCCACACGTAGATGCATCAGCAAGCCTAGTGGCTCAAGGTGTTTGAACACAACGCCTGAACAATATCTGTCTGAGTGGTAAGCTATTCAGACACGGGGTAACCCTTAGGAAGTCAGGCTTAAAAACAAAAAAAGGAAAAAAATTATAAAAGCAAAAAATACAAGAATAAATATAAAAGTTACCACACATTGTTAGGTAGACTACACATATTTAGTTCAGACAAGTTAGTAAACAAATAAGAAAAAACAACAGCAGCCTGTGGTGGTGGGGAAGTCAGAATGCAGTTTCATTTTAATATATTACCTAAAATGTCAATTATTCAACAAAAATTATGAAGCAGGCAAAGAAACACAAAAGTGTACTTATGTTAGGAAAAGAGTTGACAGTAGATTCTCTGAGTGTCCTCAGAAGTTGAATTTAACAAAGATGTCAAAGTAGCTTTAATAAATATGATCAAAGAACTCAAGGAAAGTGTTTATAGAATTAAAGGAAAGTATGATGAAAACAGTGAGAGAGATAAGAAATTATTAAAAAAGGAACAAATTTATATTCTAGAGTTGAAAAGTACAATAATCAAAAGGAAAAATTCACTACAGGTTCTCTACAGCAGATTTGTGATGAAGAAAAAGGATCAATGAACTCTAAGATAGATAAATATAAATTACCTAATCTGAACAACAGAGAAAATGATTGAAGAAAAATGAACAGCACTTCAGAGACTGGTGAGACAATATCAAGCATGCCAATGTACATTTGATGGGAGTCTGAAGGATAGAAGAGAAAAAAGAACAGGAAAATATTTAGAAGAAATGGGAAGAAACTATTTTAGGAAATAATGACTGAAAATGTCCCAACTTTGAAAATACTAATCTACAGATTGAAGACACTCAACAAACTTCAATAGGAAAAAACACAAGAATATCCACAACTAGAACACCATAGTCAAATTGTTGAAAGCCAAAGACAAGAAAATCTTGAAAGCAGTAAGAGAAAAATGGCTCATCACATACAGGGGAACAAAAGTACAATTAATGACTAATTCTCATAAAAAAATAACTGAGGACAGAAGGCAGTGGGTTGAAATACAGTGCTGAAAAAAAAAAACTGTCAACCCAATTTTTGTTTGCAGTAAATATGAAGGTGATAGAAACACATTCCTAGATAAACATAAAACATAAACACTGGGAAATTTCTAAATTCACTTGTAAGTTCATTTGTTTCTGGACTTACTCTTTCTTTCATCTATTGGTCATTATCATACCAATAACATGTATTTAAATTACTGTGGCTTTATAGTATATTTTGATGTCTGACAGGCCAATTATTCCAATCATTTTTCCCTTTCCCCTTTTTAGTAGTTGTTCTTGTGTCTTTCGTTTGCCAGGTGAATTTTAAAATTAGCTTTAATAAAAAATCATGTTGAAAATTTGATTAGAATTTTACTTTGTACTAGTTATATTTGTAAGAAGTAAAATTCACAGCTCTCACTTAAGCCCCTCTAAAGCATAAATGACATTAACAACATAGGAATTTAGTGAAAGGAAATTGGAATATCTCAGAAATTGAAGGCACTGTTGATTAAAGAGAGAAAGGACAGTGGCAGTGGACCATTCTTGCATTCCACAGCAGAAGAATCTGTGGACCTGCTCCGTGGGTCTTTGCTGTTAATGCAACTCAAATCTCAGTCCCTGTGCTCTCCACTCCAAGCTTCAGATTCCTGGGAGAGAATTTTACCATCTCAGCTTGGATCCTGTGTCTGCCCCTAAGTCATCAGCTGTGATCAGGTGGTGAATTTGATAGTATAGGTATCACTGCTGTTCTCACTTGTTGGAGACAACCCAAAGTCATATCTGTTTACTGTATCTTGAGGAAGTATCATCTGTCACTGTTTCCCTAAATTTGGGCTCCTTGGGTTGTGCCATTATTTCTCCAGTTTGTCGTGTTCCCATATCAAAATTCTTCAATCTATGTACAAAATGACAATGTAAATGCCATAAACACCACCACACTCTATACACAATGGTCAATGGAAATAGGAGGAAAAAGAAGGAAAAAATAATTCCTGTTTATAAAGATAAGGAAAAGGGATGATAATTACGTTCAAATAGTAAGCAATGAAAAATAGAAGGAAGCCACAACCCTCATTTTTGTTATTGGTCACAAGACTTTCTTGAATTTGGATTTCTGACTGCCAATTCTGTGTTCTGTTTGTCTTAGGACCTCATTTTTTTGTGTTTTTTTCCCCCTTGTAGTGGACTTATCTTTATTCTTGAGGTATCTAAGCCATTGGTGTTCTTGTCTCTAAGGATTTGGGTTGTCTTTTAATATGCCCAATGTTAACGTGCTCTTGTTTCCTTGATCAAGAAAACAAGGAATTTTCCTGGCAGCACGTGGTATTGTGGCAGCTTCAGGTGAATGTGATTCAATCTGAATGTGATGTTTGGTGTTGTTTACTATATCCCAGCTTGTCTCACTAATTTCATCAGGAGAGTTTGGACAAAGAGAGGGGAGTATGGTCACAGGATCTCCTCCAGTCTCCAAAACTCCCTGAAATGTTTAGTTTCCGTTTCAGAGTAGCTACCCTATTTCCCATGGAGCCAGTCAATCACACCAGGTAACTTCCTTCTTTGATTCCTGTCTTAGTGGCTTGATGATTCCAAAGTGGCCTAGTGGCTGTCTCTGTACCAAATCAGGAGAATATTTTTTTTTCCCTTCACCTTTATTGAGATAGAATTGACCTTTACTGTGTTTTCTAGTGTAAACATTCTTCCCTTAGGTATTAACATTTCTAGAATACTCAATTATTTACCCTTATTTTTCCTTTATCCTAAACCTAACTGCCTCGTTTACTTATTTTGGAACTAATGTTCTCAAATTTTATTTTTTGCAAGCTGTCTCAAATCCTTTTTGGAGTTACTCAAGGTAAGTGTAAACAGGTAGAGGTGCCACTCCCCCTTCCATGCCTTGATTGTCAGACGTGTGACAGTGTGCAGCTGTGAGAATATTCATCTGGTCCCTTGTCAGAGCTTAATGACATCTGTAATGTAGCAGCCCAGCTTGTGTCTCAGAGCTGGTATCATGGCTGAGTCTTAAGTGATAAAGTACACACACTAACATTTCCCATCTGGTGGTTCACAAACTCCCAGGATTCAAAGATGTATCCAAGAAGGTCTGTGTTGTTAGACATAGTAATAGTATTTGCTTAAGTATTTATTAAAATATTTAACATTGTCTAGTTTTCCTTTTGGAAATGGAACAGTTTTGGTACTTTTGAGTATATATGGAGCGGGCATCTCTGTGGTTAATGGCAATCAGGTCAGTGTCCTCAAAACCTGCTTCATGGTTTTGGCCACTATATAGTTTTAAATGACATGCTTTATAGGTGCTTGTTATTTAATTAATACCCATAATGGACAGTTAAAAAGTGCGAGAGATGAAGCTTGATGTTGAAATATGAGTTAACGACATTAATTCAGCAAATTTACCTCAAGATGATCTTACCAAAGCTTTAAGTGGCATTCAGCTAATTAAAACTGTTATGTAGTACATTAAGCATCCTCTGTATTAAGAGAGAAATTTTGTCATGATTATATCCAACAATGTGTTATTTACAGAGAGCTACATTTGGGTTCCAAATCAAACATGATATAATATCAATTTTTAATATGTATAATACAGTTAGATATTCATATGTATCTTAAAACAAATTAAATAGCATGTCACTTGTTAAATGTGCAAGTCTTTTTGTATTATGAATTATTAAAGATTGTATAAAAATGAATCTTAAATGCAATATTTAATAATATGGTGATATAATTTTTAAACTTTTAATCATTTGTCATATTTTACACAAAAATGAAAAGATAATTTAAAAAATTCCTGCAGGAACCACAAGAAGTATATATCATTGTGAAAGCCCATCATAAGTCAAAACTAATAGGAAAATGATTTGGCCGGTTCCTTCCATGGGCATCAGATTATTGCCTCACTTCCATTGTGAAGTGTGTCCCTCAATCAGAGGCATTATTACGTAGGACACCATAATAATGCATAAGAGATTTAGTATATCCACCAAAGGTGGTGCTTGCAGTTGTGTGATGAGCAGGGAAACAAATCCAAATCCCTAATATGTCTGTTTTTTGAGGATAAATTGCTACCCCATTTATGATGGAGGATAATGTCAGTTTCCACTTGAGAGTTGGGAGTTCAGCATTGGAGTAACCAAGTTAGACTTGGTGAGTGAAGTCCATGCTATTGAGCCCATATATATCCTCTGCCCTGGTCATCATGGCCTTATAATTTATTAGTCCACTTAGGGAGGACTGGGCTGGCCAGAGAAGGAAGGTGATTGTCAGCAATAAAATGTTCTCTTGACTCTGTTAAGAATCTTGTCTGCAGTGGGGAACTCCCATAAAAACTATGCATGGCGCAAGTATTTTCTAGGCTCTTCCTGCATCGTCCACTCTGAAATGACAGATCTTTCCCACTAAAACATGGAAGGTACTTGCTACTTATTTCAAGGACCTATCAGCATGACATTGCTAATGTACTGAGCTGGTGTGAAGTCCTAAGGGATAATGAGATGGTTAAGGCCCCTGTAGATTAAATGGTGTCAAACGGCATTCCAAAGGTGAAAGTTATATATGTCATGCAGGAACAAATGACAGATTACTTCTGTGTTCTCTATGTATTAAAACTGCAAAGATGCATTGGCCATTTGTGGTATCTGGGTGTATAAATAGCAGCCACAATGGAGTGACTGTTTCTTTAAGTTTGAAATATTTCACCAGTATTCTTTGCCCTCTCTCCCAGCTTTATTGGATAAATTGACAAATAAACTTATACATATTTAGAGTGTATAATGTGAAATGATTACCACAATCAGGTTAATTAGCTCATCCATCACCTCATGTGGTATCTTTTTGTGTGTGTGGTGAGAATGCTTAAGATCTATTCTTAGTAAATTTCAAGAATACAGTACAGTATTATCTATAGTCACCAAGCTGTACACTAGATCCCCAGGACTAACTTGTCTTATGACTGAGGGTTTGTGCCCCTTTGTTTGTGGCTCTTCCCCGCCTGATCCTTCAGGCCCTGGTAATGATCATTTTTGGATTCTATGAATTTTATTTATTTATTTATTATTTCTAAAGATTTCACATTTAAGTGAGATTGTGCAGTTTGTCTTTCTCTGTCTGACTTATTTCACTTAGGGTAATGTCCTCCAATTCATCCATGTTGTTGTAACTGGCAGGATTTACTTCTTTCCCATGACTGAATGATTCCATTGTATGTATATACCACATCTTCTTTATCCATTTATCTATTGATGGACACTTAGGTTGTTTTTGTATTTTAGCTGTTGTGAATAATGCTGCAAAGAAAATGGGACATCTCTTTGAGAACTCATTTTGTTTCCTTTGGATATAAACCCAGAAGTGGAATTGCTGGATCATATGGTAGTTCTTTATTTTTTTTCGCGATACGTGGGCCTCTCACTGTTGTGGCCTCTCCTGTTGTGGAGCACAGGCTCCGGACGCGCAGGCTCAGCGGCCATGGCTCCTGGGCCCAGCTGCTCCGTGGCATGTGGGATCTTCCTGGACCGGGACACGAACCCGTGTCCCCTGTATCGGCAGGCAGACTCTTAACCACTGCACCACCAGGGAAGCCCGGGGTAGTTCTATTTTTTATTTTTTTGCGGAACCTCCGTACTGTTTTCCATAGAGGCTGTACCAACTTACAGTTCCATCAACAGTACACAAGGGTTCCCTTTTCTCCACCCCCTTGCTAAGATTTATTTCTTGTCTTTTTGATAAAAGGCATCCTAAGAGGTATGAGCTGATAACTCCTTATGGTTGACTTGCATTTCCCTGATGATGAGTGATGTTGAGCACCTTTTCATAAACTTGTTGGACAAGTTCTGGAAAACATCCAACAGATGTTGGACATCTGTTCTGGAAAAATTCAAGTCCTTTGCCCATTTTAAAATTTGTGTGTGTGCATATGTTTTTTTTGTTTTTTTTGGCTGTTGAGTTATGTGAGTTTCTTATATATTGTGGATATTAACTCCTTATTGGATACATGATTCGAAAATATATTCTCCCATTCTGTAGGTGGCCTTTTCATTTTTATGCTTTTTTTCACTGTGCAAAAACTTTTTACTCTGGTGTAGTCCCATTTTGTTTTTGCTTCTGTTGCTTGTACTTTTGTTGTCATATCCAAAAAAATCATTGCCAATACCAATATCAAGGAGCTATCCCCCTATGTTTTCTTCTAGGAGTTTTATGATTTCAGATCTTTCAGTCTTTAATCTATTTGAAGTTAATTTTTGTAAGTTCCACTAGCCTTCTTTAAAACCCATCAGACTTAGTATTAGTTCTACCAGGAATTTGAGTAGAAATTAATAGGAATCAACATATTTGCATCTTTGAACTCTTTAATGGTGGTACTAATCTTCAATTTGACCCAGAAAGCAGCTTTGCCTTTGATTATTACAGAAGACAGGGTAGGATCCATTGGCTTTTGCTTGGTATTCCTACCATAAAAGCTTTCTTTTTCCATGGGTCATAGTATCATAGCAGGAGACTTTCCTTTATACGAGAGCCTCAGAACTGTGGTCTAGGAATTGAGTGGGAGGCTCTCCATAAGCTCATAACACTCTGATGTACTGGTTAGAGTCATTCTGCTCTTGTCCCAGAGTTGTTTTTTTTAGATCCTACAAATCAAATGAGGTTTTATTATTGATTTATTTCTGAAAACTTCAGAGAAAGTCAACTCTATATATAATGACTTTCATGAGCCTTGATTACTGCACAAACTATGCCCAGTTTACTTCAACTCGTCCTGTACTGCCAGCTGGGTCCACCTACCCCTAGAATTCTTTCATTCCCATCCCATTTTTATTTCAGCTGTTTCCCAAGCTGCTGCACACCAGGAAAAAAAAAAAAATCTCGGTCATCCAGGAGAACTCCTTTTTAAGTATTCAGGTCTTTCCTTGCTAACTGATCCCTAAAGGAAATAAGAGAAGTTTATATACACATGTATATGTATTCAGGTATACATATATATTTATGTAACATACACATGTTACATATGGTAACACATATAGGTAACAGAAGTTTATACACACACAAAATGAAAGGGTCAAAGAAATGAGCAAGAATAATATTGATATAATTTAATGGATATAATTTAACTATCTTCTGCAGCCTTTGAATGTCATCTGCTTTATTGGGCCCAGGATTTCTAGACGTGAGTGCTGCCTGGGCCAAGATTAGATCCAGGTTTCTATTAAACAACCTAGACGATTTTCAGAGCCGTATCTGTCTGCCTGTTCTAATACTTTGAATGCATTATCTCAGGTGAGTGTGCCTATGACAGATTAGCACATTTTTGCAATCCCTTCTAGCTGGGACTACTTTCTTCCCTAATCTGATTCTGCATATCTCCTTCTTGGGTACTAATTTTTCAGACATTGATAGAATAACAGAGAAGGGTGAGATATAATGGAGATTGCTGTATTACTTCCAAGATGCCCAGGAAGCAGCAAGGCACATGGAGTGTGAATTGTTTAGGGCTGTGGAGAGTCGGAGTTCTCCATTTCTTGTTCCTTGATAGTATCTACATCCTGTGGGTCATGAATCCACTCTTTTTCATCAGTGCTATAATTTTCATATAAGAAATCTGGAGAGTGTGTGAACTCAACAGGCATTTTAATTTGTCAGCCTGCAAAATGAACTTCTCAAAGTGGATCTCAGCTTAGTGAATATAGACAGTAAGAGAATCATTTACCATAGTCATAAAATATCTCTTATTTTTCTCTTATTTTGAGCCAAAACCTGGGGTACCTTCTTTGTCTTTTTCTCACTGTGTATTATCTAATGTCATCAGAAGCAAATATCTCAGCCTGCAGTTAGGAATTTCCCCATCCTCTTAAAACTAACATCGCAGCCACAATCTGGTCCTCCAGAACTTCAGTCTCACAGTTTCTTGGTTGTCCAGCTTCTTTCTCAGCCTTGGCAAGGCTTTTGTTTTTTCTTTTCCTGCAGTCATATTTTTCTGAGCTATGCTTACTTGATGGCATTTTCCAAGAATCACCTTTAAGTTTTATTGATCAAAGTCTACTCTTTTCTTTTCCAGTTTATTAATTTCATTTATCTTTATGCCTTTTGTCTACTGTTTTAATATGTTTGTTTTATAATTTTCTTGACTTTTTAAATTGAGTTTTTAATTAGTTTATGTTCAATCACATTGGAAATACATTTAAGGCCATGTGATATCTTTGGATTACCCCTTTGACCACATTCCATATATTATGAAATATTGTGCTCTTATTGCCATTAATTTCTAAAGAATCTGATTTAGCTTTGAAGTTCTTATATTTTAAACTCCCGATTTATTTTTAAAAGAATTTTATTGATTTTATTTTTTTAATTCCTCAATTTAATTTTATTTTTATTTATAAATTTATTTATTTTATTTATTTTATTTTTGGCTGCGTTGGGTCTTTGTTGCTGCGCACAGGCTTTCTCTAGTTGCAGTGAGCGGGGGCTGCTCTTCATTGTGGTGTGTGGACTTCTCATTGTCGTGGCTTCTTTGTTGTGGAGCACGGGCTCTAGGCATGCAGGCTTCAGTAGTTGTGGCATGTGGGCTCAGTAGTTGTGGCTCACAGGTTCTAGAGCACAGGCTCAGTAGTTGTGGTGCACAGGCTTAGTTGCTAGGTGGCATGTGGGATCTTCCTGGACCAGGCCTTGAACCTGTGACCCCTGCATTGGCAGGCGGATTCTTAACCACTGCGCCATCAGGGAAGCCCCTAATTTTATTATTTTTAAATTGAACTAGGATTAATATACGATATGTTGGTTTCAGATGTACAACATAATGATTTGATATTTTTATGCGTTACAAAATGATCAGCACAGTAAGTCTAGTTACCATCTATCACCATACAGAGTTATTACAATATTGTTGACTATATTCCCTGTGCTGTACATTACATCCCTGTGACTTATTTTATAAATGTAAGTTTGTGCCTCTTAATCGCCTTCATCTATTTCACCTCTCTCCCCCACCCCTCTCCCCTCTGGCAACCACTAGCTTGTTCTTCGTGTCTATGAGCCTGTTTCTGTTTTTTTTGTTCATTTATTTTGTTTTCTTTGATTCCACATGTAAGTGAAATCAAATGGTATCAATATTTGTCTTTCTCCGAGAAAAGGGAACCTTCGTGCACTGCTGCTGGGAATCTAAATTGGTACAGCCACTATGGAGGGTCCTCAAAACACTAAAGAATTTAAAAACTTCTCAATGGATAATGTTTTATTCCTCCAGTTCTTTTATTATTAAATGCTTGTTTTTTTATGTTTTAATTACCCATCTTCATTATGATATGGTGTTTACCCAGGACAGAAATCAATGCTTCATTCCTTCAAAATGAATATTTTGGTTAAACAAAATAAAGAAAAGAAAGAAGAAAAAGTCAGTTGATCACACATGATGTGTTGAGTGACTTAAATGATTTATTTTCTGGAATAAGCTCCTTCCTCCTTCTGGAATTATAATACTTTGTAGATCAACACTGGTATGGGCACTACACTTTGAGTAACACTGCCCTAAAATATTGAGAGTTTCATTGGGGCTAGTCAATTTTATAAGTGTTAGTGATATTTGAGAAAAATATGTATTTTCTGTGTGGTACAAAATATTATAAATCTAATAACAGGCTTATTTATCATATTATTAAATCATCTGAGTTCTTACTCTTTTGTCCATTTGATCTGTAAGTTTCTTTAGAAGTCATGTTAAAGCCTTCCCTATCATTGTGGATTTGACAATTTCTCTTCATATTCCTAATACATTTCAATATCATGCTCTTTGTTTCATAAAGGTTCATAACTGTTAAATCTTGGTGGATTATAATTCTTATAAAATATATCACTTTTATTGTATTAAATGCATTTTACATTAAATTCTATTTCATCTTATTTCTATATTGCTAGTCTTGCTTTTCTTTTGGTAGAGTTTATCCAATCTATCTCTCTGTCCTTTTATTTCCAAATTCTTTCTGTGTGTGTGTGTGTGTGTGTGTGTGTGTGTGTGTATGTGTGTTTATTGGAGTATAATTACTTTACAATGTTGTGCTAGCTTCTGCTGTACAACAAAGTGAATCAGCTATATGTATACATATATCCCCTCCCTCTTGGACCTCCCTCCAACACCCCCCCATCCCACCCATCTAGGTTGTCACAGAGCACTGAGCTGAGCTCCCTGTGCTATACAGCAGGTTCTCAGTAGCTATCTATTTTACACATGGTACTGTATGTATGTCATTCTAAATCTCCCAATTCATCCCACACCCACTTCCCCCCTTTGTCCACAAGTCCGTTCTCTACATCTACACCTCTGTTCGTGCCCTGCAAATAGGTTCATCTGTACCTTTTTCCTACATTCCACATATATGCATTAATATTAATATTTATTTTTCTCTTTCTGACTTACTTCACTCTGTATGACAGACTCCATGTCCATCCACATCTCAAGGAACCCAATTTCATTCCTTGTTATTGCTGAGTAATATTCCATTGTATATATGTACCACATCATCTTTATCCATTCATCTGTCAGTGGACATTTAGGTTGCATCCATATCCTGGCTATTGTAAATAATGCTGCAATGAACATTAGGGTACATGTCTCTTTTTAAATTATGGTTTTCTCAAAGTATATGCCCAGTAGTGAGATTGCTGGGTCATATGGTAGTTCTATTTTTAGTTTTTTAAGGAACCTCCATACTGTTCTCCAGAGTGACTATACCAATTTACATTCCCATCCACAGGCAAGAGGGTTCCCTTTTCTCCACACCCTGTCTATCATTTATTGTTTGTAGATTTTTTTGATGATGGCCATTCTGATTAGCAGTTTTGATTTGCATTTCTCTAATAATTAGTGATGTTGAGCATCTTTTCATGTGTGTGTTGACCACCTGTATGTTGTCTTTTTCTTTTTAATAAATTTATTTTATTTATTTATTTTTGGCTGTGTTGGGTCTTTGTTGCTGTGCGTGGGCTTTCTCTAGTTGTGGCAAGCGGGGGCTACTCTTCATTTTGGTGCGTGGGCTTCTCATTGCGATGGCTTCTCTTGTTGTGGAGCATGGGCTCTAGGTGTATGGGCTTCAGTAGTTGCAGCATGTGGGCTTAGTACTTGTGGTTCACAGGGTCTAGAACACAGGCTCAGTAGTTGTGGCATATGGGCTTAGTTGCTCTGCAGCATGTGAGATCTTCCTGGACCAGGGCTCAAACCCATGTCCCCTGCATTGGCAGGCGGATTCTCAACCACTGTGCCACCAGGGAAGCCCCTGTATGTCTTCTTTGGAGAAATGTCTGTTTAGGTTTTCGGCCCATTTTTTCATTGGGTTGTTTGTTTTTTTGATATTGAGCTGCATGAGCTGTTTGTATATTTTGGAGATTAATCCTTTGTCAGTTGCTTCATTTGCAAATATTTTCTCCCATTCTGAGGGTTGTCTTTCATCTTGTTTATGGTTTCCTTTGCTGTGCAAAAGCTTTTAAGTTTAATTAGGTCCCATTTGTTTATTTTTGCTTTTATATCCATTACTCTAGGAGGTGGGTCAAAAAAGATCTTGCTGTGATTTTTGTCAAAGAGTGCTTTCCTGTGTTTTCCTCTAAGAGTTTAATAGTGTCTGGTTTTACATTTAGGTCTTTAATCCATTTTGAGTTTATTTTTGTGTATGGTGTTAGGGAGTGTTCTAATTTCATTCTTTTACATGTAGTTGTCCAGTTTTCCCAGCACCACTTATTGAAGAGGCTGTCTTTTCTCCATTGGATATTCTTGCCTCCTTTGTCATAGATTAGGTGACCATAGGTGCGTGAGTTTAACTCTGGGCTTTGTATCCTGTTTCCTTGATTTATATTTCTGTTTTTGTGCCAGTACCATACTGTCTTGATTACTGTAGCTTTGTAGTATAATCTGAAGTCAGGGAGCCTGATTCCTCCAGCTCCGTTTTTCTTTCTCAAGTTTCCTTTGGCCATTTGGGGTCTTTTGTGTTTCCATACAAATGGTAAAATTTTTTGTTCTAATTCTGTGAAACATGCCATTGGTAGCTTGATAGGGATTGCATTGAACCTGTAGATTGTTTTGGGTAGAATAGTCACTTTCACAATATTGATTCCTCCAGTCCAGGACATGTTACATCTCTCCATCTGTTTGTATCATCTTTGCTTTCTTTCATCAGTGTTTTATAGTTTTCTGAGTATAGGTCTTTTGTGTCCTCAGGTAGGTTTATTCCTAGGTATTTTATTCTTTTTTGTTGCAATGGTAAAATGGGACTGTTTCCTTAATTTCTCTTTGTGGTCTTTCATTGTTAGTGTATAGGAATGCAAGAGATTTCTGTGCATTAGTTTTGTATCCTGAAACTTTACCAAATTCATTGATTAGCTTTAGTAGTTTTCTGGTGACATCTGTAGGATTTTCTATGTATAGTATCATGTCATCTGCAGACAGTGACAGTTTTGCTTCTTCTTTTCCAATTTGTATTCCTTTTATTTCTTTTTATTCTCTGATCACCATGGCTAGGACTTCCAAAACTGTGCTGAATAATAGTGGTGAGAGTGGATATCCTTGTCTTGTTCCTGATGTTAGAGGAAATGGTTTCAGTTTTTCACCATTGAGAATGATGTTTTCTATGGGTTTGTCGTATATGGCCTTTATCATGTTGAGGTAGGTTCCCTCTGTGTCCACTTTCTGGATAGTTTTTATCATAAATTGGTGTTGAATTTTGTCAAAAGCTTCTTCTGCATCTACTGAGATTATCATATGGTTTTTATCCTTTAATTTGTTAATATGGTGTATCACATTGATTTGCATGTATTAGAGAATTCCTGCATCCCTGGGATAAATCCCACTTGATCATGGTGTATGATCCTTTTAATGTGCTGTTGGATTCTGTTTGGTAGTATTTTGTTGAGGATTTTTACATCTATGTTCATCAGTGATATTGGTCACTAATTTTCTTTTTTGCTGATATCTTTGTCTGGTTTTGGTATCAGGGTGGTGGTGACCTCGTAGAACGAGCTTGGGAGAAGAGTTTGAGAAGAATGGGTGTTAGCTCTTCTCTAAATGTTTGATAGAATTTGCCTGTGAAGCCATCTGGTCCTGGACTTCTGTTTGTTGGAAGATTTTTAATTATGGTTTCAATTTCATTACTTGTGATTGGTCTGCCTATTTTCTAATTCTTTCTGGTTCAGTCTTGGAAGTGTGTACCTTTCCAAGAATTTGTCCATTTCTTCCAGGTTGTCCATTTTATTGGCATATAGTTGCTTGTAGTAGTCTCTTATGATCCTTTGTATTTCTGCGGTGTTGGTTGTAATTTATTCTTTTTCATTTCTAATTTTATTGATTTGAATCCTCTCATATTTTCCTTGATGAGTCTGGCTAGTGGCTTATCAATTTCGTTTAGCTTCTCAAAGTACCAACTTTTAGTTTTGTTGATCTTTGCTATTGTTTTCTTTGTTTCTATTTAATTTATGTCTATTCTGATCTTTATGATTTCTTTCCTTCTACTAACTTTGGGGTATTTTTGTTGTTGTTGTTGTTCTTCTTTCTCTAGTTGCTTTAGGTATAAGATTAGATTGTTTATTTGAGATTTTTCTTATTTCTTGAGGTGAGATTGAATTGCTATAAACTTCCCTCTTAGAACTGCTCTTGCTGCATCCCATAGGTTTTGGGTCATTGTGCTTTCATTGTCATTTGTTTCCATGTATTTTTTGATTTCCTCTTTGATTTCTTCAGTGATCTCTTGGTTATTTAGTAGTGTATTGTTTAGCCTCCATGTGTTTGTGTGTTTTGTTTTTTTTAAGTAATTAATTAATTTAGTTTTGGCTGTATTGGGTCTTCGTTGCTCCGCGGGGGCTTTGTCTAGTGCAGTGAGAAGGGGCTACTCTTCATTGTGGTGTGCATGCTTCTCACTGTGGTGGCTTTTGTTGTGGAGCATGGGCTCTAGGCATGTGGGCTTCAGTTGTTGTGGCTTGTGAGCTGTAGAGCTCAGGCTCAGTAGCTGTGGCATATGGGCTTAGTTGCTCTGCAGCATGTGGGATTTTTCTGGACTAGGGCTCGAACCCGTGTCCCCTGCATTGGCAGGTGGATTCTTAACCACTGCACCACCAGGGAAGTCCCTGTTTGTGTTTTTTACAGTTTTTTCCTGTAATTGATTTCTAATCTCATAGTGTTGTGGTCATAAAAGATGCATGATACAATCTCAGTTTTCTTAAATTTACTGAGACTTGATGTGTGACCCAAGATGTGATCTATCCTGGAGATTGTTCCATGTGCACTTGAGAAAAAAGTGTCTTCTGCTGCTTTCAGGTGGAATTCCCTATAAATATCAGTTAAGTCTGTCTGCTCTATTATGTCATTTAAAGCTTGTGTTTCCTTTTTAATTTTCTGTCTGGATGATCTCTCCATAGGTATAAGTGGGGTGTTAAGGTCCCCCCTTATTATTGTGTTACTAAAGGAACTTCTTTAGTCAATTTCCCCTTTTATGGCTGTTAGCATTTGCCTTATGTATTGAGGTCCTCTGTGTTGGGTGCTTAAATATTTATAATTGTATATCTTCTCCTTGGACTGATCCATTGATAATTATGTATTGTCCTTCCTTGTCTCTTGTAACAGTTTTTATTTTAAAGTCTATTTTATCTGATATGACTAGTGCTACTCCAGCTTTTTTTTGATTTCCATTTGCATGGAATATCTTTTTCCATCCCCTCACTTTCAGTCCCTAGGTCTGAAGTGGGTCTCTTGTAGATAGCATATATATGGGTCTTGCTTTGTATCCATTCAGCCAGTCTGTGTCTTTTGGTTGCAGCATTTAATCCAGTTATATTCAAGGCAGTTATCAATATGTATGTTCCTATTACCATTTTCTTAATAGTTTTGGGTTTGTTATTGTGGGTCTTTTCCTTCCCTTGTGTTTCTTGCCTGGAGAAGTTCCTTTAGCATTTGTCATAAAGCTGGTTTGGTGGTGCTGAATTCTCTTAGCTTCTGCTTGTCTGTAAAGCTTTTGATTTCTCTGTCAAATCTGAATGAGATCCTTGCTGGGTAGAGTAATCTTGTTTGTAGGTTTTTCCCTTTCATCACTTTAAATATAACCTGCCACTCCCTTCTGACCTGCAGAGTTTCTGCTGAAAAATCAGCACATAACCTTATGGGTATTCCCTTGTATGTTGTTTGTTGCTTTTCCCTTGCTGCTTTTAATATTTTCTCTTTGTATTTAGTGTTTGTTAGTATGATTAATATGTGTCTTGGCATATTTCTATTTGGGCTTATCCTGTATGGGACTCTCTGCACTTCCTGGATGTGGGTAGCTATTTCCTTTCCCTTGCTAGGGATGTTTTTGACTATAATCTCGTCAAATATTTTCTCAGACCCTTTCTTTTTCTCTTCTTCTTCTGGGACCCCTGTAATTTGAATGTTGGTGTGTTTAACGTTGTCCCAGAAGTCTCTGAGACTGTCCTCAATTCTTTTCATTCTTTTTTCTTTTTTTTTGGTTACGTTGGGTCTTTGTTGTTCTGCACGGGTTTTCTCTAGTTGAAGCTAGCAGAGGCTACTCTTTGTTGCAGTGTGCAGCTTCTCATTGTTGTGGCTTCTCTGGTTGCGGAGCATGGGCTTTAGGTGTGTGGACTTCAGTAGTTTTGGCTTGTGGGCTCTAGAGTGCAGGCTCAGTAGTTGTGGTGCATGGGCTTAATTGCTCCGTGGCATGTGGGATCTTCCCTAACCAGGGCTCAAACCTGTGTCCCCTGCTTTGGCAGGCAGATTGTTAACCACTGCACCATGAGGGAAGCCCTGGCAGTGGATTCTTAACAACTGCACCACCAGGGAAGTCCCATTCTTTTTTCTTTATTCTGCTCCTTGGCATTTATTTCCACCATTCTATCTTCCAGCTCACTTACATGTTCTTCTGCCTCATTTATTCTGCTATTGATTCCTTTTAGTGTATTTTTCATTTCAGTTATTTTGTTGTTCATTGCTGATAGTTTGTTCTTTAGTTTTTCTAGGTCCTTGTTAAACATTTTTTGTATTTTCTTGATCCGTGCCTCCATTCTATTTCTGAGATTCTGGATCATCTTCACTATCATTACTCTGAATTCCTTTTCAGGTAGGTTGCCTATTTCCTCTTCATTATTTGGTCTCATAGGTTTTTACCTTGCTCCTTTGTCTGTAACATTTTTTTGTCACCTCATTTTTCTTTTGATGGGTGGGGCTGTGTTCTTGTCTTACTGGTTGTTTGGCCTGAGGCATCCAGCACTGGAGTTTGCAGGCATTTGGATGGAGCTGGGTCTTGGTGCTGAGATGAGGACCTCCAGGAGATCTCACACTGATTAATTTTCCCTGATGTCTGAGTTTCTCTGTTCTTCCAGCAGTTTGGGCTTGGTGCTGCCACCATGGGGGCTCAGGCCTGACCCCCAGCCTGGAAACCAAGACCTGGCAAGCCATGTAATGCCGCAAAGAAAAAAAAAAAAAAAAAAACAACAACCAAAAGAGAGCGGAACAATAACAAAGAATAAAAAATAAAGTAAAATTAGAAAAATAAAAAATAGAAAAAATTAAAAATGAAACCACCACAAGAAAGCAAAACAGAACCACAACAGCAAAAAAATAAATAAATAAAATAAAAAATTAAAAGATAAGAATGATAAAAAAAAGGCTGGAAGTGGCCTTGGGGGGTATGGGGGAGGGACTTAGGCCTAGGACTTCTGTGGCTTGAAGAGGCCTTAGTGGTTGGAGGTGGGGGCTTAGACCCAGGACCTGTGCAGCCAGAAAAGGCCTTATGGGGAGAGGACTTTGACCAAGTACCCGTGTGGCCAGAAGAGGTCTTGAGGGGGTCTTAGAACCAGGATCTGTGTGGCCAGGGCTCAGGCCTGGGGGCAGGGCTTGGCGTGGGGGGCAGGGCTCAGGCCTGGGTCCCATGTGGCTGGAGGGGCCTCTGGAGTGGGACCTCAGGCCCAGCACCCCAGCAGGCTCTATGGGACCCAAGGCAATGGGGGAGATGCTGGCCATGTTCCCCTCTGATCTCCCGATTCCCTGAAGTTCCCTCTCCCACCCCACCAATACCTGTGCCCTGAGTAGGCCCCTCCAAGTGTGGGAACCTCTCCCTTCCCCCAGCCCCCCTTCAGGGGCCCCTGTCCTGTACCACCTCCACTTTTCTTTCCCCCCTTCCCTTCCACATCCTACCTGGTAGTGTGGGGATTCCTCTCATCTCTTTAGGTGTCCGAGATCCCCCACCAGTGCCGAGTAGATAACCTACTTGTGAGGAGACGTGAACTCTACCATCTTGACTTTACACCCTTAGCCCACTATTGTCTTTCTGTGTGTTTTTAAGGGTGTCTTTTTTAAGTAGCATATATCTGGACTAACAATTCTTTTAAACCCAATTTTAGAGACTTAATCTTTTTCTAGGGGAATTTAACCCATTCACATTTACTGTAATTATTGATAAATTTGTATTTAGTCTTACCACCCTATTTTATGTTTGCTATTGACAATGATTTCCTGTAACTGTTGTGTAGTCCCCTTTTTTGCTGATGTTACCAAATTTTTTTGTTTAGTTTTACTTTCCTTTTCTCTTCCCTGCCATTTCCTCTTAGTACAGTAGTCCTGTTATGCTAGTGTGAGTAGTTAAAATCACCCAGAATACTTCTTAAATGCAGATGCCTGGACCCTTCAGAGATTATGATTCTGTACATGCAAGGGTATGCTGCCTAGGGATCTGCATTTTAAACATATCACAAATGGTTCTGTAGCAGATGATTTTAAGATTAAACATTAAGAATTAATGCTCTAGTCTGGAAGTCAAAACTTTGTTTCTATTCTGCAAGGTATTATTTTAGCAAATAATCTAAATCTACATTTTTATACATGCCATGATATTATCTGTTTGTATAATCTTTTGCATCTAAGCAAGTTTTTTTAAAGCATCCTTTTACTTTCAAGTTACATTTTTAAGCTAATTTAAGTTCTGCATTATTTTACATTAAATTTCTGCTTTTTAACAAAATCCTTTTTACTGAATAGTTCACTGCCACATTCTCAGCAATTATATATACCTGCCTATGGGTTTCATAGGTTTTTTCCTAATCACTACTTCTACTTTTTAAAAACTTTAAAAAATGATGAAATATAGCATACATTCAGAAAAAAATACATAAACCGTGAAATAAAGTGAATTAAAGTGAAAATCATTACCCAGCTTAACAAATAGAATATTTCTAGCACCTCTGAATCTGCCTATGTGTCCTTTGACAATCACAACATAGTCCCTTCCTAATAGGAAAAAAAAAAACCACTCTCCTGATTTGTATGGTAATCATTCCTTTGCTTTACTTTATAGTTTTACTGTTTACTATCTGTTGTTTGCATCACAAACAATAGTTAATTTAGCTCTGCCTGTTTTTGAAGTTTTATGTTTGGAACTATATAGTATATGTTATTTTGTGCCTGGCTTATTTTTTTTTCAATATCATTTCTTTAATATTCATCTATTTTTGTGGTATGTAGCTGTAATTCATACATATATTCCACAGTTTATTATCAATTATAGTGTTGATGGATATTTGAGTCATTTCTGGTTTGGGGACACTCTAACCAGTACTGTTATGAGCACACTAGTGTACGCTAGTATACAGTATACAGGCATGTTCTGGCACCATTTCTCTGAAACCACCTGGATATTCTACAATTTAATTCAGTTTTGACCCTAACTATCCAGAGCTGGTGCAGACCCCCCAAATTAAAGGCATAGTCCTTTGTAAGATAGTCTCCACTTCAGATGCCACCTGCAAATCTCAGGGACACTCACACTTTTGCCTGGACAGCTAGGAGTTTCAAAATGTTTGGTTTCTATCCTAACTGTGGTGGGCCTCAGTAAAATTGTGATTCTGACCACCTGGAGTTCACTTCATGTTCCACAGGAATTCAGTCCTTCAAAAGACTGACCTCACTTTAGATACCAACTGCAAGTCTTGGGGGCAGTCTACATTTCTGACTGACTGGCTGTACATTTGGGAGTCCCCATGACCTTCTCAGATTTGATAATTTGCTAGAATGACTTATAGTACTCATTGAAAACACAATACTTATGATTATAGTGTTATTGTAAGGAATACAGATTAGACAAAGCCAAAGAGATGCATAGGGCAAAGTATGGTGTGTTTGTGGGGGGACAGCAGAGCTTCCAAGCCTTCTCATTATGGAATCTGGATTCATCACCCTCCCAGCACATCGATGTGTTGACTAACTAGAAAGTTCCACTGCACCTCTGTATACAGTGTTTTTATTGGGGTTTTGTTATATAGGTATGATTGATTAAACCATTGAACTAAATCTCCAGCCCCCCTCTTCTACCTACAGATTAGGAGGCTTAAAGTCCTAACTTTCTAATGGTGTGCTTGGTTTTTCTGGTGACCAGCACTGGTCTTGAAGTTAGCTGGGGGCCCACCATGAGTCATCTCATTAGCATAACAAAGACATTCTTATCACTCACTTCAAGGATTTTTGAACCTCTGTGCTGGAAACCAGGGACAAAGACAATATATCCTTATTTTTTTATTTTTTATTTTTTTTAATTAATTAATTTATTTATTTTTGGCTGTGTTGGGTCCTCGTTTCTGTGCGAGGGCTTTCTCTAGTTGTGGCGAGCGGGGGCCACTCTTCATCGCGGTGCGCGGGCCTCTCACTGTCGCGGCCTCTCTTGCTGTGGAGCACAGGCTCCAGACGCGCAGGCTCAGTAACTGTGGCTCACGGGGCTAGTTGCTCCGCGGCATGTGGGATCTTCCCAGACCAGGGCTCGAACCCCTGTCCGCTGCATTGGCAGGCAGACTCTCAACCACTGCGCCACCAGGGAAGCCCCAATATATCCTTATTATACCACCACAGATAAAGCACTTTTTGGTGGCATACACCTAAGAGTGGTATAGTTAAGTTATAATAAATGCATATCTTCAGGTTTGCTAGAAAATGGGAAATAGTTTTACAGGGGGATGATATTAATTTATACTCTCAGTACTAAAAGGTTTCTGAGAGCTCAAATTGTTGCACATCTTTGTTGAACCATGGTATTATCTTAGATTTTAGTTTTTGTCAATTTGGTAGATGCATTGTGGCATCTCACATTTTCTTTATTACTTATAATATCTTTCATTCTTGAGAGTTTTCACTGGGTATAGAATTTTAGGTTGGCAGTTGCTCTTTTGAAGCTTTTCTTTAAAACTAGAGGGTGCTTTTTTTGTTGGGGAGGGTGTCTGGCTCTTTTAAGATTTTTCTGTGTCCTTTGTTTTCTGCAGTTACATAATGGTATATCTAGATGTGAATTTCTTATTTATTCTACTAGAGAGCTTTGGTCTTCTCAAATGTCTGGATTGGTGTCTTTCTTTGGTTCTAGAAAAGTCTCAACCATTATCCTTTTGAATATTGTCTGTACTCTGTTGCCTTTCTTTTTCTTCTGAGTATCTGATTAAATGTAGGTTACACTGCATTGCTCTATTTTCTGTCTTATTTATGATTTCTACTGTAAAAAGATAATAAGAAGAAACCTTAAGTAAGTAGAGGTGGGAGAACAGAAGGGGCAGCTCTCATGCCTGGTGGTGATAGCAGAGGCCCACAGGAAGGAAGACTCCTCTTCTTTCCTGGCAACAACTCTGCTAATGAAAAGCCATGGACTCTTCATTTTCTTTAGCCCTCCCAATTTCCTTTTCCCTCCATAAAAGCATTCTCCTTCCCTTGCTGTGTGGGGACTTGCATGTGGCTTGCTGTTGTTGCAGACCCTAAATTGCAATTCTCTGCTAATCCCAAATTGACCCATCTTTGCTGAAGAAATGACTGTTAGCCTATTTGTTTTAGGTCATTGCTACCTTTTTAATTGCTCTTTGCTGCATTCTGGTTATTTCTTATAATTTATCTTATAAAGTTGTCTATTTCTTAAACAGATCCATTGCAGTCTTGTTTTCAGTTATTTTTCAGCTCTAGAATTTCTATTTGGTTCTTTTTCAAATATGTAGTACTAGTTTTTCCTGTTCTCAGAGCAGATATTTTCAAGCTTGCTTTTCAATTTCTTTTAACCTAGCAAGCATAGTAATTTTCTGATGTGTCTGATAATGTCAATATATGAAGCTTTGGGGGTAATTTTCTGATGTTTGTTTTTCTGGTTCTTGCTCACAGAGTTTGTTTCCTCATGTGCCTGATTTATTTGACTATGTTATTCTCACTGTAAATTAAAAATATTATTAATATGAATGATTTGATATATAGAATGAATATCTCTTCCTCCAGAGAGGATTTGCCTTTGCTTTTTAGATGCCTGGGGGGACCACTGATCTAGGATCATCATAGTCCAAGTTCAAGCCTTGAGATTCCCTGAGTGTGCAGTGATGTAAATCCATATAGTAAGACTGCACAAGTGTTTGTTTGCTTCTGGTTCACACTATCCTAAGGATATAATCCATTAGGGTCTCAGTTAATTGTAGGGAGAGGCTTCTATTAGATTTCCCATCTTGTGCAGGTCTTCAGCGTTGATTCTGTTTTTCCTGCCCTTTGAGACCACTAAAAAGAAAGTTCAGATTGGATAGGATTGGCAAATACCCTTAGGGCTAAAGCAGATTTCCATGTTCACTTTTCTCCTTGGGTTTCTATTTTACCTTCAATTTGTTTTTTTATTTATTTTCTTGCTTATTCTTTTTTCTTTAGGTAAAAAGGTTTTTTAAAAAAGGTTTTATCTAGTGTTTTAGTTGTTTTCTGAGTAATTTTGCCTGCTATTACTGGAAACTGGCAGTATATTATGATTTCCTGAAGTTTTTGTTTTGCTAAAAAATAATCTAGAATAATTTTTTCTTTTAAGAAATGGTACATGAGCAGTAAATGTTCTCCATCTTTGCATGTTCCAGAAAGTCTCGGCTTTGCCCTTACATCTGGTTGATAATTTGGATATAGTAGTATAGGTTTGAAATACTTTTGTTCACCTATAGGCTTGGCAGAGTTTTCTGGCCTGAATTCCCCATGACATGCCTTTCCCCAAGGTACTCCCTCCAAATGGGAGGTCTTAATATGGCCGAGGGGTAGGATACCTTGTAGTGTACACGGACAGGAAGAAGAAAACCACTGAGGACCCATGCTGATGACCACGTGAGGAAATCTTTACATTGGTGGTAGAAAATATTAATCTGTTTTACTCCTGGGTTGGGCTGGCTGTTGTGTTTTTTTTTTTTTTTTTTTTTTTAAGTCTTGCCTATTGTGAAGGTCTGGAGTTATACCAGGCCATCCTCAGCTTTTCTCTATGCTCAAAGATTTGAGATAGGAGCCTTCCCTATGGAGATCCTTCATTTGATTGGAGGGCAGGTCTCAGGTGAATGCCAAAGCACTTAATAGCTATGCATTATTAGGGGAGGGGAAAATTCATTACTGTAGATCTATTCTCTAGGACAGCAGTCCCCTTGGGACTGGTTTTGTGGAAGACAGTTTTTCTGTGGATGGGGTGGGTGGATGGGGATGGTCCAGGCAGTAATGAGAGCAATGGGGAGTGATGGGGAGCAGCAGGTGAAGCTTTGCTGCTTCTCCTGAGGCTCACCTCCTGCTGTGCAGCCTGGTTCCTAACAAGGGGTTGGGAACCACTGCTCTAGGAAGTATTTTGGTTAATTAATCTGGATGCCTTTGATTTCCTTTTCTTGCCTGACTATACTGTCTAGGACCTGAGAACCTTGCCTAGTTCCTGCCCTTAAAGTAATGAGAACTCCAGGAGGTTGGTTTGGGCTTTAACACCTGTATAGGTAAAGGAAAATATGCTTTGGGAGATGAAGAGGTAGGATGGAGGATTCTGTATGAATCTAGGACCCTTGGTGAACTGCATGTTAGGGGAAAGGAGAATTAGGAAAAATGCTACTCATTACCAAAATAAGGAAGTGGCAAGGAAATAGATATATACCTAGGCTTTAGGTGAAAAATGAATCCCCTAAAAATTGACACTCCAGGCCTGCACATTACAGTGATTTGCAGTCTGAATTTATATAATCCACATGATCTAATGACTCGCAAGCAAAGACATTAACAAAAAAACAATTGCCTTCTTGTGATACTTTGGTGTCTTGGAATATTTGTTTTTGTCTTAGTTCTTTGTTGACTGGATGCTGAGCCAGTATATTTGTAATTATTAAAGAGATGTTCAGCTTGAAGTTGTTAGCATAATGTTGACCTTTTCTTTCTCTTCTTGTGAATGATGTAATAGCAAAGAGGGGAATTAGAATCAAAATATAAATATAATTTTATATATTTGGAAAAATTAGGAAACAGCTAAAAATGTCAAATCAGAAAGTAAGTGGAATGGCTTCTAAAAGCAGAGAAAATCAAGCAGGGTTGTAAACAGAAGCAAACAGGGAGAGTTTTCCAGCAAGGAGTACTTCCTAAAGTTGAGAGTACATATGGAGGTAAAAAGTAAATTTTTCATTTTCATTAATGGTAAATATAGCAAACAGACTGGTAGGAGAAGCTTTTCTGGATCCAGATTGTTTCCAGAACCTGAGAAAGTGGGATTAAGTGAGAAATCATGTAACAAGCCGTATGTGGAAACATTCATTTTCAGTGGTATATGAGTCAGGAAAAGGGTAGATTTTTCACTGAAGAATTTTACAGCCATCTATCTTAATTGGTTGAGAGAAGCAATTGATAAACAGTATAACCAAAGCCAAAGATCATAAAGAAGACTTCAGGTAGCATGGAACACAGTCTATGTTCAGAAAAAAAAAAAGCCTCAGTCAAAGATAAGTAGGTAGAAAAGGAATCATTGCAGGATCTCTGCAACAAGAAAATTGGATCATTGAAGGAACTGAAAACAATTGGAATATGAAGAACAGACCTCAGCAGAACATCTTTATAGAAGAAATGAAAATTATTCCCAATTTAAAATATAAAATGAATTGCTTCCACAAACAACAGAAAACACCACAGCAGATAAAAGAGTTCAGGGAAAAGATAAAGCCTGAGCAATGAGGAGCAAGAACTGAAGTAGAAGAAAACATGTATCACATCATTGAAAGTGAAATTTGAAGGAGAACAAGGAGAATAGACAGGGCTGAGGACACTGATGAGGACTGGAAAGGGATACCAAGTATAGAAATCAGGAAAAAAATGAAATGTAGATACAGTCAAACATTAATTAGGGAAAGGGAAAAATGATATATATGGAATTTGGTAAAGGAGATCCAAAATACACATAATTGGAATCCCAGAAGAAGAGAATTGAAATAATAAAGATATTTTGGAAGACATGCAAAAATGTAGAATCACTTCTGACAGAAAGAAAAATCAGGCCAACATCAGATTTCTCTAGAGCCATGTACAATGACACAGCAGAACAGTGCCTGCAAAATTCTTTAAGAAAATCTGACCTAAAAAATTGCCTCCATACAAATTATTGTTTAAATACAAATTCAAAAAAAATCTTTTTGTCTTTTGCTTTTATATTTTTAATGTGAAAAAATTAAAAGAATTCACGAGCCCTTCTTTAAAAATCTACAGGTGAGTAAACATAACCAACTAAGAAGTGACAAGAAAATGTACAGCAAAGAGAATGGCAAGGATAATTTAGTTGAACACTTAGAATTTAACAACCATGACAATTCAGGGGCCAGAAGAGATTGTAAATGTTATGTGCTTTGACACACAATAGATTTTAAGTGATGTAATTACATATGTAATACATGAGTATTACAATAGGGAGAAAAAAGTAGAAAGTAGGAGGTAGTATGGATATACTGATTCCCTCATCTTTTGTAGCTGGAAATCAAAAGATGTAATATAAAATAGAAATGTCAAGTATTATAAGTATACTTGAATACAAATATAATGCAATAAACTAAAATTGGATAGCAGAGGAGAAGGAAGTAAAAGGGATGAAGAGGAAATACACTTCATGGTAACTATTATGTACTCCCTAAAAAGATAGTTTTAAGGGTATTATATGAAGAATAGTTATAAAGAGAACCACTAGAACAAAAAATAACAGAATGTTTAAATTATCACAAAAAATACATCCAAAACAAAGGAATGAAACATAGACTATATATTAAGTGAAAAAAAAAAGTTGTAATGTATGATAGTGCTTGCTTTGGTAGCACATATGTTCAAATATAAATAATATAATTGCAGAATAAAAACACAAATTATGTCAATAAATTTAAATAGGCCAAACTTATTTTAAAGGATTAGATTAAATCACAAGCCAAGAATCAATTCTAAAAGTGATTCAGAAAGGTTGAAAATGAAAGTGAGGACATACTCAGCCATAAAAAGAAATGAAACTGAGTTATTTGTAGTGAGGTGGATGGACCTAGAGTCTGTCATACAGAGTGAAGTAAGTCAGAAAGAGAAAAACAAATACCGTATGCTAACACATATATATGGAATCTAAAAAAAAAAAAAAAAGGTTCTAAAGAACCTAGGGGTAGGACAGGAATAAAGACGCAGACATACAGAATGGCCTTGAGGACACGGGGAGGGGGAAAGGTAAGCTGGGACGAAGTGAGAGTGACATGGACATATGTACACTACCAAATGTAAAATAGATAGCTAGTGGGAAGCAGCGCATAGCACAGGGAGATCAGCTCTGTGCTTTGTGACCACCTAGAGCGTTGGAATAGGAGGGTGTGAGGGAGATGCAAGAGGGAGGAGATATGGGGATATATGTATATGTATAACTGATTCACTTTGTTATAAAGCAGAAACTAACACACCATTGTAAAGCAATTATACTCCAATAAAGATGTTAAAAAAAAAAGTGAGAAGAGTTACATTAGGCAAATTCAAGCAAAAAGAATATCAAACATGGGTGAATTCAGAGCAGACAAAAAGCATTAAACAAAAACAAAAGAAATGCCCTTTGTAATACTCAGGGGTACAATTTGTAATGAAGAAGGGTATTTACAAATATACTTTCATTAACTAATATAGTATGAACATTTATAAATGAAAAATTATAGAAGATATGAGAAGAAATAGATAGTAGGAGACTTTAAATCACTTTTCTCAAGTGGACAAAAGGTATCTAAGAATATAGAAGCTTTCAATCTCAAAAATAAGATCAAACTGATATACCTAACTCTATAGCCTGAAAACAAAGTGCATTTTTCATTCAAGTTCCCATCACATAGTCACAAAATTTGGCCACACATTAATCCATAAATAAAATAACAAATTTTAAGAGAATATAAAGGGAATAGAAAAACATTTTCTGGGACTTCCTTGGTGGTCCAGTGGTTAAGATTTCACCTTCCATTGCAGGGGGTGCAGGTTCGATACGTGGTTGGGGAACTAAGATCCCACATGCCTCACAGCCAGAAAACCAAAACATAAAAACCCAGAAGCAATATTGTAACAAATTCAATAAAGACTTTAAAAAATGGTCCACATTCATAAAAACCTAAAGAAAACATTTTCTAATCATAAGTTAATAAAAGAACATATTAAATAATGAAAAAATAAATTAAGGAAATAAGAATTATCATCTTTCCCATTTTGTGGGAAAAAACAGCCTCTCTCTTAAAACAACATTCACCTACTCTACTAGACAACTAAAAAAAAAATCTAAACCCAAAATTGCAGAATATTTAGAAATTCAATAGCAATGCTAGAGCTCCATTGTAATAACTTGTAAAATACTTCTAAGGCACTACTCAGGGAAATATTAATCATCTCAAAATTTATCTTATAAACAAGAAAGAATGAAAGTATATTAATCATATATCTCAAGAAGCTTTTAAAAAATCCAATATGATCTTATGGAAAGCAGAATGAAGGACTTAAGGATAAATACAAAAATTAATGATTTAGGAAACAGAAAAAATGATAGATAAAACTAAAAAGTAAATGAAAGCTATTCCTTTGAAACATTAATAAAACAGAAAAACCAATAGCTAATGTATAGAAAGGGTTCCACTAGAGAAACAGAATCAGTAAAGAAAAATGAGTAAAAGAGAAAAACCAATAGCTAATCCATATCAGTCAGGGCTCCTCTAGAGAAACATAATGGCTTCCATGATTGTGGGTCCTACCTAGGAAAGTCTGAAATCCTTGGAGCAGGCCATCAGGAAGGACAGGCTGGAACTCTGGCACAAGCTGAAATTGCAGTCCCTAGCAGAGTTTCTTGTGGGAAGCCTCAGTTCTGCTCTTAAGGCCTTTTAACTGATTGAATCATGCCCACTCAGGTTACTAAGAAAATCTTCCTTAAAGTACACTGATTATAATTTTTTTTTTTTTTTTTTTTTTTTTTTTTGGTCCGGGGGGAGTTCTGGCCATCGGTGTTTTTATAAGTTCCCCTGGTGTATATAATGTGCAGTGACTTGGGAATTATTGGCTAAGATTAACCGGCATGTGGGATCTTCCCGGACCGGGACACGAACCCGTGTCCTCTGCATTGGCAGGCAGACTCTCAACCACTGTGCCACCAGGGAAGCCCTGGATTGTTCTTTTGAAAACCCAAAAGAATCAAGTGAAATTTTATTCAGATAAGAGAATTTAGAAATATGAGTGGATATAAAATCCACGTAAAGAGAACAATAGCCTTCATATCTGCAAATTATAAACAGTTGGAGGACATGATGGTGAAGAATCCGGTTATCATAACAGCAACAACGAGTAAAGTTTCTAAGAAAAATCTGAAGAAATGTGTAAGATCTAGTTGAAGAAAACATTATAATCCCCGGCGGGATATAAAGGAGACTTCATAAGTGGAGAAGGATGCCATGTTATTGGACAGGGTTATATAAGTTAAGTCAGGAATTTAGTGTCATTTTACTAAATCACCAGTAGGACTTTTTTGGTTTGTTTTTGTTTGTTTCTTGCAATAAGGCAAGTTGATATTTTTTCCAGTTTTTTTTTTTTAACATCTTTTTTTGGGTATAATTGCTTTACAATGGTGTGTTAGTTTCTGCTTTATAACAAAGTGAATCATTTATACATATACATATGTTCCCATATCTCTTCCCTCTTGTGTCTCTCTCCCTCCCACCCTCCCTATCCCACCCCTCCAGGCAGTCACAAAGCACCGAGCTGATATCCCTGTGCTATGCGGCTGCTTCCCACTAGCTATCTACCTTAAGTTTGTTAGTGTATATATGTCCATGCCTCTCTCTCGCTTTGTCACAGCTCATCATTCCTCCTCCCCATATCCTCAAGTCCGTTCTCTAGTAGGTCTGTGTCTTTATTCCTGTCTTACCCCTAGGTTCTTCATGACATTTTTTTTTCTTAAATTCCATATATATGTGTTAGCATACGGTATTTGTCTTTCTCTTTCTGACTTACTTCACTCTGTATGACAGACTCTAGGTCTATCCACCTCATTACAAATAGCTCAATTTCATTTCTTTTTATGGCTGAGTAATATTCCATTGTATATATGTGCCACATCTTCTTTATCCATTCATCCGATGATGGACACTTAGGTTGTTTCCATCTCCGGGCTATTGTAAATAGAGCTGCAATGAACATTTTGGTACATGACTCTTTCTGAATTCTGGTTTCCTCAGGGTATATACCTAGTAGTGGGATTGCTGGGTCATATGGTAGTTCTATTTGTAGTTTTTTAAGGAACCTCCATACTGTTCTCCATAGTGGCTGAACCAATTCACATTCCCACCAGCAGTGCAAGAGTGTTCCCTTTTCTCCACACCCTCTCCAGCATTTATTGTTTCTAGATTTTTTGATGATGGCCATTCTGACTGGTGTGAGATGATATCTCATTGTAGTTTTGATTTGCATTTCTCTAATGATTAATGATGTTGAGCATTCTTTCATGTGTTTGTTGGCAGTCTGTATATCTTCTTTGGAGAAATGTCTATTTAGGTCTTCTGTGCATTTTTGGATTGGGTTGTTTGTTTTTTTGTTATTGAGCTGCATGAGCTGCCTGTAAATTTTAGAGATTAATCCTTTGTCAGTTGATTCATTTGCAAATATTTTCTCCCATTCTGAGGGTTGTCTTTTGGTCTTGTTTATGGTTTCCTTTGCTGTGCAAAAGCTTTGAAGTTTCATTAGGTCCCATTTGTTTATTTTTGTTTTTATTTCCATTTCTCTAGGAGGTGGGTCAAAAAGGATCTTGCTGTGATTTATGTCATAGAGTGTTCTGCCTATGTTTTCCTCTAAGAGTTTGATAGTTTCTGGCCTTACATTTAGGTCTTTAATCCATTTTGAGCTTATTTTTGTGTATGGTGTTAGGGAGTGATCTAATCTCATACTTTTACAGGTACCTGTCCAGTTTTCCCAGCATCACTTATTGAAGAGGCTCTCCTTTCCCCACTGTACATTCCTGCCTCCCTTATCAAAGATAAGGTGACCATATGTGTGTGGGTTTATCTCTGGGCTTTCTTTCCTGTTCCATTGATCTATCTTTCAGTGTTTGTGCCAGTACAATACTGTCTTGATTACTGTAGCTTTGTAGTATAGTCTGAAGTCAGGGAGCCTGATTTCTCCAGCTCCGTTTTTCGTTCTCAAGATTGCTTTGTCTATTTGGGGTCTTTTGTGTTTCCATAAAAATTGAGAAATTTTTTGTTCTAGTTCTGTGAAAAATGCCAGTGGTAGTTTGATAGGGATTGCATTGAATCTATAGATTGCTTTGGGTAGTAGAGTCATTTTCACAATGTTGATTCTTCCAATCCACGAACATGGTATATCTCTCCATCTATTTGTATCATCTTTAATTTCTTTCATCAGTGTCTTATAATTTTCTGCATACAGGTCTTTTGTCTCCTTAGGTAGATTTATTCCTAGATATTTTATTCTTTTTGTTGCAGTGGTAAATGGGAGTGTTTTCTTAATTTCACTTTCAGATTTTTCATCATTAGTGTATAGGAATGCCAGAGACTTCTGTGCATTAATTTTGTCTCCTGCTACTTTACCAAATTCATTGATTAGCTCTAGTAGTTTTCTGGTAGCATCTTTAGGATTCTCTATGTATAGTATCATATCATCTGCAAACAATGAGAGCTTTACTTCTTTTCCAATTTGCATTCCTTTTATTTCCTTTTCTTTTCTGATTGCTGTGGCTAAAACTTCCAAAACTATGTTGAATAAGAGTGGAGAGAGTGGGCAACCTTGTCTTGTTCCTGATCTTAGTGGAAATGCTTTCAGTTTTTCACCATTGAGGATGATGTTGTTGGCTGTGGGCTTGTCATATACGGCCTTTATTATATTGAGGAAAGTTCCCTCTACACCTACTTTCTGCAGGGTTTTTATCATAAATGGGTGTTGAATTTTGTCAAAAGCTTTCTCTGCATCTATTGAGATGATCATATGGTTTTTCTCCTTCAATTTGTTAATATGGTTAATCACATTGATAGATTTGCGTATATTGAAGAATCCTTGCATTCCTGGAATAAACCCCACTTGATCATGGTGTATGATCCTTTTAATGTGCTGTTGGATTCTGTTTGCTAGTATTTTGTTGAGGATTTTTGCATCTATGTTCATCAGTGATATTGGCCTGTAGTTTTCTTTCTTTGTGACATCCTTGTCTGGTTTTGGTATCAAGGTGATGGTGGCCTCGTAGAATGAGTTTGGGAGTGTTCCTCCCGTCTGCTATATTTTGGAAGAGCTTGAGAAGGATAGGTGTTAGCTCTTCTCTAAATGTTTGCTAGAATTCGCCTGTGAAGCCATCTGGTCCTGGGCTTTTGTTTGTTGGAAGATTTTTCATCACAGTTTCAATTTCAGTGCTTGTGATTGGTCTGTTCATATTTTCTATTTCTTCCTGATTCAGTCTTGGCAGTTGTGCAGTTGTAAGAATTTGTCTATTTCTTCCAGGTTGTCTATTTTATTGGCATAGAGTTGCTTGTAGTAGTCTCTCATGATCTTTTGTATTTCTGCAGTGTCAGTTGTTACTTCTCCTTTTTCATTTCTAATTCTATTGATCTGAGTCTTCTCCCTTTTTTTCTTGATGAGTCTGGCTAATGGTTTATCTATTTTGTTTATCTTCTCAAAGAACCAGCTTTTAGTTTTATTGATCTTTGCTATTGTTTCCTTCATTTCTTTTTCATTTATTTCTGATCTGATCTTTATGATTTCTTTCCTTCTGCTAACTCTGGGGTTTTTTTGTTCTTCTTTCTCTAATTGCTTCAGGTGCAAGGCTAGGTTGTTTATTTGAGATGCTTCCTGTTTCTTAAGGTAGGATTGTATTGCAATAAACTTCCCTCTTAGAACTGCTTTTGTTACATCCCATAGGTTTTGGGTCATCGTGTCTCCATTGTCATTTGTTTCTAGGTATTTTATTATTTCCTCTTTGATTTCTTCAGTGATCATTTCATTATTAAGTAGTGTATTGTTTAGCCTCCATGTGTTTGTATTTTTTACAGATCTTTTCCTGTAATTGATATCTAGTCTTTTAGCACTGTGGTCAGAAAAGATACTTGATACAAATTCAATTTTCTTAAATTTACCAGGGCTTGATTTGTGAGCCAAGATATGATCTATCCTGGAGAATCTTCCATGAGCACTTGAGAAAAATGTGTATTCTGTTGTTTTGGGATGGAGTGTCCTATAAATATCAATTAAGTCCATCTTGTTTAATGTATCATTTAAAGCTTGTGTTTCCTTATTTATTTTCATTTTGGATGATCTGTCCATTGGTGAAAGTGGGGTGTTGAAGTCCCCTACTATGAATGTGTTACTGTCGATTTCCCCTTTTATGGCTGCTAGTTTTTGCCTTATGTATTGAGGTGCTCCTATGTTGGGTGCATAAATATTTACAATTGTTATATCTTCTTCTTGGATCGATCCCTTAATCATTATGTAGTGTCCTTCTTTGTCTCTTCTGATAGTCCTTATTTTAAAGTCTATTTTGTCTGATATGAGAATTGCTACTCCAGCTTTCTTTTGGTTTCCATTTGCATGGAATATCTTTTTCCATCCCCTTACTTTCAGTCTGTATGTGTCTCTAGGTCTGAAGTGGGTCTCTTGTAGACAGCATATATATGGGTCTTGTTTTTGTATCCATTCAGCCAATCTGTGTCTTTTGGTGGGAGCATTTAGTCCATTTACATTTAAGGTAATTATCGATATGTATGTTCCTATTCCCATTTTCTAAATTGTTTTGGGTTCGTTATTATAGGACTTTTCCTTCTCTTGTGTTTTTGTCTAGAGAAGTTCCTTTAGCATTTGTTGTAAAGCTGGTTTGGTGGTGCTGAACTCTCTCAGCTTTTGCTTGTCTGTAAAGGTTTTAATTTCTCCATCAAATCTGAATGAGATCCTTGCTGGGTAGAGTAATCTTGGTTGCAGGTTTTTCTCCTTCATCACTTTCAGTATGTCCTGCCACTCCCTTCTGGCTTGTAGAGTTTCTGCTGAGAGATCAGCTGTTAACCTTATGGGGATTCCCTTGTGTGTTATTTGTTGTTTTTCCCTTGCTGCTTTTAATATGCTTTCTTTGTATTTAGTTTTTGACAGTTTGATTAATATGTGTCTTGGCGTATTTCTCCTTGAATTTATCCTGTATGGGACTCTCTGTGCTTCCTGGACTTGATTAACGATTTCCTTTCCCATATTAGGGAAGTTTTCAACTATAATCTCTTCAAATATTTTCTCAGTCCCTTTCTTTTTCTCTTCTTCTTCTGGAACCCCTATAATTCGAATGTTGGTGCGTTTAATGTTGTCCCAGAGGTCTCTGAGACTGTCCTCAGTTCTTTTCATTCTTTTTTCTTTATTCTGCTCTGCAGTAGTTATTTCCACTATTTTATCTTCCAGGTCACTTATCCGTTCTTCTGCCTTAGTTATTCTGCTATTGATCTCATCTAGAGTCTTTTTCATTTCTGATTTTAAAGTTCATATAGAAAAATTAAAAAGCAAGAATGGCCAGGAAAATTTTTATCATTAAACATAAAGTTATACAAATTGAAATAGTTTTATAGTAGCACATAAGTAGACCAATGCATCAGAATAGAAAGCCCAAATATGGACCCCAATGCATGTGGGAATTTCAGCTCTGATAAAGGAATTATTTCAAATCAGTATATGGCATTGACCTATGTAGAAAAAAAATGTTGCACAATGCATACCTAACATTCCTATACCAAAATGGTTTCCAAGTGGATTAAAGATTTAAGTGCAAAAAGCAATGATGAGTAGAAAAATCAAGGAAGTCTTTAAAAATAATTCTGGTTAGGACAAGGCTTATCTAAGCATGCCACAAAATGTAGCAGTCATGAAAATATTTATAAATTCAACTATATTAAAAAAACTTCATGACAAATGCAATGTCAAAAGACAGATTATCTAGGAAAAATGTTTACAAGTCATCTTCCAAAGGACTGAGTCCTATACTATATAAGTGACTTTTATAGATTGTTGGGGAATAAACCAATAACTCACTAGAAAAGAGGTAAAACTGGATTAAATAGTTCAGAGGAAAGAACATACAAGCATCTCATAAACTCATCAAAAGATGTGCAGTCTCCTTATAATTAGAAAAATGCACAATAAACTTCACTGATATGCTAATTTTCATTAATTAGATTGACAAAGATCAAAAAGTTTGAAAACAGTGTGTTGGGTAATGTGTGGTAAAGAGACATTTATTGCTGTAGGAGAGCAAATTGCTCTACTACTCTTTATGGCCATTGGATTTGTGTTTAGCCAGATTTTGTGATTGCAATTTCAGGGGAATGTTGAGAGGAATACAGGTTTCAGGATATAAAGAAGGCAGAGTTCTGCAACTATCTCACAGCCCAGTACTACATTTGTGCTAGTATTGTACTGTGATAGTAACATTGTACAATGGGATGTAGTAGTCCACATCACACAATGGTGGTCTACAATTGCCTACTATAATTTGGGCCCTTGGCTTTTAATTTCCTTAGTGCCCATGAAGCCCTATTTAATTCATTTACTCATTCATTCATGTGATAAATATTTACTCTGTCCTAAATCTTAGAAACACTTCAACTCTGCACCTGTACTCCTAATTCTTGCTTTAGACATAGAAAGTTTTGACCTGCAAATTGTAGATACAGTGGTTTGCTCTCACACTCTTTAATGTTGATTTTGCTATTTTATCTGTGGCCTTATGAACCAGGGCACTGGTTAGCATCCATCTTTCTGCTTATCCCGGCCCTGTGCAACCTACTAGCTCGACTTACTGTCTATTGTGTCTCCAGTGAAGTGAAACGGTGCAGCGGTACTCTGCCTAAGTCATCTGCCGTCCCAGCCGCAGGGTGTTAAATTCAAAAACAAATATGGATGGATTGCCTACTAAGACATAGAGCTAGAGATACAGCAGTTATCGAGGGAGAACTTTTCTGTTCTGATGGCTTGTGGGATGTAAATATTCAACCGGAGAAGTACTGCCCAGGGATCGTGGAGCCTGCTTCTTGGCAGGAGCCTTTCATTTAGGGCTGAAAGGGACAGACCAATTAGAAATGTGGTTCAAGCATGCCCTTGAGTAAGGAATGTTTGGTGAAGTGAAGCAGGTGTGCCAGCTGGACTGTGAAATCTTCCCACATAAGGAAAAGAGGAAGTGTAACTAGGGAGGCAAACCTGTGCTCCTTGTCCAAGAGAGGCTGTAAGGAAACGGGCATAGATGAGGCTGAATAGGGATGACTGCCCAATTGAGAGGGAAGAACTCTGTAATAGGGAAATTCTCCCCAGAGTTCTGCAGACTCACTGCTGACAACCATAAAGATTAAATCAGGCAAGAGTTGTAAGCTAAGGAATTCTGAAATAAGGAGGTAAAGATGAGAGGCAAAACTTAATGCAAAGCAGGAGCTATATCTACATATATAGGGAGAGTGTAGAATCCTTCTCTTTGTAAAAAAGTAAAAGAGGCATGTTCGTGGAAGCAGGAATTCTTTGAACGTTTATAATTAAATGGGTTTTAATTATGCATAGGGTGGTAAATGGTAATTGATGTGAATTGGAGAAAAGGGAAAAGTCTATCAGTAAGCATATGTGTGTCCCAAGTAACTAAATATTAAAGAACTATCTAAGGCATGATTCACTCTTTACATACGATGAGGAAGTGACAGAAGGGTCACTAGAGCTTCAGGGAGAGACAATGGGATTGGTACTTTCCCCACTCTTCAAAATGGCATGGTTGCTCTAACAGTCTTTCCCCTGGGTCCCTCCCACTACACATTTTCTACTCCAGCTTTGGCTGCAGGGTATTAATAAAGGAATTAACATATGATCCAAAATACTACAAGTGCACATTGTTGAGCTTCCATCATTTTATTCATTATAGCTAATATCAAGAGCCTAATACGTGTCAATCACTATATTTAGTGCTTTACATACATTATCTTTTTCTAAAGAAGGCTTTAAAATGGAAGCATTATATGCATACAAATCACATAAATACACAAATACATATACATGCATAAGTCATGAGCATATTGTGTGTTATCATAAAGTGAGCATACCCATGTAGTCACCACTTAGGTCAAGAAGTGGAATGTTCCCAGAAGCATTCCTCGTGTCTCCTCCCAGTTACTCCTCTCTTTCTTCTTTCTGAAACTTACTGCTGTCGTGACTTCTAACACCATAGGTTGGTTTTACCTCTTTTTGAACTTCGTGTAAAATGGAATCAAGCAGTTTGCATTGTTTTCCTCAACATTACGTTTGTGAGATTCACTCACTTTGTTCCATATAGTAGTAATTTATTCAATCTTGCTGCATTCTAATGTGTGGCTGTCACAGAAGTTATTCCTTGCAGGGTTAATGGAAATGTAGAAAGTTTCCACTATTTAGCTATTATGAATATTGCATTCATGAATATTATTGTACACATCTTTTGGTGAAAATATGTATGTATTTTGGGTATATACCTAGAAATAAAATTGCTGGGTCATAGGATAAATACATATTTAGTGTTAATAGAAACTACCACATAATTTTCCTAAGTGGTTATATACTATTTTACCTTTTTATTAGCAGTGCATGAGAATTTCACATGCCCCACCTCACCAACTTGGGGCATTGTCTGTTTTTAAAATTTTAACTATTCTGGCAAGTGTCTAGTGATAATTTCATCATGTGCTATAGATTGAATGTCTGTGTCCCCCCAAAATTAATGTGTTGAAGTCCTAATCTACAAGGTGATGGTAGGGAGGTGGGGCATTTTGGAGGTGCTTAGGTCATGAGGGCAGAGCCCTCATGAGTGGGATTAGTGCTCTTAGAAAAGAGACTCCAGAAAGCTCCCTAGCCCCTTGCACCATGGAGGACACAGTGAGAAGTCTGTGACCTCGAAGAGGGCCTTCACCAGACCATACTGGCACCCTGATCTGGGAACTACTACCTCTGTGAGAAATACATTTGTATTTTTTATAAGCAGCTCAGTCTGTGATATTTTGTTATAGCAGAATGAACAGACTAAGACATTGTGGTTTTAAATCTGATTTCCTTGATCATTAATAAGAGTGAAACATATTTTTAATTGAGTATGGTTGATTTATAATGTGTTAATTTCTGGTATACAGCAAAGTGATTCAGTTATACACACACACACACACACACACACACACACACACACACACACACTCTTTTTAATATTCTTTTCCTTTCTGGTTTATCACAGGATATTGAATATAGTTCCCGGTGCTATACAGTAGGACCTTGTTGTTTTTCCGTTCTATATGTAATAATTTGCATTGGCTAATCCCAAACTCCCAATCCTTCCCTCCCCCACCCTCCCTCCCCCTTGGCAACTACAAGTCTGTTCTCTGTGTCTGTGAGTCTGAAGAGTGAAACATTTTCACGTTTATTTGCAATGTGGATATCCCCTTTTGTGAAGTGTCTGCTCGGGCCTCCCGCCATTTTTCTTTTGATTTCTTTGATGTTTTCTTATTGATGTTTAGGATATGCCTATATTTACATGCTCATAAGCTCTAGTCTTAGGCCCTGATTTGCAGTGGGGGTAGGGTAGGGAACAGAGAATCCAATCTAAGACACAGGTTTCTCTCTTAGTCCTTCCAATTTAAGGGTGGTACCAGATTTTTTATGTTGCTCATCCTGGGTTGTCTTACTGTATCCTGTTGGGATTCTCGAGCTCTTCCATTACCTGTGTAAGCAGCTTCCTGTATTAATTTCCTTGTTCTACATATGTAGAATGGACTCTGTTTTCCTCGGTATGTTCTGATTGATAGGCCTTTCTGGACTCTACCCCTCCACTATATCACCTTACTACTTTTCCACATTCTGGCCCTATTCTCTCCTTATAACCTTGGATCTGCATGGGATCCTGACAATGTTTATTCACTTTCTCACTATAAAGAAGTCATCTGATCTTAGTAATTTATCGTTTCTTTGTTGCAAGAACAGGAATACACAGCATTGTGTGGTAGTTAGGCTCTTAAACTGTGGAGACTGACTGCCGGGGTTCAAACCATGACTGTGCTGTGTGATGGTGAGCAGGTTCTTGTCCTCACCCTGTTTCATGTTCCTCACCTGCAACTCGAGAACAAGAATATTCCAGTTAGGACTAAATGAGTTTATTTTTGGTAATCACTTAGAACGATCTTGATAGATAAAATGCATTTAATAAATGTTACTTTTCGTGTGACTCCAAAATCTACACTTCTTTTTTCTTTTGGCTGTGCTGCGCAGCTTGTGGGGTCTTAGTTCCCCGACCAGGGACTGAACCCTGGGTCTTCAGCAGTGCAAGTGCCAAGTCCTAACCACTGGACTGCCAGGGAATTCCCCCAAATCTACATTTCTAATTCTCTTTCTTCCTCAGGCTGCAACTCAGCACATCCTGATTCATCACGGATATTGCCCTTAACAGTTTGACAACTTAATTTTATTCATTTACTTAAAAAATACTTGCTGTATATCTACTGTGTTTCATATTTCTTGTTGAAGACCTCCTTGTCACTTGTAGCTTAATATTTTGGAAACCATATTCTCTAACTACTCTTTCCACCAGCTACTCTCCCCTACCCCTCAAGATAAACTTTTATCCGTAAGATTTTTGATAGTATCAGTTGTCTTTTATTTTCCTAGTAATAATTGCAATAGTAATAATTGTAATAAATTATATGGTGGCTTACATTTTAAAAAGCATTTTCACATATCTAATACTGTTGTGGACAAGATTAGTGTCTTGATTGCATATCCCCAGCAGCTAACACATTGTTTAATTTACAGTAAGTGATCGAGAATTTTTTTTCATTTAATTTTTATTTTATATTGGGGTATAGATGATTTACAATGTTGTGTTGGTTTCAGGTATACAGCAAAGTGGTTCAGTTATACTATACATATATCCATTCTTTTCCCATATAGGTTATTACAGAATGAGTAGAGTTCCCTGTGCTATACAGTAGGTCCTTGTTGGTTATTTTATATAAGGTAGAGTAATGTTTGTTAAGTGAGTTATTTTATGTCTTAATTTTGTGCGATATAGCAATGTTGATTATCACCAGTTTCTGTATGAAAAAGCTCCATGGAGTTGGGTCAACCATTACCTGCTTAACTTCTTGACTCAGAAACTCACACAATATTTAAGTGGCTGAGATAGAACCTTCATTAGTTTGGAAAATTTTTAGTTACTTTTAATTTATTCCTATCCTTCCCGACCAATGCTCGTGATTGTTCCTTTGAATTTTGTGTCTACTCTGGATTCTGATACACAGTCTTTACCCTAGACTTTCCATCCCATGCTGGGGCCTCCCTGGCTGCAGGCAGTCAATGCTCTAATCCACTGTTCACAAGGAGCCCTGGTCAGCCTGAGGGACGTGGTGGGGTAGAGTAGTCAGCACACTGGGGTGCAATATAAAGCTTGCTACTAAGAGCGAGCTTTCTGGCATTGGCTGCTGTGGGTCTCAGTTTCCTTATATATACAGTAAAATGAGGGTTGAGTGGTAGGATCTGTGTGATCACGTGAAATGGAAACATTCTGGTGACATCTCTCTGCTTCTGTAGCTGTCCTTCTGCCTCATCTTAATGCCCTTTATATCCCAGCTTTACCTGTGAGACCAACTTCATATTGTTCTAGTTCCTTCTTTCCCCAGCAGGCAAGTCTCTACCCAGATGTATAAGCCCAGTAGGCTCATTACCTATCTCTGTCTTCCTAAGTTTTTCTGTACAAGAGGGTAGGTGCAAGGATTAGGTGCGATTACCAAGGTCCCCCTCCTCTGAACAATCAGAATCACACTTCTCAGTGCTTCATACTTTGCTACCTTCTATGTACCTTTTTGTTTCATGGGTCAGGGCATTATGTGCGTATATTTTTATTCACATGAAGTTACATCACAGTTTAGCCTTCCAAATGTTAAGGCCTTTTCAAAAGGAAAATAGCAAATCTCATTAAAGCCCAGTATTGTGGAAGGGTAAAAATTCACTCTCACCATCTTTTCTTTAGTGATAAGCCACAGTTTGGATTTGGGGAGGGATGGGAAGTGACTTTGTGTATATATAATTTTCAGGCTTTTTATAGCATCAGTCCACCAAGTCATGTCCTTTTTGCCAACCCTGAGCCACTGTAGTTATCCACACTCCATATGTCGGACTCTTCCTTCTCTGAGGTCTGGAAGTAGTTCCATGCAAGGATGATGCCATCAGGGAACTTTCCACATACTATATTAAGAAAGAGTCTCAAAAATATAAGCAAAAACAGTGTGATGGTACAAACTAAAAATACCACAAGGAACAAAACTCAAAAAGAATGAAAGACCATGGAAATATTCCTATACGTCTAAGAGTCAAGATAGCAAGTGCTGTGTCCATGAAGCCAATGCACTTAGATAAAAAAATAGGAAACCAAAGAATGGGGGGAAGTACTGCAATTTGAGACTCTGCAGAGGAACCAGATATTTATGCATAAGCTCTGGACCTGGAGGGAATCTTGTTTTGTAAAGAAACAAATTCAAATAGGTGATATAGGACAATCCTCTGTAAATACGATTTATGTGTAAATGACTGTGTGGTAAAAATAACCTGTGGCCACTTCTGAGGTCTTTGGAAACAAATAATTTCTAGGGTGCCCGTAATGGATTAAGTAAAGTCTTAAGTAATATATGATAATCGGACATAAACCAAGAAAAAAAAATATGCACTGGGGAAAAAAAAAGATACAACAACTTACCTATATGACAGCCAGAGCTTTCAGAGGATGGATTTGGAAGTCTTTATGTTCTTATCTGGCAAGGTGCATCTGTGCTGTTTCAGGCATCAGAGCTCCAGCTTCTGGTGCAGGCTGGGTTCAAGGGAAGGGTATGGCCCAACTTGGCCTGCTTAGGTGACACAGCCACCGGAATGTCAATCTTTGGGTTAATGCTCAGCCATGTGAGGGACATAGGGAAATTGGGGAGGGAAGAACTCTCAGCCTTTCCTTCTTGTTCACATTTATTCCACTGTTGATGTCTCACTTTGATTCCTGAAGGTGGGTTCTCTGGATCCCTATTTAGAGTCTTGGTCCAGTATGGGTTCCCAGAAAATCTGGGACCTTGATTCTGGACTTTAGGCGAGAAGCTAAGCAGGATTTCTCTGCCTGTTTTTCTCCACATTCAGGTTCCATGGGGCTGGTTGCCTGTATGATACCCTTAATTTTGTAACCTGTTCATGGAGCCCCCTGTTTGGTGACAGGGCTTTGGTCCTTGATCCCCTAATACCTTAAATACCATCCAGGGTACTGAGTGTCTCCTTAACTCCCCTAGCACCACATGCTCTTTCACTTTGACTCTTCAGTATTTTGGGGTTGCAGTTCCTCCCTCCCCTTCCTCCCCTCTCGGACTCGCACTCTTCCTTAAGACTGCTATCTTCCCCCTTCCCCATCCTACTTTCCTTTGTTATGCTTCCACTCTTCTCCCATGGTGCATAGACCTGACTCTATTAGAACATGTATCAGTATTGACTCACTTGTTTGAGTCACCCACTGGATTGTGAGTTCCCTGGAGATGGGCTCTGTATCAGAAAACCTTGGGAAATAATGGTTGGATTAATTCATTCACTTTCCCTGTTCTGGCTTTCTGTTCCAGTACCTGATTTGTCCATTCAAGGCACAAGAGCTAGGACCCTGTCTTGCCCTTGCCAGCTAGTAACTCCCCTTGATAACCAAAGCTCATGTACTAAACCTCAGTCCAGGGCCTTCTGCCTGTGGAATCATGCAGGTTCTTGTCTTCTGGCATATATAGTTGACCCCTGAACACCACTGGGTTGGAACTTCATGGGTCCATTTTTATGCGGATTTTTTTCAGTAGTCAATACCACAGTACTACACCATCTGCAGTTGGTTGGATCTTTGGATATGGAGGAACTGTGGATACGGAGGGCTGACTATAAGTTAGATGCAGTGGAGGGTTGACACCCTAACCCTTGTGTTGTTCAAGGGTTCTTTGTAATCCGACTCCTTCATCTCATGTCACTGGTGAATTAAGACTGAGAAGTGCTCTATGGTTAATTATGCTTTTTTTTCAAGCCAGCTAAACTTGTTTTTTGTCATTAGGAGGTGCCTCTCAGTGCTTCTCTGGTCCTTATGGGTGGGTCTACAGCAGTTCTCAAAGTATAGTTCCTGGGAACCCTGATTAAGAACACCTGAGATTCTTCATTAAAAGTGGAAATTCCCAGGTTCTCCACCTTCAGAAATTCAATAGCAGAAAATAGATGTATGTTGCAGGGCTGGCTTCATGGGTGTGTGATCTCTGCAGTTGCCCAGGCCTGTACTTAGAAGGGCCTTGAACTTAGATTAAAGCTCTGCTGGTGCTGCCTTGAAATTCTTAGTAATTTTTGAACACGGGACCCTGCATTTTCATTTTGCTGGGCCTCAAAAATTTGTAGCTGGGCTGGTTGTGTGTGTGTGTATATTTGAGAGTAATGTCAGAAATATCCATTTTGAAGAAACAAGCACTCCTTAACTTTCTTCAGAAACTTACCATGAAAACTTTTTAAAAATTTTATTCCTAATGTTAGTGAGGCTATGAGGAAAAGAGCAGCATCATTTATTACTGTGGTAATGTAATTTTCCTAGAGGGAAATTTAATTATATATATATATTTAAACCCTTAAAAAGTTCCCTTGGATTTGAAATTCAAAATCTTAATACATTATTTTCCATATCTTTGCCCTTAGGGCTAATTTTTTGTTTTGTTTTGACTTCTATTACCTTTATTTCCAAATTTTATTCTTATTAAGGTAATACATGCCCATAGTTTAAAAATCAAGTAATACTAAAAAGCTTATAATGAAAAACAGCAGTTTTCCTTCTTTATCCCTCCTCACCCCTAAATCCTACTTCCTAGAAGTAATTCATTTAGCTATACCTTCTGGTATTTACTTCTCTCTTTCTGTGCTTATTGATTTATCAAATTTAATCTCTTAACTTCCTGTTATAGTTGAGATGATTTAGCTCTCTTATACCTTCCCATAATCATTCTAATGTCTTTAATGTGTACCTTTTTTGCATGTTTTCCTAGAAATTTATTGGTTTTATATGCATGCATTTTCAGGTCGGTTTATGGAATTACGATGTTGTATATTTGTATCTTACTTTTTCCATCAAGCTCTGTGTTTAGAATTTGTCCATGTGGCTTTATACTTGCACATATATCAGATAGTGTGAAGAGGTTTATTCACTGCAGCATTGTTAGTGACAGAAAAGGATTAATGCCAAACTAAATGTCTATTACTAGAGGATGGATTAAACGAATATAGTAGAATACTCTGCCACAGTTTAAAAGCACGGATTAGATCCCTGGTCAGCAGGTGCAGAACGGGTGCAGGTGGATCAAAGTTTCCGTGGGTTAAGACTGGAACATCACTTGACATAAGCCCTCTGTGTGGGCCATGTGTGGAGGCTGGACAGTTGATCCATAGGGCATCTCAATGCACTGAGGTGCCCAAACAATGTCTTTCCCTCCTTGTGCTTTTTCTCCAGACCAGCTTGGCTATCACTTCCTAGGCAGTGGTTCGTCTCTTGAGTCACTTTTCTCTCTGGATCCCAGTCTTTGGAATTCTCCACTTTTCCTTGTTCCTTTCCTGCCTTTCCCACTTTCAGCCCCTTTTATCCAACTGGGAAGAACTCCAATAGCTTATATTAAAACAGGGCCAAGTCATTAATAATAGAAGCGTTTTCATTCCTTATAGGCCAACCCTTCTATTACAGAAAAGGAAAAAAAAAAAAAGGACTAAATGTTCAAATATAAGTATATACAGCCAAAATTTCATATCGTTATATTTTGTTCATCTTTATGTTCTTTCCTTCTTTGCCATATCCTTTTGCTTCCCCTAGGGGAAGAAGGCTCGGGAAAGTATCATTATAGATCCAGGCTCAAGGAAGGTAAACCTGTCTCAAAAGCAGTGATAATGCAGGTCTCCAGATGAAGAGTGGTCATGTAATTTGCTATGAACTGGAAGTTAATAATTTCCTTGGACTTCCTGTTGGAATCTTACTACTTCAGCTGTGTAAAGACTGTCCTATGATACCTACAGACTACATTTACAAGTCCAAGTTTGTTTCTTACTATGAATGTTAATTAGCCATATAGGAATCTGTCAAACTGCAACCTCACCACATCTCTCAAGAGCCCTGTGGAGGCAGCCTGTAAACCAGGTCCGGCAAGATGTGAGTCTCTGGTGCGGACTGGGGGAAGCTGCCTTTGTTCCTGGTGTGGCAGGTGCATCGCTTACATCAGGCCCAGTGGAGGCTTTGTTCTTTACCTGTTGGCTCTTAGCACTTAGCTCTCAAAGGTTTATCAGAGGGCTCGTGGTGCCTTAAATAAGGGGAATAATAGTAGATTGGGGATGGGAGAGAGGTACAATTAAAGGGATGGGAAGGGTCTATCAGATATGAAACCCAGGTCTGTGGTTTATTGTTCTTCTGATCATACAGGTGCCTGAGAAGGAACACAACTAAAGAATCAGATAAATTTAATATCTCTTCCCTGCTCCCTTCATTCCTACAGACCTGGTTGGGAAAGTTTTGTTTTTTTTTTTTTTTTGCCTGAGAGAAAGGAGTCTTGCATATACAGGCAAAGCTCTGTATTAGGCCAGTTGAGACCTTAGCCTCATTCATAGTTTGCCCCATTTTTTGCACCCAGGACCCAACCTCATCCACACATTTGTTCCCATTCAACAAATGTTTATTGAGCTTCTGTAAAATGGCAGGTACAGTCCTGTGCACATCTGAATAATAGTTTTGAAAATGTGTACAAAGCTCTTACTTCTGAAGGGTGAACAAAATCTCACATGTTACTAGATGGATTCCATTGAGAGCTAAACAATTTTACAAAATTCTATATGTGTAATCAGTTTATTGATCACTTTTAGCACAGTTGGATAGGTATAAACATTTTGATTTTTTCCGCCTCAACTTCTGTTTCCAATCAAGCTCTGTAGAATTTGTTTCCTGCCTTTTAATGCTATTTGGGGGCAGAGTCCACAATGTTTCCTTCTCTTTCAGTTAGTAAAAGTTGAGATCCCCTGCTCTGCTGGGGCCGACTTGTGGCTTTGGGGATACAAAGATCAGTGGGGACAATGGTTTGTGTGATTTTCCTCCTACTCCAGTTGTTTGCATTGTGGGTAGGAGGTTAGAAAGGCAGAGTCTACTATTTCACTATCTTCCTTTTCTACTTTAGCAACCTTGGAAATTATGGTTGGGGGAAGTGCTAGTCTGGCTCTGAAATTTCCCCACTGTTTTGAGACTTAGCTCTTCAAGGTGTGATGGTGAGTAAGCAGAGGGACAGAGACAAGTTGCTCTTAACTCAATTGACACCCTTGTTTGTAGCCACCCTATTAGTGGTTACCATGGTTCTCTCACTGTCATTGACAGATTTTTGGTGCAGCTCCGGCACATGCATGAGTTCTTTGGAAGGCCCTACAGAAACTTCCAGACAGTTCCCTGACATGAGACTGCAGAGTCCCCTCCCTCTGAGATCCTACTTCCAGGAGACATGGGTATTCTTTTGCTATTAGACCCCCTTGTCAGACTGCCCTCACCTGAGGAACCTGCAAGTTAACTCAAGCCCAGCCCACTCAGTGGAGTTCGTTTGATCATAAGAAAGTCATATGTTCTTGTCATGACATCTACCCTGTGTTCTGATCACTAGCTGTTCACCCTGTTGGTGAAGGATTCCCTCCACTCTAAATGGTATAAGATGCCCAGGCACAGACCACCCGACACTGGACAGATGAGACTGGCAGCAGTTTATTGTCACTTATATGCACAACCCCGTGGGGAAGAGGGCACCACATGCCATGCAGGGTTACATGCAGTTGTACTGGGGAGTAGAAGGAGCCAGAAAGGCTTCCTCTCCCATCCACAATGGACATTAGAACTTACCAATCACTGAGGGCTTTGGCACATGGAGCGGAGAATTCCTCTCCTCGCTTTCTTGCTTTCCTGATAGTTTATTGTCAGCACCACCCCTACATCCCTGCACCAGGATCGCAACTTGTCTGCCGCTCCTCAGCATTCTGCTTGAGATGGACTTCTCTCCTTCTACACATTCTCCCTGAGTGAATCCATTCATTCCCATTTAAAAATGAACATCTATATATTTATGATTCCTACAACTATATCTCTATCTCAGAACAGTCTCCTGAGTTCCAGATCTATGGATCTAGCTTCTTGGATGTCTCCACTTGAATACTCACAGACCCTTCAACCTTAAAAGCCCCAAATCAAACTCATTGTCTCCTTCTTCACCTCCCAACCTGCTTCTCTTCCAGGGTTTCCTGTACTGGTTAAGGACACGACAGTCCACCCACTTGCCAGAAATCTCAAGGTCCCCTTTGACTCCATTACTCCCCGCCACATATTTAACCCATAACCAAGAAATGTCAGTCTTACCTCCCACAAGACTCTCAAGCCTGTCCATTTCTCTCCATCAGCCTCCTCACCAGCCCAGTCTACCATCACTTGACTTTTGTGGTCCCATAATAACTCCTTAGTCAGTCTTTTTGCCAGTGTTCCCCTCTGTAATTTATTTCCCCCTCTGCTGGCAGAGTGAACTTTCTGAATAGACCACATCATTGCTTTACTTTTTTATAGGACATATAAATACTATTCAGTGTCTTTAGGATACACACTCTGTAGTATGGTTTATTCATGTGATTGCTACCAACTTTTCAATTTGCTTTTCCGTTTACATCCCATGAATTTCATACCCCAGCTCTATTAAACTCTTATAATTTTTTCAAATCTTCTCCTATATAGCTTTGCAAGTACTGCTTCCTCTGCCTAGAATACACTTTTGAACTTGCTTTTGCAGACCTTTCCCAACCTTTCATCAAGCTGACTCCTAACGAGCCTTCAGATCTGAAGCTTAGACTCTATTTCCTCAGGTTGCCCTTCCCTAACCCCTGAGATTTGGTTAGAACCCACCAATATGTATCCCAATAGCATCCAGTATTTCTCACATCATAAGATTTATCACTACTTGCTTAAGTTTTGGACACCCCTCTTAGCACTAGGAAGGCAGGGATTGTGATAGCTTACTATTACTCTAGCCCCAGTGTCTAGCATGCAATATACTTTTCCTGAATTGATCAAATTTTACTTAACCTTGCTAAACTCCAGCTCTAAAAGTGGGGATAATTTTAGGGACTGTCACTACCCCATTAAGAAAGATCTGGGAATAGATGCCTAGAGAGGCGAGAATATCTAGTGAGGGGTAGAGATAAGATTAGAACCCATGCAGTCTGATTCCAGATTCTTGTTTCTTTGCCTTCATGCAATGCTCTCTCTCAGGGAGTCTTATTTTGCCTCTCTCTGTGGCTCCTCTGATTTTATTCCTTAGCCACAATTTGGAGACTGTAAGAAAGGGTGGCTGCTGCAGTCCAGCACATGGACAGCTCGGAAATGTGACAGCTCATATCCGGAAAATAAGAAAGGAGAAAAAGGAATAACAGAAGGTACCCAAAATTTCCAAAGCAGAATAATCTGTGAGCTCTTCCAAACAGAGGCAAAAACTGCCATCCAGAGAGCCTGGATGCTTCACAGCACAGGAGAGCAGTGGACACTCGTCAATACTTAGCCATCAAGAAGCAGGGGTTCAAAGGGGCCCATTATGCAGTTAGCTTTCAGGTTTGATAAATATTTATTGGTCTGTATTAAGCCAAGAACTGTGCTAGGCACTGGGGATACAGAAGCAGTTCTTCTGTCAAGGGGTTTGCTGTGAGGTGAGGGAGGCAGACTAGGAAATGGGCAACTTGAATGCACTGCTAAGGCAGCCACCGGCTTAGAGGGGTGTGGTAGCTCATGGAAGGAACACCTCGTAAGTTATGTAGAGAAGACCTTTTGGTGGAAGTGATGTCCAGAACGAAACCAGAGTAACTCAAAGAATATAGTGTCTTTGAGAAAGATTACAGATGAGAAATGGTGGTAATACAGTGAAGAAGACATAGTTTGAAGTCAACTATTGGATCGTGGTATCGGTTCTAGTTCTGTCAGTTACCAACAGTGTGACTTGAAGCAAAAGTCAATTGACATTTCCACCATTAACCTAAAATGGGGGCATAAAAATGCATACCTCATAAGGTTATTGAAAGGAGCAAGTAGGATATTATATTTGAAGACTGTCGTGAAATGCAAAGTACTATAAAGCTGAAGTATTATTAAGTGAAATAATGTATATGACTACGACTTAGCATAGTGCCTGCCATGCAGTAAGCCCTCAGTAAATGGCAGTTGCCTTCTGCTGTATATCACTCACTTTATTGGTTTGGAATTCCTGTTCCCTTCAGAGATGAGTTTCTGAAGAGCTAGAGCCACATGACATATGCTGCTAATCTATACCTCAGTGTCATCTCCTACCTCTTTCTTTCCTCTCCCATTTTCCAGAGCTAATCCCACAACCAAGCTTTTTATGGCTGATGGTTGGTGTTTCTGTGTTTTCTTTCTCCCCTCTTACTACCTTCGTGGCAGGAGAAATAGGGGCTGGAAAATGATGTGGTGAGTGCCCCGTTAAAAGGTGGCCTGAGCTTTTGCTGTAAAATGATTTAAAATCTAACATTTTGGAAGAATTTTTGGCCTCATAATGGATTTGTCTGTCATTTTCCCAAAAGTGTAATTTGGAGATATCTTGATTCTTTTTTCTCTCAGTTTTTGTTGAGCTATAATTGACGTATAATATTGTATAAGTTTAAGGTATGAAACATGATGATTTGATATATGTAGATGTTGTAAAATGAATACCACAAGTTAACATCTATTACTACATGTAGCTACAAAATTTTTTTTTCCCTTGTGATGAGAACTTTTAAGATCTACTCTCTCAGCAACTTTCAAATATGTAATACAGTATCATTACCTAGAGTCATCATGTTGTTTGCTACATCCTCAGAACTTAATCTATCTCATAACTGGAAGTTTGTACTTTTTGACCACCTTCATTCAATTTCCCCAAACCCTGCCTCTGGCAACCACCAACCTGTTCTCTTTTTCTATGAGTTTTTTTTTTTTTTTAAGATTCCACATATGAGTGAGCTCATACAGTATTTGTCTTTGTCTGACTTATTTTACTTAGGACCTTATGATAAGTGTCCTGATTCTTAATTTTATATAGCATATCACTCTTTGTTTAAAAACATTTCTTTTTAAATAAGCTTTGAAGGTTATACCGTAGTATGGGTAGGAATGATTTTTTTTTTGTGGTAACTCCATATTCTTTAATGAAAAAACTCAACTGTTTTAGTTCTGTGTTGCTAAGGGATAAATAGTGCAATGACTAAATTAATACTGACAGTGAGAAGGGTCTTGAAGCAACTGAGCAGTTGGCTTATAGAAAATCCAGGGAAGGAGGAAGTATAGAACCAAGTGACCCTGTCGCTATGAATCTGTTTATTACTCTTTGTTTTCGGGTGAGGGCCAACTGCAGAGGACACAGAAAGGCAGGCAGGTGTGTCTAGCTGATCAAAACATGCCAGCAAGTCCAAGCATAGTGCTTGGTACACAGTCGGTACTTGACTATTAAGCACCCATTCTACCCAGCACTGTACCAGGCACAGGGTTTAACAGTGAGAGAAACAGTTCCTGATCCCAATATGCTTGTGATTCAGTGATAGAAACAGACTCACAATTAAGCAACAAAAGCACAATGGGAAAAGTGCTATCCTAATATCATTTTGCACAAAGAACTTTTGGGGCAAATAAGAAAGAGCAACAAATTGCCTAGGTGGGAATGAGGTAAATGATACTGCTCTAGAAAATGTAAGGCAGCATTTATAAACTGGATAACAGAACAGGATAAATAGGTAAGGGCATTAAAACTGTTTTGGATGGCTAGTGAGGCAGAATGAAAAACATTATCTTCATAAAAGGTGCTGATGGGGATAGAGCCAGGACCTGAACTCAGGACTTGTGATTCCAGGTCATCTACCCTTCCTACCATATAATGCAGCAGCTTATTGTCTAAAAAAAGCAGCACATATATTTTTATAAATTGCACATGTAGTTGAGTCATTGTAGGCAACAGATCTGGAGAAGGAGATGTTTTTCCTTCAAGGTTTCAGACTCATCTTTTCTGGCAGCTCTGCTTGGGCCCAACTCTGATGTTTAACTTCTGATTGCACATGGGGCATGTAATGTATCTGTTGTTGTGGGCATTTAGATGGAGGAAGAACACTGGAGAAACCTTTTGTCTTTGATCCCTGAACTGCTGAAAGAATGGCTTCGTGGAGAAGTCGAAAGGGAGTAATGAGCAGGGGAAGGCAGCCTCTGCAGCTGCACATGGTTAGAACAGGTTTGACCACCACCCAGCTTCTCATTGTTAACCCCACTTTCCTGCTCAGACTGACCCTCCCTGTCCCACAGCCTTCCTTCTTCATACAAAAGGACAGATCTAAGAGTATAAGAGCAGTTGCTAGTCCAGAGGGAATTGATGAGGATGGGTAACAATTAAGAGTCAGCCCTATAGGTAGTCTTGGTGGTAGTGAGAGGGGGTCTGTTTATATTGTCAAGGAGACTCATTCTCATTCTGGAGGAAGGCATGCCTCTATTCCTCATGGGATGTTGTCTATGAGTGTGGGGGGATGGCTGCAGGGTGGACTGATCCTGAGAACACTGTCAGGGAAGACCTATGACAAGTCCAGGGCTCTCGACCTCTCAAAAGCTTCTGTAGGAAACCTTGCTTCTTATGCTGCAGAAATTTCAAAGACACTGGACAGAAACTAGAAAGAGATGACCAGACCTTGAAAGAAGTATGGTCTTCCCACCTAGGATCTCAAAAGTCTGTAAAGCTAGATCTTACTCTAGATGAACTCCTTGGATGTTACCTACCCCTTCTCAGTAGAGGGAAAGGAAATCACTCCCTTCAGTAAGAAGACAAAGAACATTAAGCGATGAGCAGAGAAGCATTTTTAACACAAAATACTTTAGTAGAAAGATGCACGGACAAAAGAGTCTTTGACTCTCCCTAGCACAACCCAAGGCAACAGTATAGCAGATATGTACCAGTGGCATGAAACCAGAAAAACTCCCGGGAAGCCCTGGGGAAAAGCATGGTTTCCTTAAAGAGACACTAGTAGAAGTAGAGATTATTTTCTTTTTAGCCTTTTTTTGGTGAATTGAATGATTAAACAAATCTCTGAACTACTTCTGACTACTGGTGCTGTTGGTTTTGTTCTAGTTTTTCTTTCTGGTGTTATCCAGGAAGTGCCGTGGTGTATGCCAATGAAGAATACCTTTATGATTCTCACTCTGAACAGGGTAGAGCTCTTTTTTGAACAACTCATTATTCTTCATAATGACTAGAGAGAAGCTGACTCCATGGAGAGAACCAGCAGCCAGAGAGAACTGGATTAGCACAGTTAGACAAGAGCTGTTCACAATTTACAGCCTTGGTCAGCATTCTGAAGACCCTATTGGATGGAAGCAAAGCCTCTAGGATAAATCAAATAATAAAGGCTGAAATTTCAAGGGCTAAACCAGTGATTTCCAACTTTCTTAATTAAAAAAAATAACATGCATCTCACCTTTCCCAAAGGTTCTGGTATAATTTTCTTCCTTACTGTTTACTATTATCCTGCTGGGAAGATTTTATCCAGTTTTACTTTCTGTAGGTTGTATTTTGAAAGTAATAGAGATTTAAAAAATTTTTTTTCAAACATAAAATGACCACATTTAATATGCTTTTAAGAAGTCCCATGCCCTACCCTGGAAATTTGATATGCTTTTTAAAAAATCATGCCCACCTTCCTCATCTCTTAAATACCCAGTTGAAAATGCCTGGGCAAAAGTTTGAAATATGTGGAGACAAAGATGATGATTTTTGTAATAAGGGTGCTGAAGCAAGTTGTGCACATCTCATTACAGGATAGACTGCACAGGACAGACTTGTGAGGTTGGATGCAATGAGAACACATACTGCTCTTTATAAAAAGGGTCAGTGGATTAAGAAATGTTTCTGCCCGCAGCTCTGCGTAGGGCATCCTTGACCTCCTTGTTCCTCAGACTGTAAACAACAGGGTTCAGCAGGGGAATGATGATGGTGTAGGTCACTGAGAGAAGGAGGTCTTGTTCTACAGAATTTTCTGACTTAGGCTTGAGGTAGACAGTGGAGGCACAGCTGTAGTGGACCATGACCATGGTGAGTGGGAGGCACATGTGGCAAAGGCCTTCTTCTGGCCCTCGGCTGAGGCGGTATTAAGGATGGTGGAGATGATAAGAATGTAGGAGATGAAGACCAGGCCCATGGGAACCAGGATCACCGATAAACTGACATCAAAATTGATGATCTCATTGACAGTGGTATCAATCCAGGAGAGTTTTATGACAGGGAGGATGTCACAGAAGAAATGACCAACCACTCTGTGACAAAATGTTAAGGTAAATATGGATGTCACCTGGACAGCTGCCATGGCCAGACCAGTGCTGAAGGCTCCACACATCAGCTGGGCACACACCCTCTTGCTCATGATGAGTGTATATCTCAGGGGGTTGCAGTTGGCCACATAGTGGTCATATCCCATCACTGTGAGCAGAAAGCAGTTGTTGATGGCTAAGGTAAAAAAGAAGAACATTTGAGTGGTACAACCTGCAAAGGAGATTGGCTGGTTCTGGGCTATGAGGCTGGAGAGCATGCGTGGAATGGTGACCAGTGTGTACACAGTCTCTGAACTGGCCAGGATGCTCAGGAAGAAGCATATGGGCATGTGGAGGTGACAATCAATGTGGATAATGGTCACGATGATGGCATTGCCAGCCAGGGTTAATGTATACAGGATGAGAAAAACTGTAAAGAGGGTGATCTGGTGTTCATGGAATCTGGAGAATCCTAGGAAAATGAACTCTGTCACTTCTGTGAGGTTTTTTCTCTGCATTCTTCAGTTTCAGTGCCTGAAAGCAATGCAGGGAGTCAACATGGAGAAATTCCCATCGTGGCCTCTAAAACAGGGATAGAGAGAGAAGTGTGGGGACACACACACACACACACACACACACACACACACACGCACGCACTCACGCATGCACACACGAGTCTATTTCCTCACTGTATAATCAGGAGGGTGCTGGCATAACTTTATGGCTACTTTAGCCTCCTCCCTTTTTTCAAATTTTACTGTCTCCTTAATCTTTTCTTAAGCCTCTAGGGAATGACCAATATGTAAGACTACTTCACATATCCTTTCAGTTCTTATCCTGAATATGTTGTTGTTTTTGTAGAGCATGGTTGGAAGGTTGTTTCTTTTAATGACATGTAAGCTGCAGGTCACCTGAGCCTCCACCATCCCAGCTTTGCCTTTGTTTGTCTTCTAGGGAAAGTACAAGAAGCTGGCATAACAAAATGGAGCCAAAAGAGTTAGACTTACTGAATTAAAATCACTGTTGCCACTTAGGAAAAACTTCTGAAAACAGTGTACAGGGAGCAGAATTAATCTCAGGAGAGCTGGTCTTTAGGCACATGTTAGCGGGAGTGAAGATGAGGTATTGGGGGCTCAGCCAGGATGGTCTAGGTGAGACAAACCGTTGGCAAAGTTGCTTTGTTGTAAAAGTATTAACAGGGATTTGAGGGTTTAGGTGTGAGTAAAATAAGGAGAAAAGGGGGAAATTGTTGGAAAAGAGAGGAGGACCAGCAACATGTCAGAAGGCTGAACCTTTAATGAAAGAAAGAACCGATTTCTTTTTGGCAGAGGGAATTTTAAAAATAAAAGAGGTGTAATAATTGATTTTAAATTGTTTGCTAAACTATATTGTGATGTAAAACCCCTCGAGTGCCCCAAACTTTCATTTAAAGCTGTCATATGTACAATCTTGAGTCAGTGGTATTTGGGAAAGTGGAGAGAGTTGGGTGATGGCAGTGCAGAAAAAGGGTACCATATGCAAGAGGTAAAATCCAGAGGGAGGAAGAAAAACTTCTTGCTAGTAATGATTGGAAGAAGTACAAGGGCCTCTCTTGTCCTATCTTCCCCCTTGCAAGCACACACAGTATTTCCTGGAAATTTGGTGAGGGACTCTGGGATCACCACCACATATCAAATGGTGGTTTGAACCATTTTCTGCAAAGAACAAGATAACACTAGCAGGCTGGAGGATTTTGGCAAATCTAGAAACTTACAGTAGCAATCTAGAAAACATTCTAGATTGTTAGTGAATCTAGATTCCTAGGAATCTGGGAAACACAATCTAGAAAATGTTGTGGATATTCTGGAAAGTACTCCATTGTGGGAAATAAGAAGGTAGACATTTATAGTAGAAATGAGTGTGCCACTAATTAAATTAATTTATATTAAGAGGCTGCCAAGATACCAATTGGATAGGTAGAGATGAAAGAGTGTCAGTGCAACTCTAAGCAGCTTTTTAGGAAGGATGAGTTAGAGCTGTAGAGCTGTGGCTACTTAAAATTAAAGGAAAAATTCAGTTCATCAGTCCCAGTAGCCACATTTCAAGTGCCCAAAAGCAACACATGAATAGTGGCTACTCTGTTGGGCAGCACGGATATCCAACATTTCCTTCCTTGGTGAAAGTTGTGTTGAACAGTGCTACTCTAGTGTACTTCCATAGACAGATGTGTGGAATGCATTAAATAAGAGCAACAGAAAAGCTATATAAAGAACAATAACACGGTGGGTTGCCATATGGTTAAAAGTGTGTGTCTGTGTGTGTGAATGCATATATATATATATTTTTTTTTTTTTTTTTTTGCGTTATGCGGGCC
>NW_006788182.1:462802-479194 GCF_000442215.2 Lipotes vexillifer
ATTTGCGGAGCACAGGCTCCGGACGCGCAGGCTCAGCGGCCATGGCTCACGGGCCCAGCCGCTCCGCGGCACGTGGGACCCTCCCGAAACGGGGCACGAACCCGCGTCTCCTGCATCGGCAGGCGGACTCCCAAGCACTGCGCCACCAGGGAAGCCCTGCATATATTTTTATATGCAAAAAGTCTGAAAGAATATACAGCTGATATTATCATGGGTTAACCATTATCTTCGGGTAGGGGTGAGATTATAGGAATCTCACCTATAATATATGGTGAGATTATGGCCCTTATTTTAAATTATTTTAATTTTGAGCATAAATGTATAGCTCATAGATAGTTTGGAGAAGTCAAGGAGGATGACAACTGAGAACATATTAGATTGAGGAAGAAGGAGGTCACTGGTGAGGTACTGGCCAGTTTCAGTAGAGTCTTGGGCTGGAAAGCCTGGTTACAGGGAGGAAACAAAAAAGAACTTTTAACATGTCATCGATGAGAACAGCAGATCGTATGTGCCTTTCCCCTTTCCTGATGAGCCTATTGCAGTGAGTTACAAAAAATGGTTAAGAAGGTATTAAGCCAGGGAATCCATAGACATATTTGGAGTAGGGAAGAAGAAAAGCTGAATTGAGTCAGGAGGAGGAAGAAAATCCCTGGTGTCTTTAGGGCCTGAAAAGTACTGCTTTCACCCCGAATCAGCTGGATTTGCTATAAGTATGCCTCAGGTAAAAATAAAGTTACTTTCTTTGAATAAATTGTAAAGTTATAAACAGGATGGCTGATGACCAGGGAATGTGGCCCAGGTACATAAGCCCAGGAGAAAAAGAGGGGGTGAGAAATAAGTTTATTGCCTGTGGTGAACATTTGAATTGGATTGAACAGACAATGAAAGACTATCTTAAGGCAGGATATTCTTAGAACTTGAGGGAAAAAATGCAAAAAGAAGGCCAGCTCAAGACACGTGGGAGCACATAATGCAAATGTTCAATGCAAATGTTCACAGCAGCGTTCTTTCCATGTTAGTAGTTATTTAGAGGCAAGGTGTGTAGTAGATGAGGGAAGGGTGATGTTCTGCCACTAGGAGGAGCTATCATTTCTCCTTCCAGAGGAACTCAGGCACAGCCCAAGCTTCCACATGCCCTTTAGCCAAAATAAACAAAGAGCCCTGTAGTGAGTGGGATTCACCCTCCATAAAGTGCACTTTGGTGGTTAGCTGTACTTCCTAGAGTAGGTGTCACATGCTCATCACTCTTGGAATATATTTCCAAGTATTCCTCCCGATGATTGCTGTCCATATTAGGAATTCTAGATCTTGTCACATCTCCAGGGATGTTTTAGCATTAAGGACTAAGAATACAGATTAAGAGCAATTGTCTCCTATCTCACTTTTTAATCTGTCTCTCTTTTTTTTTTTTTTTGCGGTACGCGGGCCTCTCACTGTTGTGGCCTCTCCCGTTGCGGAGCACAGGCTCCGGACCCGCAGGCTCAGTGGCCATGGCTCAGGGGCCCAGCCGCTCCGCGGCATCTGGGATCCTCCCGGACTGGGGCACGAACCCATGTCCCTTGCATCGGCCGGCGGACTCCCAACCACTGCGCCACCAGGGAAGCCCTAACCTGTCTCTTTTGGAAGTGCAATCCAAAATTGTTACTGTCAAGGACTGTGTGGCTGAAATGACCAACACAGGGCTGTTGCTGCCCCTGGAGGTGAGGCAGGCCCCAGTGAAGGAGATGGGGAAGTATGGGATGTGGGAGTAGATTGCACTGTGAGTCCTCCTGGGGTGTCTTCCATTCTTGCATGGAAGACATTGGGTGAACAGACCCCAGTGTTCACCTTGGGAGTGGAGGAATAGCTGTAGAGAGCACCATGGTGCCGAAGAAGTGTGTGGAATGGGTAGGTCAGTTCCACTGGTGGAGATTGGCTGGGATGAGTTCTCAGCAGTTGGAACAGGAGTCAATGAACTTAAGGATGATTTTAGTACCAGATGGCTGCCTCCTCTTTTCCCCCTGGTTGCTCTTTTGAGTCACCCCAGCCAGAAGTGACTGCAGCTGGGCACTGGAGCAGCAGCCCTTCTACCACCCAAATCTGGTTCCTCTCTGTGCCTGAACCCTCGGGGTGTTTCTGTGTGAGGGACACACCAGTAGACAATCTCAAAAGCATAGTATAGAATAGAAAGGAGCTTTCAAAATGATTTAAATACTCCAGAAGGACAAAAACCCTGTGGGGGAGTAAGAATACTGAAATGTGCTCATGCACCAAAATTTTAGTCATGAAGCCGATACTCTGACTAGAGGAAAAAGAAAAATAAGATAGAGGGGAAAAATAATTTGAGGGTATAAAGGAAATACCATTTGCAAAGGGAAGAAATTATGACAAAACTCATGGGTACTTAAAATTATCTACATCTTTATAAGCAAAATCTGTGCCTAGAAACAGAATCTGTTTTAAAAAGTAAAATATGCAAGGTAGTCTAAGTCTCTATAATTATAATTTTGTGTTAAAAAGAGTTGTGCAGCTAAAAAAATAATGACATTGTCTTTTTGCCAAACTTGCCATCCTGTCCCTTCCTTTCTTTTCCTTTCATTAAACAAAATAGGTGTAAGGATCCAGGAATGGAGGAGTTGACTTCTTAAGAAAATGGTGATTATGTGAACTATTTGAATAAACAAGAGAATGATGACTTTTCTTTGGGACAGAAGCCTTCTCACACTCAAAGGAATTCCCCCACCTTCCTGAGTCTGTAGAATCTGCCTGTGCTCTTTTCTGGTTTTAGAGCATAGCAGGCAATTATGACTTACTTACAAGACGTCACTGCAATGCCAAGAAAACTGATTGTCATTTTTTTTGCTAGAAGAAATAATAGAATCTTGGTACCTTACAAAACTCAGCCTTATTACATTATCAGGTCACTTACAGTTCACTGCACTCTGTTTGAAGCACAAGGTGACACATTCACCCTGAGCACCTCTGAACTTCAAGGAGCTGCCCCTTTAAATCTGATTTGGAAGGGACTCTCAGAGGAGAATTCCTGTTGTCTACCTCTTGTCTCCAGGGTTCATTTGCCAAGAGACTTACTGTGCATCCCGTGGGTCTGCGTGGAGTCAGAATCCAGAAATGAGCCGGGAGATCTCATTACGAATGGATCATGCAGGGAATATTGGGCAAGCTTTGGTCTCACATGGCCTGGTTCTTTCTTTTTCTCCTGGAGAAAAATAGCTCAACTCAGACAAAGATGTGTTGAATGTCACATGGCACTATCTTTTGTTCTTTTGAATCCATGTTAGTATGTTGCCCTTGTTTAGTTACTATCGGTGAAAATGCACTTGTATAAAAGTCAGATGTGGTGCCCCTCAGTGTCTATGGGAAGAACTTATCCCATTTCTGCTACTAGCAGGAGACATGCACGGGTTTGGTTAGGGAAGGATTAGGGTTGGGAGCAGAGACTGAAAATAGAGAATGAATGTTTCTTTTTGTTTGTAGGAATATACCAAGAAGTTTAAGGCAGATGATTCGAAGTTTTAGGTGGTAATTCTCATTTTTCTTTATGTCTTAGTTGACACTTAGCACTTACTTGGTGCCAGAACGTGTACTGAGTAGGTGCTGTGAATGTCTCATCACATCTAATCCTCACAAGAACCCCATGAGGTTACAATGAGAAGTTACTGTAGCAGCTAGAGCTCTGGATGAAATGCTTTACATTTGTCTTTGCCTCCTTGCTCCAGACACAGTTGGATCAGGCCCTTGTAGACTATGGGCCTCAGTGTAACTTATCAATAACATTAGATTAGTTTTGCTTTGGATCCTGTGGTTGTATGTGCCATGATGTGTATACCTTGACCACTGCCCCAACGTATGGTGGAACTGCTTTGCATCTCCCATATTGAGCTCACAGAAGAATGGCCACGGCCAGACAAAACCTAAGTGGACAATTCTGGAGCACAAATGGAGTTTAGTTTATGAGTTAATCAGCTATTTAGTCACATCCAGGTAAGGATTAAAGGTGACTCAGGTTATGTTTCAGTTTTCCTTATGTTCTTCGAATGTTTTTGGATACCTATTCTTTGTAAGTAGAGGAAGTACCATGAAGGCCTAGAAGATCTCCATGTTACTCTCCAAAGGTGACTATACATTGCTGCTTTCTAGTGAGGACAGGAGAAAATCTCTTTTTTTATCCTCACCCAACTCAAGTCTGAGCTAAGGCATATCCCAGACTCAAGGAGACCTTGTTGCTTTAACCTCAGACCTCCCCACAGTTCCCATATAAAACATAGAGAAAGCTTCAAGCCCTCTCATTAGGGCAAAGTCCTTTATAGACTTTTCTGGTAAGCCCAGCCCTGGGGCCGTGTTGCTAAATGCTCCAACCTACTTTACTGTGTCTGGTGGCTGCCTCTTTGTCCATCCTGGGTGAATGGACGCATGAGTTAGAAGTAATCACTTGGAGACTTCCCTGGTGGCACAGTGCCAAGGCAGGGGACATGGGTTTGAGCCTTGGTCCGGGAAGATCCCACATGCTGTGGAGCAACTAAGCCCTTGCGCCACAACTACTGAGCCTGTGCTCTAGAGCCTGTGAGCCACAACTACAGAAACTGTGTGCCACAACTACTAAAGCCCACGTGCCTAGAGCCTGTGCTCTGCAGCAAGAGAAGCCACCACAATGACAACCCCATGCACCATAATGAAGGGTAGCCCCTGCTCGCTGCACTTAGAGGAAGCCTGTGTGCAGCAATGAAGACCCAATTCAGCTATAAATAAATAAATAAATAAATAAATAAATAGGTAAATAAAGTAATTACTCAGTTATTCTGAAGCCCCACTGGATGCTGTCTTTTGGCTTCATATTCTGTTATCTGTGGACAAAGCCTACCTTATTTCTCATACGCAGGCAAATTTTCTTTGGGGTCCTTGCTTCTCTGAGAAGGGACTTAATATCTGTTGAGGATATGCCAGACACTCTGCTCCATGGTTTTCATAGTAATGAAAATAACTAATAATAACATCTCACAATTATTTTGTAATGTTATAGTTGGGAAGCCAATTGCTATGCTAAGAGTAGTATCTTAAAGAGGTAAGTGGAGAACAGATTATGGGGGGGTGCCCATAATACTAATGGTTGACTATTGTGAAAGCTGCTCAACCTCTCTGAACCTTGCTTTCCTTTTCTTCAAAACAAAGATAAAACTATCCACCTCACAGTGTTATTGTGAGCATAAATGGGATACTATAATATGCATAAAGTGCGTGGAAAAATGTCTGGATGGTTATTGTCATTTTGAATCTTTTTATGGATATCACCATGTCTTCCTCATATTATAGCTATTAGTGTATTTATCTCTTATCCTCTCTTGATTAAGGATGAGCATTAGGTCTTATTAATTTTTATATCACCTGTTTTACTTAACTATTATTTCTGCACATGAAAGGAGCCCAGTATATATTAGTGGAATCACATGATTCAAGCAGGGTGGGGACTTTTTACATAGAACAGTAGTTAACAGAAAGTAGAATCCAATTGAGTAATATAAGCAAATCTGCTGTAAGTAAGAGCTAGGAGATAACCTTTACTGGGAACCCAGGTACTAGGCTCTTTCCTTTCCCATATGTTAATTAATGAATGCCATAAAATCTAGAGAATGTAGAGTCCAGCAACTGCTTCTAGTTTTCATCAAAAATTACTAAAGTATCATTCTGTCCACCAAAGATGGTTTGGAGATCAGTGTAGAAGAGCATCTTCTCTAATGGGAGATGAGGCTATGGAGCTGGCCTGGGGGATGATAAGTGTATATTACTGATAGGATTGAGTGCCAAAGTTTATAGCTGGACGTGAAAATATATGCTCAGCCACTGTGAAGAGACCAGCTGGGTTGGAAAGTAGGTTTCAGAGTAGAATGGGAAGAAGGGAGGGGAGGTGGGGCCTGATTCTGTTCTTTAGTTTCCTTCTCTCGAATATGTTTCTTAGGCCTTGGAAGAAACTAGCCTGAGAGCTTCAGTAGCAGCCAAAGTGGAAACTGTGGATTCTTTCTGTTGCAGGAAGGAAGGTTCTGATGTCAGAATATAGGAAAATGAATCCTGGGTCTGTAGAACTGAGTTGAGTTCTCAAGGTGAGCCAATCCTTGTGGTTGCTGAGAGGTTCCTGGGTACCTTCCTGTCAGTGAAAATTCAGGTGAGAGGTGTTGGTTCCTGTCTGGGTGGCTCTGGAAAGACTGAGGATAGGGGAGGAAAGATGGCAAGTGTTGAATAGATGCACGGTCACCCGTGTGCCTCAAGTAGCATTGTCCTGGTGACATAAGCTGGCATACAGTAAAGTATGCCTTCAGAGAGGATGGGAGGAGAGGGCACTGGAAGTGCTGCAAAGAGGGCGTGGCATACACTCAGATCTGGAAGGAGGCAGAGATGCGAGACCTAACTGAAGATTACCTGAGGCATTAAAGAATACTTGAAAGATTCTTCTAAGGCCTGGGGTATTTATGGAAGTCAAAGTCACAGTAACCACTGGGAGAGCCTGGATAGGAAGAGACTGAAGGAGAAAAGAACATGGGGTCAGAGAAGAGAAGAGGATTTTGGTGCTAATAAAGAATTATTTGCCATATGTTCTGTTGGCCGTAAGGAAGTTGAAGAGCATTTACTTGTAGTAGATGGAAAGAGGCAATGGAGACATCAGGAGTAACTGATTATCACCCTGATGGGTGGTTGAATAAAATCAAAGGTAAATAATCTTAGACTGACGGCAGAGTCTTATGGTAAAAGAAAAAGGGCAAATCTGAGATTAAAAAAAAAAAGATACATAGAGTAAACTCTAATTTGGTCCCATATTTTAAACTTCTGATTGCATATGATTTGGAAAAATATGGTGCTATTAGTGCAGATAAAACAATTGAGAGGGAGTTCATCTGGAGGAGGTGGAGGGTAGATGATAAGTTTGGTTCCTAAAATGCTAAATTTGAAATGATATTATGACCTACATGTAGAACAGGCCAGTGGAGAACTTGAAATATGTGAGTGCCACTTGAGATTAGAAATAGAGGTTTCAGAGGAATCAATGTATAAATGATGATGAGACAGAAAAAGATTATCTCTTTCAGTGGAAGGGAGAAGAGAGCAAAGGTCAAGGAACCAAGTACTGATGTGAGGGAACATTTGGGTTCCTAGGGTTGGAAGCAAGGGAAGAGTCAGGGAGAAAGATAAAAAGTAATGTTTGGTAGAGGGAAGGATGGTGTGTATAGTGTCATGGAAACCAAGTTAATGTAAGTTTCCAGGAGGCAGTGTCCAGTGGTATTAAGTGCATCAGAGAGATCTAAGTAGAAAGGATGCTGGATTTAGCAATAAAAATTTCATCGGTGACTTTTGAAAGAGCAATTTCCTTAAAGGGTGTGTGACAGGAGCCAGGTTGCAGAGGATGATGGAGGGAGAAAAAGGGAGGTCTTCCCTTCCTTAGGAACCTGTGCAGTAATTCTGACAAGGATCAAAAGGAAAGAAGCAAGATTTCTATTGGGGACTCAGGATCCATTGTGTATTTCCCATGCAGATTATAGATTGTTTTTGTCAGAGAGGCTATTGTGTCTCTGCTTCCCACTGCATAACGTTTCACCCAGTGACAGAGAAAAATCAGTGTTCACCTGAGATTATGACTGACCTTTCCACCAGAGAAGCGATTTCAAACTCTAAATGCCAGCTCCAGACTGCTGGCTGACTCCTACCTGCCCTTCCCAATTCTGGCACAGTCACAGATGGGCATCTCCCTTTCTAGGTCCTGTTGGTACATGGGAGTCTTCCCTTGATCTCAGTTCTTTGGTCTTAATTTCAGGGTTCATTTATAAAAGAAATTCCCTGATGAATTTGTCATTGTCTCCTTTTGGGTTCAGGCCTCTGTCTATATCAGCCTCCCTCAATGAAATCTCACTTCTGATTTCAGAATTCAACTGTCATGTTCCTCTAGAATGTCACAATATCCATTTCTCAGTCTTTATTCTTCTCTACCTCCCTCAATTATCACTCATTTATTTGGCATCACTCATCTTCAACCTCATATTTATAAAATTCATCTTGATTGCTGAAATGGATTTTTTTAATCCATTAAAATTTTTTTATTCATTGGAACCCACTGGCTATAAGCACCTCCTTGCTGTTCATCATCCCTTTGTGAGAACAGCATCTGGGGGAGGAGCTGTGAAAAGAAGAAAAAATATAATGGCAGGAACTCAGTGTGACTGTGTCTTAAGTATGCTGAAGAGAAAAGTTCCCCTCTCTATGTATAGGAATGCGTTTCTCAGTCTGTAGTGACAGAGAATACATGCACTGAAGAAACGTGGGCAGATTTCTCACTTGGGCGGCTGCAAGAGGTCTTAGCTAGAACTGTCTTGTTTCACTCTTGTCATCTTATCTTCCCCTATGTCATGTTTCTGCCCAGGACCTAGAGTCCATGTCAGTACAAGAGAACTTTCCCATGTTCACCCATTTAATTCACATCCCTAAAACTACAGAATACAGAGAAAGAAGCTCACAGAAGCTGACAGAGTTCACCTTGACCGGCACCTCCATCTTCGTGAGTGCTGTTGTGCAAATCTTCACCTTGTCAGGGAATGCCACTGTCCTGGTTCTCACCACATTCGCCACGTCCTTCTTCCTGAGCACACAGGCTAGTTCAGAGACCATATACATTGGTCCTCATTCCCTAGTACCCTCAAGTCTCATGTCTCAGAACAATTCTCCTGTTCTTTGTCGTCTTGACCATCACCAGCTGTTATGCGGTCATGTGAAAATCTTTGAGGTGTAGAGGTTGTGAACAAGGAAGTGTGTGCCCAGTTGGTGTGTGTTTTCTTTAGTACTGGCCCATGTATAGCAGCTGCCTAGATGTCATCCCTGTTCCACTTATATTTCTGTGATGCTGTGGTGGCCTATTTTTTTAGTGATCTCCTTCCTGCCATGAAACACTCCTTTATTGCCATTCCTATCCATGAAGTAAACCGTTTTGTTTTTTGGGTTTTTTTGCGGTACGTGGGCCTCTCACTGTTGTGGCCTCTCCCATTGCGGAGCACAGGCTCCGGACGCGCAGCCTCAGCAGCCATGGCTCACGGGCCCAGCCGCTCCGTGGCATGTGGGATCCTCCCGGAGCGGGACACGAACCCGTGTCCCCTGCATCGGCAGGCAGACTCTCAACCACTGCACCACCAGGGAAGCCCCGGGTAAACAGTTTTTTATTCCCCACACATATGTTCAGGCTTCATGGGCTTGGTTTACATTTCCTGCACCGACGCCCTCATCACCTCCACCATGCTTTGGATCGCTTCATCTCTGGGCTTTGCCACCTGTACTTCCCACCTCACCATGGTCATTGCCTGATATGGTTGTGCCTCTATCACTTACCTCAAGACCGAGCTGGTCAATTCAGTAGAAAATAGATGATCTCTGAGACCTACACCATCATCTCTCTGCTGTTGGACCCTGTTGTTTACAGTGTGGGGTACATGGAGACCAAGGATACCATGTACACAGCTATGCACAGAAGCATTTCTTAACAGATTGACTCATTTCATCAGGAGACCTTTAGTCCTGGCCAATGTTTTTCCTCCTTACGAACATTTCACAGCTCATGCATAGAACAAATAGAAAGCTGTGTTGTGAACTGGTTCAAGCACTTAACCTGCTCTTCTACTCATGCTCCAGAAAGAAGGCAGAAGCCAGGTTTTCTGATCAGGGTACACGTGACTGCCGAGACGGCAATACTCCAGGAGCACTTTGATGACTTCTTCTTATGTGGGGGCATTTTAATTGAAAATCCTCCTGGCTCCCACCTCACCTGGCCATTTGGTACTTGACTTTTGCCTGTGCGTGGAGCAGACCCAGTGATGGTGACCCAGTGACTTCAGTTAAAGAATCCCAGGGACCACCTGAGACTGTCCCCACTTCCATGATCTCAGTTATATTATCCTTAATAGGCATTTCAAAAAGACTCTCCTTAACCATTTGCTGATTGAAAAATAAATAATTGCAAAAAGACAGGCCCTTCTTTCCATGAATTCATCCCCACTGGCCACTTAAATAGTGTGTATTTAGGTGGAGTACCCTTTACTTTTATAGGAGAAAACAAAGACCCTTTAAAACAACATTATTATTGCAGTCCTGGAAACTGAGCACAGGGAGAACAGAGGGCTGTCTCTTCTCAAGGAATGGTGCCTTCATCGAGAACTCCTCTTCTCAAATATTTCTTGTCCCTCTAAAGCGGAGGTCCCCAACCCCTGGGCCATGGATGGATACCCGTCCACAGCCCGTTGGGAACCGGGCCGCACAGCAGGAGGTGAACAAGCGAAGCTTCCTCTGCCACTTGCTCCCCATAACTTGCATTACTGCCTGAACTGTCCGCACCCAACCTCCCATCCGGTCCATGGAAAAATTGTCTTCCACAAAACCAGTTCCTGGTGCCAAAAACGTTGGGGACCCCTGCTCAAAAGCCTTTGAGAATTGTTCATTCCATAGTGGCTATGTGGCAGCTATTTGGGGTGGCAATGGCTAATTCTGGGCAAGTGACTTTGATTGCTCTTCTCTAGGTGTGAAATGCAATTTCTAATAAATTGAGCCCAGCAATGCCCAGTTTCCTGTCTGACGGGTGAGGGGGTGCTGAAAGTTTATTTGTGTCCCATGTCTTTTCCCGCTGGAGTTCTTCCTCTGAAGAGCTCTTCTCTTTCATAACTTACACTTTTGTCTCTTGGACGGGTGGTTATGTGTTTAATTAAGAAATATTTATCTACCTCCACTGTTAGAACTAGAAAATACATTGGAAAAGGCTAGTATAGCAACATCTATTTTTACACATTCCTATATTTTGGATGTAAATGACCCATTGTTATTTCAACTCCAAGGCCAACCTTTCCATTTTCTATCTTACCCTTTTGTCATATTTTTAACCTCCAAATCAGGATTGAGGCACATCTTGGCCACCTGTGATTTTTCTGTCTTCAACAGACCGCTGAAGGTCAAGGGTCCCAGGCATAGGGGCTGCCTTCTCCTGGAATCTCTCTTTTGTCTCACACAGAAGACAGAGAGGATTAATAGGTGATGCTTGTGTCTTAGGGTCAGCACCTGATATACCGTGAGGGTCTGTTCTGAAGCTGAAGTCCACAGATCCTTAAGGGGTTCTTGAAGGGGTTTCAATGGGTTTGTGAACTCCCTAAAGTTGTGTGCAAAATATTGTGGGTGTGGGCACGTGTGCATTTTTTCATCAAGTTCTCAAAGAAATCTCTCATATACCAAAGATAAAAATCTGTTGCTCTAGATTAGGGTTTTGTAAAACTATTTTGACTCAGACCCATAATAAGAAGTACATTTTATATTGCAGTGCTGTATGCATGCATGCGCATACACATCTTTAGATACATCTTGATCAAAATCATCACAAAGCAATTCAAAAGCTGAAGTCAGGAAAATCCCAGAATGAGAAATGGCCAGAAGTCCTGTGTGGCTATAGAGGGGAGTGACAAGAAAAGTGCATGATAGAAAATAGATTGATCGGGGCTGCAGTCATCATCATGGTCAGCATCATTGACAGCTACTCTCTTTTCCACTCTCTGCTCAACCTAGGCAGCACTAGTTGCTCCTTTATGTCTGCTGCCACAGTTGTTTGCACATATTTTAAGTATTTTAGTATTATTTATCATGGTGTATTCCATTAAAATATATATAGCTTTTAGTAGTAAATTTGTCATACTTTCACTCAAAATATAAGTGCTGAGTATTTATAATGTACCAGTCACTGTCCTAAGCCAGATAGATTCTGTACCCCTAAGGAGCTCAGGCTCTCAAGAGAGAGACCATCACATTAAAAAAAAAAAAGGTAGGCATATGTCTTTGCTCTTTGCTTTGTTGTGCTTTGCAGATATTGTGGTTTCGTTTTTACAAATTGAAGGTTTGTGGCAACCTGTGTTGAACAAGCTGATGAGTGGCTTTTTACCAACAGGATCATTTTTAATTAAGTTATGTACTTTTTTTTAACATAATGCACACTGAATAGACTACAGTCTTGCTATAAACATATGTACTTGGGAAACCAAAACATTTTTGTGACTCCCTCTATTGTGATGTTCATTTCATTTTGATGGTCTGGAAGTGAATTCGCAGTATGTCTGAGGTGTGTCTATATGCAGAAGCTGGGATAGGCACACAGCTAGGGGAGGTCAGGGTGGTAGGGACCATGGGGGGAGAGTTTGATCACAAAGGAATGAGCACTCAGTTCTACCTGGTGTAGTCCAGGAGAGGATGAAGTCAGGATGGAAGATTAAGGTATTCACACAGGTGAACTGAAGTTGGGTAGGGTGAGAAAGATGAGGGTAAGCAAAGGAAATAGCATGGCTAGCTCAAACTTGAAGAAACTTGAGAAGGACAGGCATGCTTGCATCCATCTCTGCATTCCTAGTACCCAGCCCAGGGCTCTTAATACAACTTGGGATGGATGAACTGATGAGCATTTACAAAGTACCGGGCCATGTGTTTGTGTATTTCGGCGTTCTGTAGCCAGTAGAAGCATCTGACCTTATTTCCTCTGGCCCCCTTATAGTCTTTCTTTATCTCGGGGTGAAAAGGAGGAAGAACATGCTGGAAAAGAAAAAATCCATGGGTTCTTTTTCATGCATCAGATCCCTCTGTAGCTTAGGCCACATTCTCCTCCTACTCCCTTTTTTCAATCTGTAAGAAACATTAAGGGGGCTTCCCTGGTGGCACAGTGGTTGAGAATCCGCCTGCTGATACATGGGACATGGGTTCATGCCCCGGTCTGGGAAGATCCCACATGCCGCGGAGCAGCTAGGCCCATGAGCCATGGCTGCTGAGCCTGCGCGTCCGGAGCCTGTGCTCTGCAACGGGAGAGGCCACAACAGTGAGAGGCCCGCGTACTGCAAAAAAAAAAAAAAGAAACATTAAGGGAGGAAATAGCTGCAGCAAACCCAACAATAAGTCAAGCAAAATCTTCACGAAGGTGACAAGTGCCTTTGGGAGAAGAGAGAAGGTGGCAGAAGAGATGAGTCCTAGAGGACCAAAAGATGGGCCTAGCACATAGACAAGGTTTTTATAAAAGCAGATTTAAAAGGTACCAGTCTGCAATTCAGTCTGCTGGTGTATGTGTGTGTCTGTGTGGGGGGTGGTGGTGGCCTTGGGGGAAGGAAACTAATATTTGAAGGTCTAAAACATGACAAACACTGTAGTAGGAAATCACATTACTTAATAATACTTTTTCCTTAAAATTATATATTAATTAATTTTAAAACTCTTATTTTACCTGCATTTTCTAATTTGAGATGTGTAATACTTTTACAAGCATTATTTTCCCTATTTTACTACTGCTGCTGCTCTTATCACTATGGGTAGAGCTAATTTATAAGCCAGATACTGTTCTGAGTTGTTTATGTGTCCAATCTTTTAATCCTCATACAACCCTATGAGATAGGTAATATCAATATTTATTTATTTATTTATTTATTTATTTATTTATTTATTTATTTATTTATTTATGCATGCCACGCCACGCGGCATGCAGGATCCTAGTCCCCCAACTAGGGATCAAACCCGTGCCCCATGCAGTGCAAGCATGGAGTCTTAACCACTGGACCGCCAGGGAAGTCCGGAGATAGGTAATGTTATATGTTGCATTTTAGGCACAGAGTTTGAGCAGCTTGTCCTAGGACCCACCCTGGGGAGTGGAGTCCTGGGATTGAACTCAGGTTCTCTGACTCCATAGCCCACACCCATAAAATGAAGAGACTCACCAAAGTTCATACAATAAGTGACAGGATGGGGCTTGGAAAGAACTGGGCCTCAGACTCATGTGGACTAACTCTAAATTCCATATCCAGACTTATACACACACACACACACACACACACACACACACACACACACACACACACACTCACTCACTCACTCCTCTATCTCCCTGCCCACAACACCACATTTATCCATTCTCACAGGATAAGGACTAATATGCGTATAAGTCAGTTTTCAGATAATTGAACATATCCTTTCTCCGTCCAAATATATCTCTGGTCAAACATTATTAATAGAAATTTCTCAAAGGTATTATCCTCTTCTTTGCCTTTGTAAACAAAGTATACACATTTACCAGTTTCCTGGGATAGTTACTATGTCTTGAGCTGTGGTGTGTTAATATCCTCAGGAATTTCTGAGCATGATGGGTGTTGCCTCTGTGTTAAATTATACACAGATTTCAAGGAACTTTTGTGTGTTGTTGTTGTTTTTTTTTTTTCGGGCAAGGCTTTATTGGGGCCCCTGCTGCAGCACTGGAGAGCAAGAACAAGTGACAGGTTACTTTGCTCTCTCGCTCCCTAGGGGGTGGCAAGTGGGCAAGCTTGTTCCTTATATGGGGTGAGGGGAACTTTTGTGGTTTTTGAAAACCACTTTATTGAGATACAATTTATAGAATTCACTGTTTAAATATACAATTTAGTGGATTTTAGTTTACTTATAGAGTCACTATCATCACCATAATCTAAATTTAAAACATTTTTCTTCCCCTAAATAGAAACCCTCTACCTAGTAGCAGTCACTCTTCATCTTCATTCCCTCCAGCCTCCAGCCCTAGGCAACCACTATTCTGTGAATTTGTCTCTGTAGATTTGCCTCTTCTGGACATTTCATATAAGTGGAATCATCCAATATGTGGTCTTTCATGTGGCTCCTTTCACTTTGCAGAAAGTTTTCAAGGTTCATCTGAACAATGTTGTAGTTGGTATCGGTGCTTCATTCATTTTTATGGCTAAATAATATTCTGGTGTTTGGATATACCATATAATTAATTTTTGAATGTTAAATCAACCTTGCGTTCTTGGGTTAGTTCCCACTAAGTTATAGTGTAAAATCCTTTTTATATTGTGCTGGAATCAATTTGCTAGTATTTTGTTGAGGATTTTTGCACCTACATTCAGAAGAGATATTGGTCTGAGTTTCATTTTCTTGTGAAGTCTTTTGTTTTAGGGTCAGGGTAATACTGGCCTCGTAGAATGAGACAGGCATAGGTTGCAAAGATAGTACAGGAAGTCTAGTGTACCTTCCACCCGGTTTTCCCCAATGGTTACCTCTTACTTAATCATAGTACTACATCAAAATCAGGAATTTGACATAGGTATTATGTGTGTGTGTGTGTGTGTGTGTGTGTGTGTAGTTCTATGTCATCTTATCACGTGTATAGATTTACATAACTATGACTGAGATTCCTTTACCCTCCTGTTCATAATATATGTCTTAAATATCTCCTCTGCATACACTGGTAACCATATTAGACAGGGTTATAATTTTTTCTTCAACCGCCTAACATAATTTAGAAAACTCAAGAGGAGAAGAAAAGTCTATTATATTCACCTATATTTTTGCCTACTGTGTTCTTCCTTCCTTGCTAATATTCCAAGGATTTTTCTTTTATTCCCTTTCAATTTAGAGAATTTCTTTTAGCCATTCTTTTAGAGTAGGTCTGCTGGTGACAAATTTTTAGCTTTCCTTTCTCTGAATATGTCTTTATCTCTTTCATCACTGAAGACTATTTTTACTAGATAATGAATTCTGGGTTAACAGTTCATTTCTTTCAGCACTTGAAAAATATTGTGCAACTTCCTCCTGTCCTCCACAGTTTCTGACAGGAAATCCACTGTCATTCAAATTGTTTTCATTATTTCTCTCTGGCTGCTTTCAATTTTTTTTTCTGTGCCTTTTGTTTTCAGAAGTTTGACTATGATGTGTCTCAGTGTGGATATTATTTAGTTTATTCTGTTTGGGGTTTGCTCAGATTCTTGAGTCTGTAGGTTTATGTCTTTTGACAAATTTGGGAAACTCTCAATCGTATGTCTTCCAATAATTTTTTAGTTCCATCCTCTTTCTCCTGTTTCCCTGGCACTCTGATGACATGAACATTAGATCTTTTATTATAGTCTTACTAGTTCCTTAGACTCTATCCATTGTTTTTCAGTTGATTTTCTTAGTTGTTCAGATTGGATACTTTCTATTGTTCTATTTCAAATTCAAATTCTTTCTACTGTTCTTTCCATTCTTCTGTTGAACTTATCCTTAATTTTGATTACTGTATTTTTTTAGTTCTAAATTTATATTTGCTTCATCTTTTATATCTTATATTTCTTTATTGAGACTTCCTATTTTTTGCTGAGTTTCTTTTAGTTTGTTTCAAGCATGTTTGTAATTGTTCATTGAAACATTTTTATGATGGCTTCTTTAAAATCCTTATTAGATAATTCCAGCATATGTGTCATGTTGGGGTTGATATCTGAATGTATTTTTTTCATTCAATTTGAAGTATTTCTGGGTCTTGGTATGAAGAATGATGTTTGATTGAAACTTGAATATTTTTAGTTTTATAAGACTCTGGATCTTATTTAAACTTAGGGTTCAGCA
>NW_006788182.1:479204-519598 GCF_000442215.2 Lipotes vexillifer
GGCCTCCTCTTACACTGCTCTAAAGGGAAGGAATGGCCACCTCTTTATTGCCAGGTGGGGGTGGAAGTCCAGGTCCTCCGCTCAGCCTTTGTTGACAGCAGGATGATCAGGTCCTTGTTACTGCTGGGTGGGAGTGAGAGTTCAGGCTCCCCAGTAGACCTGAACTGATAACATCCTATCTGGGAGAGGTAGGGTACCTCTTTACTGCCCCTTGTGAGGTCTCACTATACTATAGGTGGTGGCCTTGTTACTGCTGGATGGTGGGGAAAATCTTGACTTTCCAATAAGCCTCCTCTGATACACCCCTGAAGGGGGGTGGGTAGAAGCACCTATTACCACTGCATAAGGCCAAAGTCCAAGCTCCCAACCTGGTCTCCACTGAGACCACTGGAGGGGTGGGGGGTTCTTGCTGCCTAGCAGAGATGAAATCCCTGGTTACACATTCAGTCTTTTTTTGACACCATTCCAGTGGAGTGTTGGGATGTCTCATTACAGACTGGAAAGGGTGGAAGCCAAGGCTTTCTATTTGGTCTTTGATGGTAGGGGTGCAGTTGGGGAAGCAGTTTTTTCTGTGGTGTTTTGTTGGAATAGTTTTTATTCCAAAGTTTTCTGTCTTCTTAGGTTATTTCTTTCCTGTACTGTGTCTAGAGATTGCAGACCTTTCTCAGGGGCCTTTTGTGTGTCTGCACCCATTGGTATTTTTGGGTCACTGTCTTTTTGAGTTTGTGGTCTGGGGTGTATGAGGCCAAAAGAAAATGCAGTGAGCTCCCCACTGTGTCATTCCTCAGGTCCTGTGGTCTCTAGCTGGTCTTCCTCCTTCTCTCCATCTTTCAGTCTTTTTATGTTTATTTCATATACAGTGTCCAGGGTTTTCATTTGTACTTAGTGGGAGAGTAGGGAAAAGTACTTCAGCTTACCGGAAGTGAAAGTCTTAGGTATTGTTTTATGTACTTTCTCTTTTAATAAACATAGATAAGAAAGAAAAGTATGTGATTATATAGGTAACTATAAAAGATGGTATAATTACCATTATGGAGTTCTTTGGGTTTTTTCCCCATGGATTTAAATTATATCTGATATCAATTCCTTTCAGCCTGAGGAACTTCTGTAGTATTTCTTCTAAGGCAGGCCTGCCAACAACAAATTCTGTTTCTGTTTACCTAGAAATGTGTTTATTTTGCGTTCTGTTTTTTTTTTTTTTTTGTGGTACGCGGGCCTCTCACTGTTGTGGCCTCTCCCGTTGCAGAGCACAGGCTCTGGACGCACAGGCTCAGCAGCCGTGGCTCACGGGCTTAGCTGCTCCACGGCATGTGGGATCTTTCCAGACCGGGGCATGAACCTGTGTCCCCTGCATCGGCAGGCGGACTCTCAACCACTGCGCCACCAGGGAAGCCCGCGTTCATTTTTGCAAGGTTTTGCTGGATATAGGATTCTTGGTTGACAGTATTTTCTTTCAGGACTTTGAATATTACCACCCCACTGTCTTCTGGCCTCGGTTACTTCTGATGAGAAGTCATTTGTTGATCTGATTGGGATTCTATTGTGTACATGATGAGTTGTTTTTCTCTTGCTGCTTTCAAGATTTTCTTTCCTGTGTTTGGCTTTTGACATTTTGGCAATGATGTATCTGAATGGGTATTTCATTGTATTTATCCTACTTAGAGTTGAGTTTCTTGTCTGTGTAGATTAACATTTTCCCTCAAATTTGGGAAATAGTCATTATTATTATTATTATTTATTGTTTTATGTTTTTGGCTGCATTGGGTCTTTGTTGCTGCGCACGGGCTTTCTCTAGTTGTGGCGAGTGGGGACTACTCTTCATTGTGGTGCGTGGGCTTCTCATTGCAGTGCCTTCGCTTGTTTTGGAGCATGGGCTCTAGGCATGCGGGCTTCAGTAGTTGCAGCACGTGGGCTCAGTACTTGTGGCTTGCAGGCCCTAGATGGCAGTTGGGGTGCACAGGCTTAGTTGCTCTGCAGCATGTGGGATCTTCCCAGACCAGGGCTCTAACCCTTGTGCCCTGCATTTGCAGGTAGATTCTTAACCACTGCACCACCAGGGAAGCCCTCAGCCATTATTTTTTTGAAATATTTTCCCCTCTCTCTTCTCTGATTCTACGATTATGCATATGTTGGTAAGTGTTTTGGGTGCCTTTGATATTCTGCAGTTTAAATATAATATGCCTCGGTGTAGATTTTTTGGTATTCATTTTGTTTGGTATTCTCTGTATTTCCTGGATCTATGGTTTGGTGTCTGTCATTAACAATTCAGTCATTATTAATTCAAATAGTTCTCCTTTTACTCCTTCTGATATTTCTATTGTGTGTGTAATAATACATTTTTTATAATTGTCCCACAGTTCTTTGATATTCTGTTTTGCTTCTTCTCTCTGTTTTTTTTTCATTCTGAATTTCACTTGGGGAAGTTTCTGTTGATGGGCTTTCAAGCTCACTGATTCTTTCCTTGACTGTGTCCAGTCTACTGATGAGTCCATCAAGGGTATCCTTCATTTCTGTTAAAGTGTTTTTGATTTTTAACATTTGCCTTTGATTATTTCTTAGCCTTTCCATCTCTTTGATTACAGTACCCATCTGTTCTTGCATGTTGTCCACTTTTCCCATTAGAATCCTTAGCATATTCATCATAGTTATTTTAAATTTCCAGTCTGATAATTCCAAAATCTCTGCCACATCTGTGTCTGGTTCAGCTGCTCTCTTTGTCTCTTCAGACTTTTTCCCCTGTCTTGTATCACATCTTATAATTTTTTTCTTGTAAGTTAGGCATAATATATGTAATAGGAACTGAAGTAAATAGGTCTTTAGTATGAGATTTCAGACATGTTTATCTGGCTAAGAGATAAGCTGTGTTTACTCTTTGCTGTAGGTGTCAGTTTCCTTTAGTGTCCTTGTTTTTTTCTCCCTCTTTTCTTTGGAGTTACCTCCAGACTTCTTAAATAGAGTCTGTCTTACAGCTCTCTCACTTGCAATCCACTGTTACTAGACTGGGTGTCTGATGTGGTGGTAAGGTTTTGGAGAGGAGAGGTGATTAAATCTTTGTTTATTCAGAAAAATTTTAGTCTTTTTTTAAATGTTTCTTTATTAATAAATAAAGAGATACTCCAGTTCATTATAGTCCAGAGGTCAAGCTACTTTCCCACTTTCTTGCAAAGTAACTGTGGCATGTTTGAGATTGAAGACCATGTATATTAGCCTGACTTTCATATTCTTTATGTACCTTAAAATGATTTGAGGGAAATGTATTAATTTTCCTTTTCAATACCTTTTTCTTTATTCTTTTTCTTATCTAAGAACACTTGCAATCCTTCTACAGAAATCAATAGCTACATTTTCCATTAGTCCCTGCACTGACCAGGGTTTTAAAGTAATGAGTTCAGAATTTATTTCAGTAACATAGTGTTGATACAAATGCTGGTAGAAGAAGCCCAGTGGCTCACAGAAAACATAATAATAACCAGGTTTAACATTCACCTGTCTTTTTTTCTGATTTACCATACAGTACTTATATCCAATTAACTTGATGTATATAAAATTGAATTTTTGAATTTTATTTTATTTTTATACAGCAGATTCTTATTAGTCATCAATTTTACACACATCAGTGTATACATGTCAATCACAATCTCCCAATTCATCACACCCCCACCCCCACCCCCCACCACTTTCCCGCCTTGGTGTCCATACATTTGTTCTCTACATCTGTGTCTCAATTTCTGCCCTGCAAACCGGTTCATCTGTACCAGTTTTCTAGGTTCCACATATATGCGTTAATATATGATATTTGTTTTTCTCTTTCTGACTTACTTCACTCTGTATGACAGTCTCTAGATCCATCCACATCTCTACAAATGACCCAATTTCATTCCTCTTTATGGCTGAGTAATATTCCACTGTATATATGTACCACATCTTCTTTATCCATTCGTCTGTCAGTGGGCATTTAAGTTGCTTCCATGACCAGGCTATTGTAAATAGTGCTGCAATGAACATTGGGGTGCATGTGTCTTTTTGAATTGTGGTTTTATGCCCAGTGTGGGTATATGCCCAGTAGTGGGATTGCTGGATCATATGGTAATTCTATTTTTAGATTTTTAAGGAACCTCCATACTGTTCTCCATAGTGGCTGTATCAATTTACATTCCCACCAACAGTGCAAGAGGGTCCCCTTTTCTCCACACCCACTCCAGCATTTGTTGTTTGTAGATTTTCTGATGATGCCCATTCTAACTGGTGTGAGGTGATACCCTATTGTAGTTTTGATTTGCATTTCTCTAATAATTAGTGATGTTGAGCAGCTTTTCATGTGCTTCTTGGCCATCTGTATGTCTTCTTTGGAGAAATGTCTATTTAGATCTTCTGGCCATTTTTGGATTGAGTTGTTTGTTTTTTTAATATTGAGCTGCATGAGCTGTTTATATATTTTAGAGATTAATCCTTTGTCTGTTGATTCATTTGTGAATATTTTCTCCCATTTTGAGGGTTGTCTTTTCGTCTTGTTTATGGTTTCCTTTGCTGTGCAAAAGCTTTTAAGTTTCATTAGGTCCCATTTGTTTATTTTTGTTTTTACTTCCATTACTCTAGGAGGTGGATCAAAAAAGGTCTTGCTGTGATTTATGTCAAAGGGTGTTCTTCCTATGTTTTCCTCTAAGAGTTTTATAGTGTCCTGTCTTACATTTAGGCCTCTAATCCATTTTGAGTTTATTTTTGTGTATGGTGTTAAGGAGTGTTCTAATTTCATTCTTTTACATGTAATTGTCCAGTTTTCCCAGCAACCATTTATTGAAGAGACTGTCTTTTCTCCATTGTATATCCTTGCCTCCTTTGTCATAGATTAGTTGACCATAGGTGCGTGGGTTTATCTCTGGGCTTTCTACCTTGTTCCATTGATCTATATTTCTGTTTTTGTGCCAGTACCATATTGTCTTGATTACTGTAACTTTGTAGTATAGTCTGAAGTCAGGGAGTCTGATTTCTCCAGCTCTGAATATTTTAGTCTTTTCTTTTTCTCCCCTTGTGTGAGCCAGGAAGGCCAAAGGGGGCTTGAGCTGTCCAATTGCCTTATCTTTTAATCTTTGTATGCTTTCTTTCACAAGCTGGGGAGCATTATTTAAATAGTTGTCAATCATTCATTTAGAGGAAAATTCAGGCACTCTTGGGTAGGAATGAGAAAGGCAAACTTCTTCCAATCTTCTGTGTATTCCCCCTGACAGCCCTAAAATTGCATGCTGAATTTAGCAAACACCCTGTACTTAACCATTTCCACCTTTCTTAGGAGAGAGTTGTTGTTTTACAGCGTCCATAAATTCTTTGATATGCCCCCCTTCGTTAAGGCGAGCTTAATCCCTTTCCCTTGAGTCTGGACTAGACTTAGTGACCCACTTCTAATGAGTAGAGAAAAGTGCGTGTGTCAGGGTGTGACTTCAGAGACTGAGTCATAAGCACTGCCATTTCCTGCTTTCTCTTTCACCTGCTCTTGATCACTCATGTCATGAGGGCACCCAGGAACTGGTGAGGAACTGAAGCCTTCTGCCAGGATCCAGCAAGAAACTTAGGCATCGACTAACAGTTGTGTAAGTGAGCCATCTTGGAAGTGGATTCACCAGTGCCAGCCAGGCCTTCTGATGGCTGCAGTCCTGGGTGTCATCGTGTTTGCAACCTTATGAGAGACCCTGGACCAGAACCACTAGTTAAGCTGCTCCTGGATTCCTGACCCTCAGAAACTGTGTAAGGTAATAAATGTTTGTGTTTTAAACTACTAACACAGCTATTTAGAGAGTATCTGTTACATAAGCATATTCTTTGGCACTCTTATCCTCCTATCTCTCTCTCTCTCTCTCTCTCTCTCACACACACACACACACACACACACACACACACACACACACTCACTCACACACACAACACACACACACACACACACTCACTCATATCCTTCAACTGACTTCAAAAATATTTCTTCAAATCTAATTCCTTAAATAGTATAATTCTGTCTATCTCATCACATCTTAGTGCTATTTAAGTACCATTTAGAGTGGGCAATCTGGGAAATTGCCTAAGTAATCCATACCTTGATCTGCCTCTGTTTAGGGGTAAGAGAGCAATCTAGTGAAGTTTTAGCAGTGAGAGTCAGGGCTTTCTTCACTGAGGTTAGAGACTGATCTTGGAAAATGATGGATCCAAGAGCCAGAAGGAGCCCCTCTGGGTCCCAGGGTTAGCCACAGTCTTTGCTTTCTTCATACTCTGATCATCTTATCCAGAGCAAACCATGTACACCGAGTAAGGAGATGAAGGCCAGCATGCACACATAGGTGAGGATGGTATCATTTCCAATGGCTTTCTGCTGGTGACTGGTGTTGGAGGCTGGGTGGGGAGTGGTTTCTGAGGTGTCCATATATACATTCATTCACTCAGCACTTATTAAGCCCCCAGTATGTCTCAGACCCTCTTCTAGGTGCTGAGCACACAGTGGTAAGTCTACATGTTCCCTCCTCTTGGAGAGCTTGTATTCTGATGGCTTTGAGGTTCAGGTCAGGACCAGCCACAACTGACTTGAGTAAGCACACAATTACAGCAAAGACTCTTTGTACATCTCTCTCTCCCCACAGTCTCTATTCTTTAAATGTAACTCCATGAAAGGAGAAATCCATGAACAAATTCTAAATAAATTGATTTTTATAGCGAAACAGCTTCCAAAAATGATTACAAATTCCAGAGGCTGAATACCCTGTGATGTAGCCATGCATCAGAGTATTAGTCCTGAAGTCATTTTATATAAGAGAAAGAAAACTAACGAGAGAGGAAATCTAAAACCTGAGGATACAAAAGAAGTGTCGTTTGTTCAGGAAAGAAATAATGTCAGAACCATGAACACTATTAAAGATTCAGATCTTTGCAGTTAAGGCTGGGCCTGGAGAGTAAATATGTGTTCTCTTGGGGAAGTTCAGGTAGCTAAGGAAATTAATTCTTGTTAGTTTCTGCTTTACAGTCCTAGGCAGAAGCTGAGGCCCCACAAAGCTGCCTCTCCACCTCACTACCTGTGGCAGGAACAGTAGGCTGGTGCATCAGTTAGGGCCCTGTTGCAGGAAGCAGAAACCATAAATAGAAAGATTTAAAAGAGGTCATTAAATGTTTACAAAACTGTGGACAGGAGAGCAGGCTCTAGGCTGGGCCTCTAGAAACTCCCAGAACAAGACTGTTGAACGAGCCTGCCAGGGGTGCTTCTGTCTCTGCAAGAGTCAGGAAGGTAAGGGATCAGGAGGCCACTCTAAGTGATCCAGGTTCAGGAAGACATTGATGCTGCTGGGGCAAAGCCTCTTAGTAGCTGCATAGCTAATGGCCAGACTCTGGAACAAACAGTTTTCTTCCTGCCATGACTGCCACAGCTGTCTCTTGAAACCCATGAAGCTGGTCACTGGATACTGGAGTGCTGCTTCAGGAAAACTCAATGATGCCATAACCTTGCTTGCCACCAAATACCCACTATTCCAGCATCTTTTTTTCATGTAGGTGTCCATGTAACACAGTTATGGCCAATGAGATGTAATGGATTTCTGCATGGCATGGGTGGGATCAAGGGCTTCTAGGGAAACTTGCTTTTCTGAAAAATAGGATAGATATTTCTGGTGCTGTCTTGCCTTCTTCCTGCCTTGAGCATGAACATGAAGGCTAGACCTGCAGAAGCCATTTTGTGACCTCTGAAGTTAGAGTCAACTTGTTTTAGAAGGAAACATTAAAAATGTACCACCCTGGATGAGAACCTACTGTATAGCACAGGGAACTCTACTCAGTGCTCCGTGGTGACCTAAATGGGAAGGAAATCCAAAAAAGAGGGGATATATGTATACGTATAGCTGATTCACTTTGCTGTACAGTAGAAACTAACACAACATTGTAAAGCAGCTATACTCCAATAAAAATAAGAAGAAAATGCACCACCCTTGGTCTCCTATTTTGAACTTCTTAGTATGTGAGACAGGAAAAAATACCTTCATTAGTTTAAGCCATTGTCAATCCAGAATGAATTCAGGAATTGGCAGCTGAAAGCACTCTAAACTTATGTAACATCTTTCCCCTACCTCCCCCTTGTTCCTCCTTTTCCCTCTCCCTCCCTCTTCTCTCTTCTCTCTCTGAATGCTTTCTTCTGTCTGTCCATGCTTGTGGGATGGGAGAGATGGTACCCAAGAGGCCACAATGAAGGAAGACATTTCTGCAGCATATTCTGTTTTCATCAGAGGGCATTTATCTAGTGTGGATATAGCTGAATGGGCCTTTTGTAGCTCACAGGCCTTATGTAATATATCAGCTGCAGTATATCAGTCAACCTTGACTGCTATCGTTGTATTTTTCCAGATGTAAATACGGTACTGCCCCAACTGTGACATTATTTCTCTGGGCATTTATTAGGTTGAACCACATGAAATTGCTGATATTTGATTGTTTTAACTACAAATAGTAATAAATTCATGTGGTGCAACCTGGTATGCTTAGCCTTGGAGGGTATTAGAAAACTCTGAAACCCAAATGAAGTCAATTTATAAACCAATGAACTATTACCTTTCTCAAGTCAGTGGTTAAAAGTGATTCAGGTCTGGTTTCTCTTTCCATGTCAGCATTGGTGTTTCTTCGGGCCATCCAAAAGGTTGTCTCCCACTCCAAAAGGAACTAATGATTAGCACTTCCAGGCCACATCTTTCTCTTATTTTCATCCCAATTCAACCTGAAGCTAAATTTTACTATAGGCACAAGTAGTCTACTACTAACCGTAAGTTCAGGGATTTACACTGAATTTACCTAAGTAAACTGTGGAAAGAGAGGAGTTGGGTAGGGTATTATCATATGTGCTTTTATCTTGGAAAACCAGCTTATTCTGGAGCCAGGTTGACTCCTATATAGTAAGAAGATCCCTTTACGAATGTAGCAGAGGGCCAAAAAAAGGACTTTGATGTTAATGATTATGGCTCTGCCCACTGGGCATTTATCATAGGACATTAGGTATATTCATTGTTTCCTAGGTCTCGACTGACCCTAGGACAACCAGAAGGGTCAGAAATTATCATGATCCCTGACTCTGATGTCCTTCTCCAGTTATGATTCTAGGCCTCTGTGCTGTCCATATCCTTCTTTCTTTCTGGTGGATTTTTAATGGCACAAGTGTTTTTCCTTGCTGAGATGCTTTTTTTTTCTTCCTTTGCCATCACTGCCAGTGTATCTGACAGTTACAGAAAGTACCCAGGAAAGATGTCCAGAAGTTTCACTTCAATTAACACCATTAGGTTTGTTAAGAAAAGCTATTATTATTGTGTCTTATAGACGTTCCCAATGGGAATTAACATTTCTGAAAGGGGTTTCTCTCTTCTTCAGAGATATTGTGAAAAAGAAGAGGTATAGCATTACTTGGAGATTGGAGAAAGGTCAAAATTCAGAAGCCATTGTTGAGTACATTGGTTAATTACTGACTTGGAGGACTTTGTTCCAGTAACAAAACTCCTTGGACCAGTGTCATTTTTCTCAGCTTCATATCTCCTGTGCCTAGCATTGCACCTAGCACAGAGTAGTTGTGAAACAAATAGTGGTTAATTAGGTGCATGAATGAATGAATAAGATGGTATGGGATATCAAAGTTGTACGGTTAGCTCTGAGAACTTCTCCATGTTTCACAGAAGAGGGGTCTATAAGACAGACACAGCCTTTACCATTATAAAAATCCTTGTTAACACACATTTCCATAAGTTCCCAGTAGGCATATCTGTGTAGTGGGGTGGAGTAATTTACTCACACTATAACTCTCTGGTCTTCTACATGAGCCAGGACTCAGCAGGTAACAAGGAGAAAATGTTCTATTTAGTTTAAAACTTAGTCTGACCTGATAATATAAGTCATTATCTTTAGCTGATAACCTTCTGGAATAATCGGACACTGTCTCCTGTTTGCATCCTCTTCCCTGCATTTTCCAGAGACAGTGACCAGATGTATAAAAGGGAATTTTAGTGAGGGGTCCTTGGTTCCTCTTGATGTCATTCTTCCTCCCACATGAGTCCAGCAGAAGAGGTATTGACTTTTAGCCCACCTGCCTCCTAGACTTCTCTCAGGGTCTGAGGTGACAAAGGCTCTCTCCTTGACCAGACTTTAGTCAGGCTTCTTGAAGCCCTCTTCTTAACTAGGCTTTGATGTTGGGCTTCTGTGTCTGTCCTTGAAAGGCCCACATCACCCAGTTTTAGTGAGAATCCTTCCAGGTCAATTGAGAAACAATGTCCCACACTTTATATCTGATCACCCTTGATATCTAATCCAGTTCATCATCCCCCACCCTTGATATCTGTTCACGCTGGTCTGCTGTCAGCAAGAATTTTGTCAAGTTAGTTGAACCAGAATCTCCTTTACCCTGATGCTTCCTCTTTGGAACATCCTGACCCCCACCCTGCTCCTTGGTTATAAATGCCCACATGTCCATGCTGCATTTGGAACTGAGCCCAGTTCTATGCTGAGGTCTCTTCCCCCCAGTGCAATATTTCTGGGTAAGACCTACTTTTATTACTTTACCTACTGTCTGGCTCTGGCTTTTCTTTGGCAGTAGTGGTGCCATGACTTGGATCAGGTCAGATGCATCATTGGACCCCTGGACTTCTCACCTAGGCCCTGACACCCTGCACCTTTGAAGACTCTGTCTTCATTCCTGTCTGATTGTTCAGGATCCAGCTCTTGAATCAGTGCCCCAGATGACAGTCCATTAACAGATTTTGGTTCTTAAGATTCTCAGTATACTCTAGAAGCTGGGTTAGAGGCCCAGGCTCTTTCTTTGTAGGGTACCTACTGGGCTGTAAGTCTTTCTTCCTGGCTTTTTGTTTCGAGTAGAGATTTGTTCAATCCCTGACTCCTGGCCTTGGTTCTTTGTTTCAAATGGAAATTCACTTTCTGATTTCCTGGGCTAGAAAATTTCTTCCTGGCTCTTTTTTTTAACATCTTTATTGGAGTATAATTGCTTTACAATGGTGTGTTAGTTTCTGCTTTACAACAAAGTGAATCAGTTATACATATACATATGTTCCCATATCTCTTCCCTCTTGCATCTCTCTCCCTCCTACCCTCCCTATCCCACCCCTCTAGGTGGTCACAAAGCACAGAGCTGATCTCCCTCTGCTATGAGGCTGCTTCCCACTAGCTATCTATTTTGCGTTTGTTAGTGTATATGTGTCCATGCCGCTCTCTCACTTTGTCCCAGCTTACCCTTCCCTCTCCCCATATCCTCAAGTCTATTTTCTAGTAGGTCTGTGTCTTTATTCCTGTCTTACCCCTAGGTTCTTCATGACCTTTTTTTTTTTCTTAGATTCCATATATATGTGTTAGCATATGGTATTTGTTTTTCTCTTTCTGTCTTACTTCACTCTGTATGACAGACTCTGGGTCCGTCCACCTCACTACAAATAACTCAGTTTCATTTCTTTTTATGGCTGAGTAATGGTCAAGTGGGGATCCACTCCTTGACTCCTAGGTTGGAAATTTTTTTTTCCTGGATCTTTTGAAGACTCTGTTTTCTGTTTGATTCTGCTTTTCCCATGGGAGCTTCTCAGTCACCTGAAACCCCCTTCTTGAACCCCATATGACTATATGTTCTGCTAACTTCGGCTTCCTTTCTTGTTGGCATGATTTTACTAAGGTTGATATGGAACTTCAGGGCCTCTTTGGGAAACTGAAGATCTCCCCAAACTGGTTCCCCCGAGACCTCTCCCTTCCCATTGCTTCCACTCACCCTTTCTCCTTCATCACCTTCAATCTTTACTTCAGCTCCTTTGAATCCTTTGTGCCCCACTTCAAGCCCCTCCCTCCCCCATCCTCTGTTCACCCTGCCTGGGCCCTCTTACTTCTCACTTCAGCCCCTCAGGCACTTGAACTTGATGCTCCCTGCCCCCACTAGGGCTCTCAAAGGACTTGGGTATGGCCAAAAGCAATCGCATGAGGTTGAAAAGAAAAATGAAGAAGGCCAATTGGAAAAGACTGGCTATTTTATCCACTCAGATTTTGGAGACATCTAGAGAGCTGCTTCATGTCGCCTCAGTCTCTTACCTAAAATGTAGTCCTGTGTCCATACGACAGGGCAAAAGATCTTAAAAATCTCCACGAATACTGGTAAAAGGATTTAACCCTCGTATTGAGTGGTTAACCTTGACTTGTTCTATCTGTCAGAAACACAATTTAGATAAATAAAGAGTGTAAATACACCAGTGAGTTTTTATTTTTATTTTTTCGGTATGCGGGCCTCTCACTGTTGTGGCCTCTCCTGTTACAGAGTGCAGGCTCAGCAGCCATGGCTTACGGGTCCAGCCACTCCGCGGCATGTGGGATCTTCCCGGACTGGGGCACGAACCCGTGTCCCCCGCATCAGCAGGCGGACTCTCAACCACTGTGCCACCAGGGAAGCCCCAGTGAGCTTTTGTATTACTGTGTGTACCTGGCTCATGGCTCAAATTTTAGATGGAAAAAAGGTATAAGATCTTTTTGTACCTGTATGTTTATGTATGTGTGTAAGTATGTTATGCATCTGTGATATTTTCCTACCTCTGGGTGGTACTACCAAATTTATAAAGTCCTGTAGAGGAGCTCTGTTTAAATCAGCTTAGAGGTAAATGAGTGTTTATGTAAATTAAATATTACCAACACTTCCAGAAATATAGGAACTAACCCAAATGCTTTTCAAGTTTTTGTGATTTGAGCAAATCTTTGAAGACTATTTTAATGCTGTTGACTGAATAAAAACAGCTATGCCTTCTAATGAACAGCACTGACTACAGTATGAACATACATTTTTATTCTACTTGGGTTTACTGGTCAAATAGGGTAATATGATATCTACTAGATGTTTAAGATTATAAAAATTGTAAATTCAATCTAAAAACAAATGTACAAGTAAAGATGGAATAAAAATGAATTGCTTGATATCCATTGATTTATGTAAATCAAGCACAGCAGTAAAACAAACAAAAAACTCCCAAGCATTTAATTTATTTTTTCAGTTTTTTTGTTGTTGTTTGTTTTTTCCTGACACTTGCCTAACATGTGTGTGCTGTAAAAAGAGTTAACAGGGAAATAACTGGAGATGATGGCCAGCTTTGTGTAATGGCTTAATATGTCTGCCTAAAAATCATTTCCAGAATCTTTTTTGGTAACTTACAACCTTAGAGTTATGCTAAGTTAAATAACAGATATTCATTAAACATCTCAATCATTTCTAAGTAACATAAACTGCTGAAACATTCATTACTGAACTTACATTTAAGTTTATATGCTTTTGGCTTTTAAATTTTGTTTGGTATAGAGAAGCTAAATATATTTGAGTCTGTCAACACGTTCTTTTTACCATATTGAAAAATATCAGGAAGCATGGACCTATAAAACTATGAGATGATATATTAAAAAAAATTGCTGTGAGATAAAACTATTGAAAAATATTGAAAAATATGAGGAAGCATGGACCTATAAAACTGTGAGATGATATATTAAAAAAAATTGCTAGTCTATCACAGAATGCTGGTATGTGACAGGCAGTTCACAGCTGTCTACTTCCTAGATTTTTTTCTGTAAAAGAAGGGTTACTAATGGTTAAAATAGTATAATCAGTGTATGAAAATAAAACTACTAAAAATTATAAGGGGAACAACTTTTTAGGCAAAATATACAAAAAAGTAGGATGTGTTTTTCATAAGGAAACTTTTGCAAGGTATGAAGCATGTGTTTTCATTAAGGGAAAAATAGAATAATTTTGTCCTGAAGTGAAGTGACTGGTTGTCCCAGAGTGAGAAAGAAGAAAATAAAGGAAAAAAACCTGAATGGATATAGAAAGTTGTAGGAGGTTTAGAGGAAAAGTAATTTCATGTGTGGTTAAGCTGGCTGAGATTGAATGGATTTATTCATAAGGTTTTTAAAAAATGAGCTCAAAAATATAAGGATGCAAAACTAGAATCTGTTTTTCTTTCTATTAATATAACAGAGTTTTCTTGGTTTGTTGGTCTGTTCTTAGTAGATCCTAAAAGATTTTTCTTTACTTTTTAAGTCATCCACCTAGGAAACAAAGATTCTCTGTCTTATCAGCATAATTTCCTGTGCCTTATGTTAACCTTATTCTTGATTATTTAAGAGAACCAAGTCTTATCACTTTTAAAGGAGCTAAGGTTTTTTTGTTTGTTTGTTTTACAGTTTTGACAATTTTGCCTTCCCCAAATCAAATCTTAAATGAAATCTTCTTGACTCCAAACTGACTTTGAGATTTCCTAGAGGGCCCCTGGAAAGTCTCAAAGGATTTGTTCTCTCACCTTGTAAAAAGAGAGATGCTAAACTAATTTGGTTTATTTGATAGGTTGGATTATATGGGAAGGCATGGTCAAATAAGAGATGTTAACTTAGGTTATATTTGTATGGGTTAATATAAATGTAAGTATTTCAGAAATTGTATTAATTTCCTAGAAATTGGTCAGTACTCTGTCCATGAAATGTCCAATGTAATGTTATCAGTCATAATTCTAATAATTATTTAAAAATGTTGAGTGTCATAGAAACAACCAAACATTCTTATTAAGTTAACTCTTGTCATGTCTTACCCATGCCGTTTTAAGTCTTGCATCACCCACAGATAGTTTCTGTTTTGCTCTGGTTCTTCTGGGGAAGCATTTGCAATTATCTACAGGCCAGAGTGCTTTGTTTTCTCAGAGTCCCTTGGAAAAGACTATGACAGGAACTCTGGGCTACAGGATTCTGATGGCTTTGCTTCTGTAACTTTGAAACCATACCACTGGACTGAGTCAGGATTTCTAGAACTCTAACAGAGAAACTGACAGGTTCATTAAACTGTTCACCCAAGATCAAGCAGAACAAGAATTAATTACATGGGACTGAATGTATTGATAAAGAATGATTGTGGTTTTGGTTTGGGACATTGCTAGATTTTTAATGTTCTATATTCTGGATATAAGGAACCCCTTTCTCTTAGATTATCTATACTTTTAACAATTAGGAGATGATACTCTTGTAAATGAAAATGAAACATTTATCTTTCCTCCCTCCCTGATTCCCTCAGAATTTGCATTAATTTAATGTTTGCAGAAAGTTATCCTCATTATATTTCATTAAATAGAATATTCAGGGTCATGTCTGGTTTTTATTTGAATACTATATTCAAAATATAAAGTCATGAGGAGATACATCTTAAACAGAAAACATATGGTTAAGTCAGGAGATAGCAAAGGGAAGCTAAACATTCCCCATATCAATAAAACACCTGCCTACCTGGTTCACTTACCGTTTCCCTCCTACTAGGTGGGGAGGCTCATGGGACCTGACTTGTAAGAAACCCATTGTGGCAGCTCTTCCTCAGTTTTTAGGAATTCTTTATAGAGAGGCAACTCTCTAGCGTGATCATCTGTTTCTGGAATCTTCTGTGTTCATTACATTGTGCTGTACCTATGTGCCTTTCATCTGTTCCTGTTAAGTTGTCATCAGTTGGTTTAAACTTTTTTTGGGGGGTGGGGTTTGATTAAACTGTTGGGTTATTCCTAAATTCTTGCTTTCTGATCTTCATTGACTCCATTCTCTGCAACCATGGCCAGTACCCCTGTGACATGCCTTAACTGGACACCCTCCTAAATCTAGCATCTCTTGCTCTTTTCTGTTTGGGAAAGGAATTGAGAGAGTTGAAACCCATTCTCCCTAAGTACCAACTAAGAGCAAGACAGTGTGCCATGTATTTTACATAAAAACAACAACAGTAATATAAGCAATGTATATAGTATGCTAATATTGTTAATTATAATATCGTTTATTACATGCCAGTCAGTAGGCTGAACATTTTATACGGTGGACCTTCAGACAGGTAGTCAAATCCTGCAGCAACCCTATTCCCTGCCAAAATTTGACTTCTACCGTAAATGCCTGGGAATCTTAGAGGGTTTTAAGCAAAGGTGACATGAGTATTATTCAGCATGTAGTATTTTCTTGATGACTTTGGGACACTTATGTCACTGATTATTTTACAGTGCTCCAGGGGCTACTGGAGGTGAAGATTTGCCTTGAGTTATGTGGCACCAGACAGCCCTGCTCCCCTAGTTTCCAGAAGTGCATTTTATTAGATCAGGTCTGAGGATGTGCCAGAAGGAAGGAGGAGCCACAGCTCTTAGTGAGTAGAGCAACCCCAGACCTGTTCTACCTTTCTGTTCTATTAACTGTGACCCAGAAATCCAGTTTAGCAGGCCCTCAATTAAATTCCATAGAAATAAACAGTTGTGAGTAGAATGAGAATAAACTCCGTTGAGGGAGAAGTCTAAAAACTTCTACTAATCAAGTGTTAAACCCTTTTTTTTTCCCTTACAACAAATTTTGTTTTTATCATATCCTTGTTGTTCCTTATTTTCTGAATAATAGCACAACTCAAAAACATGAGCCTTAAATGGGAGGTGTTTTGGGTCATGAAAAATATTGAACAAATGCTAGGAGTCATTGTACTTTTCTTGTAAATTAAGCGGCTCAGTAGATGGGAAATTCAAAGAAAACAGCAATAGCATAGGGCATAAGTATAATTGTCTTCAGAGGTGGTCTTTCCTGTGGGTAATTTTTCTTCCCACTATCTTTGTCCTGTTGGAGCAGAACTTCAACTTGACTCCTGGAGCTTGTGAGCACATGATCCTGCATCCTACAGTTCAGTGCCCACCTGTCTGGGCAGATACAGGTCTAATGTAGATACTTTCATACACAAACAAGTCTTTTCTGGAGATGGACAGATACAAATCTCCAATCCCTCTCACAGAGGGCTGGCTCTGATCAACCCACCTCTACAGGAATGCTGCTTCTGCCCCAGGACAATATGGGGTAAGCCCCCGCAGAGTAATCCCGTCTCAGTCCTTTTATCACTTAAGGCAACCTGTTGACTCAGAGTTCGGCAACACCAGAGGAGGATTCCCTACTGGCACAGATGTGCACCAGGGCAAGGAACCCTTTATAGACCTTGGAGAAAATCTTGTCACCCCCAATGATAACATGGTACTCTCCGATACTAGGTTTAGAAATGATCATCTCATTATTCTTGGCCTGCATCTGTAGAAGAGTCTAGAGGCATGGAGAGAGGTCAGGGCAAGCACAAAGGCACACAGTGAAGTTCTCCAGAGGATTTTCCAGCTGTGTGATCAAGCTCACATGAGTGTTACTAGGCCATTTAGGAAAAATAAACACCTTCCTATTCATGTCTGTGAGAGAAAGAAGGGAATACAGCAATCTTCAAGTAAAATGTCAACAGGAGAAATCATAAATTTAGTCTTGTATTCAGCAATCTCTAGTCTTTCCTTCCCATGGTCCTCCCACCTTCCCTACCGCACAGACTCATATACACTGACCTTCCAACCTGTCTGAGCAAAGGCTTCTGGGAGATTGATGAGAACAGAGACCCATAGCAGTGGCTACATATCCTTGGCCTGGGGATGTTAGAGAAGCAGTGGTGACCAGAATAAATGTAGCACACAGCATAGTGGTTGGTTATCTACGGAGCTTCTGACTCACCCACATAGAGATTCTCATTCTTAGACCTCAGGCTATTCAGGGTTTATCTGCACCTCTGGGTGAGGATGGGGGATGGAGAGCACAAATAATGTGTGAGTGATTTTCCAGGCCTGCCCCCTGGTGTCGACAGTCAGAGCTACTGGTGGGGAAGGAAGGGCTGGAAAATCAGTGGGAGTTACTTATTAGATACAAGGAACTTCCAGAGCTCCACCCCACTGTGACCCAGATTCTGGTGCTGGGAAGAGAGTGGTGTGGAGCTGCAGTGTTACAGATGAGATGAGGGGCCATGCCGGCCTCATCAGGAGGGCTTGACTCCACCCTCCAGGAGCCCTGCTGCTGTTGGCTGTGTGCTCTGCTGGGAGCTCCTGAGCCACATGGGTGGGAGGGGGTGTCTCCCTGAACTTGGGCCTCTCATGGGCTGTGGGTGCAGGGCCTTTTCTTCTTTTTATTCTGTGAAATAGTCTGTTTGTGGGACATTCTGGGATTCTGGTTTCTGCTGTAGACACAGAATCCACTCCTCCCCTACCAAATCAATATGATATGCCAGCACTTTGCTACAGAGATTCAGAGCAATGGAGGACACTGCCTCTGGTTTCTGAAGAATTGTCCTAACTCATCTTTCATCTGTCCCTTTTCCTTTCCCCTTTCTCATGACCCTTTCCCTCCCAGACCCTCATTCACTTATCCTCAGAGATGTCAGAATCTGATAGTTTTGTTTTCTTCTGCCTCCAGCCTCTCAAGGTGAGGTTCAATGTCTATCTGTGGCAATACTGCCTTCCATTCAGGTGTGCACTCACTACACACAATTTGTGTGAACATCTCTTGTGTGCCATGCAGTACTTAGGTTTTGCAGATAAGAGAGTGACTTTTTTGATGGGCTACATCTAGTGACCTCCATCTCTTTTGTAGTTAAACCATCATGTATTGGAGTTACAATAACTTAACCTTGCTCTCCTCTCCATATTTCAAACTGAAATTCCTTAAACACAGGCATTATTCCATCTATTCCACTTTTAATCCCATTAAACTGCTCTACATCTTATTTTGGTGATTTTCGTCCTGCCCACTCCCCTTTTGTTTTGGTCAGCACTTCATCCCCTTTGCTTCATCTTGCCTCCCAACCTCTGGGACTCATTGCCCTGACTTAGTAACCACCATCCAGAAGACTTTTTTTCCTTCTATACGAATCCTCTGAGCTGACCAGACCCTAATTGCCACTTCCTGGAAGCAGTTCTCCACATTGTCATTCCTCTGACAACCTTGGTGAGGTTTAGAGTTGGAGTTGGGCTTAGGTTACATTTTGCATCTTGAATGAAATGCAGGTTCATTATCCTGGGGTCTAGAACCATTCACAGGTCTTTCCCAATCTACTGGTCTTGTCTTACTTCTTCCAGAAATCCCACTGTGCACTCAACCTCTTCTACTTGTGGATACATGCCCTGAGTCTCTCCTTGAAATCCTTTGATTCATTCTCTTCTCTGTAACCGAAGTAGCTTTCAGGCATATCTGTTTCTTAACACCCCAGTTCTTAAAAGTCTACCTTATATGCCACTTGCTTCCTGAAGTCACTCCTGATCTGATAAGGTGGGATGTTTCCATCTTCTGAATGCCATAGGGATGAAGGGCAAAGATTTTGGACAAATTTGGATTCCAAATCCAGCTCACTTATTTTCTAAATTTGGAAACTTAAGCAGGCATTCAAACTGTTGACCCTGCAGCTCCTCATGCGAGGACAGGAATATAACTGCCCTCCTTTGTGGGGTTTTAGTGGGTAGTAAGTGCACACAGTGCTTTTTACAGCGTAAGTTCTTGAAAAATCATTATTATGACATTTTCTGGTATTACAATATCGTCTTATAGTTATTTGTATATTAATCTGAACATCCTTAGAAAACCTTACAAAAGATTCTATTTTATCCTTCTTGTCTCTGGATCCCACCCATCATCTAACACTTTGCCTCGTGTATGTTAGGGACTCATTAGATATTTCTTGAACTAAACAAGCAGTAATACAAATTTGTAGAATTAAAAAAAATAGTGAAGAGACAATTAAGAGAAAAGAAGGGAAAATACTGAGTCAAGCACCTTGCTATGCTTATTCCCATGGATTAAATATTCTTATCAGAGTTCAGAGAACATAGCAGATGCCTGATACTTACAATTTCTCATTGTAGATCAACAAATTACCAGTGTAGTTTGTGAAAAACACCCCAAACAAATAAGGTTCTTCCTTTTCCTCTCCTTAACTCTTTCCTTACTGAAAGTTTTAAACTTAAATCCATTATATGGGACCCAGCAAAGAAGACATTCACACTCAGAGGAAGGAATAAGTGGGGAACACTGGTGACTAAGTGCAAATGTAGAGGGCCGAGGAGTGACCATTTGTATTTCAGGCAGCAGGAGCCAGCCCAGGGACTGGGAGCTGGAGCAGGGTGAGGAGAACATCTGTGCAGGTGAGGGACAGTGGTAGGAAGGGAGGTTAGCTACGCACAAGGGAATTGGAAAATAAGAATGTATATGAAGGATAATGGGCATCTGATTTCTTACTGTTGGAAAAGAATTGCCAATGCGAAAATGTGGAAAACCTGAATATATCCTGTAGTGTTAGATGGAAATTAGAGGTATTGCTGTGAGCTCATGGTTTTCAGTGTGAGTGTGAGTGTGTGTGTGTGTGTGTGTGTGTGTGTGTGTGTGTGCATGTGCGTGCCCCCAAAGCTGTTTCCAATGCAAGTGCCTGGAAGCAGATCCAGATCTTGCATTCTACATACTGTATATCAGTAAAAAGAACCAGGGATGCTTGAGGAAATTGCTAATTCCGTGTCTGAAGCAGGGAAGGTACAAGAGAGAGCCTAGATTATTTTTTTTTTTTTTTGCCAGAAAGGAAGGAAATCATCAAAGAATAATGTCGACCTGTCAAAAGGACATCAAAGTCAGCTTGAAGGGGATCCCACTGGAAATAATTTAATAATCAATATAAACTGAAAGTAATTATAACCCATTGAATAAAACAGTAAACAATGAAACTAAAATGATATAGATGAATAAGTTTGATAAAAAACAGGATATTTATATAGTTTCAAACTACCTCCCTGAAAAATATTAATTTAAAAGAGAAAGAGTAACTTCAAAGTAGAGAATCCTGACTTCTACCACCTTAAGCAATCCAACTGTACACCATTAGAAGTGGGATAATTCAGAACTGTGTGCCTCTTGATAGCGTGCAGTGAAAGAACACAGCATCACTTCTGTCCTGCCAAAGATCCATAACCTGAGTCTAATCATGAGAAGACATTAGACAAACTAAACTTTAGGGACTTTTGTTTTTCTCTCTCTCTTTTTTTTTTAACATCTTTATTGAAGTATAATTGCTTTACAGTGGTGTGTTAGTTTCTGCTTTATAACAAAGTGAATCACCTATACTTATACATATATCCCCATATCTCCTCCCTCTTGCATCTCCCTCCCACCCTTCCTATCCCATCCCTCTAGATGGGTCACAGATCACTGAGCTGATCTCCCTGTTCTATGTGGCTGCTAACTTTAGGGACTTTTAAGAAAATACCTGACCTGTAATCTTTGGAAATATCCAGGTTATGAAAGACAAGGAATGACTGAGAAACTTTCCTAGATTAAAGAAAGTTAACAAAGCATGCCATTAAAACAAAGCTTGAATCTGAGCTGGATGTATGGTTGGGACACCTGGCAAAACACTGAATGGGATCTGAGGATTGGATGATGGTGATGAGTCAATGTTACTTTCCTGATTGGGATGATTGCTTTGTAGTATGTAGGTGAATGTCTTTGTTTGTAGGGAATACTACAGTATTTGAAGGTGATGAGCCCTGTGTCAACAACTTACTCTAAATGTTCAAGAAAAAAAAGTTCTTTGTATTACACCTTCAAGTTTTCTGTAAGTTTGAGGGAAAAAAAGGGATTTAGAGAGAAAAAGTGGCATTCATTCCTGCCTGGGAAGCAGACGAGCCACAGTAAAAAGGAAAGTAAGAGAAATTATTTGGGACGTGGAAAAAATGGGGGTGAACATTTGCAAATTTTTCTAGATGGACGTGTGTATTGGGTGATCATTCACTCGAAGAGACTAGTTTCTTTGGGAAGTAATATTCTTGATCAGGCGGAAGGAGGAGAGGTAAGGTGGGGGGGTGTGTCTAATTCTCCTCTTGCTCTTTCTTTTCTAGGATAAGTTATCCTTTCTCAGGACCCTGGTTGAAAACATTACTGGGTCAGGAAGAATCAAAGAAGGAATAGGGTATTCTCCATTTCAGAAGGGGAAGCATTGGAATTGTGATGTGCAAAACTGAATTCTGGGTCTTAATTTCTGTTTCCTGCCAGTAAGTGTTGAGGTGAGAGATAGTGGTTCTTGACTCAGTGTTTTTGTAGTTTTATTGTGCCGTGTAATAGAATTTCCTTTTCCTTAGGAAACTCTCACAGAAGTATTTAAGAGTGTAGGGGCATGATGTGTCCAACTTACGCTCAACTTAATTTAGTTAGAAATGATGAGGGAAATGGGACAAAATATAAACAATTGGTGAATCCAGGAAAAGGGCATGTAGGAGTTCCTTATATTATACTTGCAACTTTTCTATAAATTCAAAATCTTTTTAAAATAAAAATGTCAAAAAAGTGTGGGGGAAAGGGAATCAGTAATGGCATTGCCTCTGTCAGAGCTGAGAGAAACCTAGGCTAGGAGAAAGCAGAGATGTTGGAGATAGCTGAGGATTAACTAAAGAATTTATGAATATGCTTCAGATAGCTTGTAAAGTCAAGGGTTATGTAAGATATCAAGATCACTATAAACTCAGGGAAAGACTGAAACAAGAGGTTACTGGATTTGAAACATAAGGCAGAGTAGAATTTGGGGCTACTCAAGAATTCCTTATTCTGACTTCCACTGAAATGCTCTGGAGGTTTAAGGACATTTAACTGGATAGAATCAGACACCATAGTTGAGATGACTGCTTGCATTTGATCCTGGTGTGTGTGTGTGTGTGTGTGTGTGTGTGTGTGTGTGTGTGTGTGTGTGTGTTTATATTAAATCAGAGTGCATAATTCTAGGCTGATGAAATGGCCTTCTACCATAAGGTGTAAGGAGGAATGAAAAGTACATTAAAGCCTTTACACCATTCTATAACTTCCATGTAGGAAAGAGAGGAATAAGCATAGATAAAATGGAAACATTAAAACATAATTTGCTACAGTCTCAGAAGAATCTTAAAGGATTCTCAGGGGAAAGGGGCTTGGATCAGTCAACAGGAGTGGGCATGGGGCAAAGTTAGGGAACTCTAGATGCCAGGAACATGCCATACCCGTTGGAAAGTCTCCCAGAAGGGATCTAACTACTAATACTCAGGCTAAGAAAATCTATCTTGCTAAAATGGAATTTATTAAAAAACGTGTGTCCTTGGGAAATACTGGATTTATTTACATAAGTGCCCTCTCTTGGAAACACTATAGAGGCTAATCCCCTGTCTTCTAAAGTCCAGGATAAGGATAGAGAAGCCATCTGAGAAGATGGTTTCAGGATCACAAAGCACCAACCACTTGGAAAAATAAAGAAATCCCCTTTTTAGTAATATCCCTTGACACCTGTCTGGAATCTGACTATAGTGGTTCCCTTGAGACACTCAGGAAGTCTTGAGGAAAAGAGACCCAGGAGAGCAGGCTAGTCAACATGGCTTTTCCCTGGAGATCCCTCTCATGATGTCTGAGTTTATAGGTTTTCCTTCTCCTCCTTCTACGGACATAGCTTTCAGGGCCAGTGTGCACATCATGTGTCTCTCTTTCTCTAGGCTACAGTCCTATCTAGAGAGAGTAAGTGATTATAAGATTATAAATCCCTGAAGAAGCATGAGGGTTTGTTTATTTGTTTTAATTTATTTTTCTTTCTTTCTTTCTTTCTTTCTTTCTTTCTTTCTTTCTTTCTTTCTTTCTTTCTTTTTGGCTCTTTAGGTCTTCATTGCTTTGTGTGGGTTTTCTCTAGTTGCAGGGAGTGGGGGCTACTCTTCATTGTGGTGCACGGACTTCTCATTGCGGTGGCTTCTCTTGTTGTGGAGCACAGGCTCTAGGCATGTGGGCTTCAGTAGTTGTGGCACGTGGGCTCAGTAGTTGTGTGGCTCGCAGGATCTAGAACACAGGCTCAGTAGTTGTGGCACACAGGATTAGTTGCTCTGCTGCATGTGGGATCTTCCCAGACCAGGGCTCGAACCCATGTTCCCTGCATTGGCAGGCAGATTCTTGACCACTGTGAGACCAGGGAAGTTCCTGTTTTTTGTTTTTTTAAAAAAATATGTATTTATTTATTTATTTGGCTGTACCAGGTCTTAGTTGCAGCACATGGGATCTTCCTTGTGGCTTGCAGGATCTTTAGTTGTGGCATGTGGGATCTAGTTCCCTGACCAAGGGTCAAACTGGGCCCCCTACATTGAGAGAGTGGAGCCTTAGCCACTGGACACCAGGGAAGTCCCAGTTTTTTGTTTTTGTAGATGCTTTCAGATTAGTTTTGCAAGGTGCTGGGGATACCTGCATGTCTTTCTAACTTAAGCAAGCTCTAGTCCCTTGTGCTCCTGCAAATCTTTTGGACCAGGATCTGGAGTTCTGGGGTGAGAAACTACAAAGATATGCCAATTGGGCTCATGTCTTGGGAAAAAAAAAAAAAAGGGCACAGCCTAGCAGATTCTTTCCCATCCTATGATCAAGTGTTTTTCTTTCTCTGGCTTCTTAACATACCTATAATATTCACAAATTTTTGAACAGTCCCTGGCATCTTGCAGTTTGTGTTTCAAGGTCTCTGGAGAAGACGCAATAGAGTTTTGTTTGTTCATTTTCTGCAGGAGTAATTCTCCTGTAATATCATTTTTCAGTAGATTGGCCCAAGTTGCATATTTTAAATTCTTTCCCTTTCCTTAACAGATTCACTCAGATTTAAATAACATACATGTATGCACCCAACACAGGAGCACTTCAATACATAAGGCAAATGCTAACAGCCATAAAAGGGGAAATTGACAGTGACACAATAATAGTAGGGGACTTTAACACCCCACTTTCATCAATGGACAGATCATCCAAAATGAAATAAATAAGGAAACACAAGCTTTAAATGACACATTAAACAAGATGGACTTAATTGATATTTATAGGACATTCCATCCATAAACAACAGAATACACTTTCTTCTCAAGTGCTCATGGAGCATACCCCAGGGTAGATCATACCTTGGGTCACAAATCAAGCCTTGGTAAATTTAAGAAAATTGAAATTGTATCAAATATTTTTTCCTACCACAACGCTATGAGACTAGATATCAATTACAGGGAAAAAAACCCTGTAAAATTACAAACACATGGAGGCTAAACAGTACACTACCAAATAACCAAAAGATCACTGAAGAAATCAAAAAAATACCTAGAAAAAAATGACAATGAAAACACAATGACCCAAAACCTATGGGATGCAGCAAAAGCAGTTCTAAGAGGGAAGTTTATAGCAGTACAATGCTACCTCAAGAAACAAGTAAAATCTCAAACAACCTAACCTTACACCTAAAGAAATTAGAGAAAGAAAAACAAAAGCACCCTAAAGTTAGCAGAAGGAAAGAAATAATAAAGATCAGATCAGAAATAAATGAAAAAGAAATGAAGGAAACAATAGCAAAGATCAGCACAACTAAAAGCTGGTTCCTTGAGAAGATAAACAAAATTGATAAACCATTAGCCAGACTCATCAAGAAAAAAAGGGAGAAGACTCAAATCAACAGAATTAGAAATGAAAAAGGAGAAGTAACAAGTGACACTGCAGAAATACAAAGGATCATGAGAGATTACTAAAAGCAATTCTATGCCAATAAAATGGACAACCTGGAAGAAATGGACAAATTCTTACAAAAGCACAACAAACAAGTGACCTGCAGAAATACAAAGGATCATGAGAGATTACTAAAAGCAATTCTATGCCAATAAAATGGACAACCTGGAAGAAATGGACAAATTCTTACAAAAGCACAACCTTCCAAAACAGAACCAGGAAAAAATAGAAAATATAAACAGACCAATCACAAGCACTGAAATTGAAACTGTGACTAAAAATCTTCCAACAAACAAAAACCCAGGACCAGATGGCTTCACAGGCGAATTCTATCAAACATTTAGAGAAGAGTGAACACCTATCCTCTTCAAACTCTTTCAAAATATAATAGAGGGAATAACACTCCCAAACTCATTCTACAAGGCCACCATCACTCTGATACCAAAACCAGACAAAGATGTCACAAAAAAAGAAAATGAGAGACCAATATCACTGATGAACATAGATGCAAAAATCCTCAACAAAATACTACCAAACAGAATCCAGCAGCACATTAAAAGGATCATACACCATGATCAAGTGGGGTTTATCCCAGGAATGCAGGGATTCTTCAATATATGCAAATCAATCAATATGATACACCATATTCACAAACTGAAGGAGAAAAAACACATGATCATCTCAATAGATGCAGAAAAAGCTTTTGACAAAATTTAACACCCATTTACGATAAAAACTCTCCAGAAGTAGGCATAGAGGGAACTTACCTCAACAAAATAAACGCCATATATGACAAACACACAGCCAACATCATTCTCAGTGGTGAAAAACTGAAACCATTTTCTTTAAAATCAGGAACAAGACAAGGATGCCCACTCTCACCACTGTTACTCAACATAGTTTTGGAAGTTTTAGCCACAGCAATCAGAGAAGAAAAAGAAAGAAAAGGAGTCCAAATCAGAAAAGAAGAAGTAAAGCTGTCACTATTTGCAGATGACATGATACTATACATAGAGAATCCTACTAGAGCTGATCAATGAATTTGGTAAAGTAGCAGGATACAAAATTAATGCACAGAAATCTCTTGCATGCCTATACACTAATGATGAAAAATCTGAAAGAGAAATTAAGGAAACACTCCCATTAACCATCGCAACAAAAAGAATGATATACCTAGGAATAAACCTTCCTAAGGAGACAAAAGACCTGTATGCAGAAAACTATGACACTGATGAAAGAAATTAAAGATGATACAAACAGATGGAGAGATATACCATGTTCTTGGATTGGAAGCATCAACATTGTGAACATGACTCTACTACCCAAATCAATCTACAGATTCAATGCAATCCCTATCAAACTACCACTGGCGTTTTTCACAGAACTAGAACAAAAAATTTCACAATTTGTATGGAAACAAAAAAGACCCTGAATAGCCAAAGCAACCTTGAGAAAGAGAAACAGAGCTGGAGGAATCAGGCTCCCTGACTTCAGACTGTACTGTAAAGCTACAGTAATCAAGACAGTATGGTACTGACACAAAAACAGAAATATAGGTCAATGGAACAGGATAGAAAGCCCAGAGATCAACCCATGCACATATGGTCACCTTATCTTTGATAAAGGAGGCAAGAATATCCAGCGGAGAAAAGACAGCTGGGAAAACTGGACAGGTACATGTAAAAGAATGAAATTAGAACACTCCCTAACACCATACACAAAAATAAACTCACAATGGATTAAAGACCTAAAAGTAAGGCCAGACACTGTAAAACTCTTAGAGGAAAACATAGGCAGAACACTCTATGACATAAATCACAGCAAGATCCTTTTTGACCCACCTCCTAGAGAAATGGAAATAAAACCAAAAATAAACAAATGGGACCCAATGAGACTTAAAAGCTTTTGCACAGCAAAAGAAACCATAAACAAGATGAAAAGACAACCTTCAGAATGGGAGTAAATATTTGCAAATGAAGCAACTGACAATGGATTAATCTCCAAAATAGAGAAGCAGCTCAATATCAAAAAATCAAACAACCCAATCCAAAAATGGGCCAAAGACGTAAATAGGCATTTCTCCAAAAAGATATACAGATATTGCCAGAAAACACATGAAAGGATGCTAAACATCATTAATCATTAGAGAAATGCGAATCAAAACTACAATGAGATATCACCTTACACCAATCAGAATGGCCATCATCAAAAAATCTACAGACAATAACTGCTGGAGAATAGGGAACCCTCTTGCCCTGTTGGTGGGAATGTAAATTGATACAGCCACTATGGAGAACAGTATGGAGGTTCCTTAAAATCTAAAATTAGTACTACCATTTGACGCAGCAGTCCCACTCCTGGGCATATACCCTGAGAAGACCATACTTCAAAAAGAGTCATGTACCACAGTGTTCATTGCAGCAGTATTTACAATAGCCAGGACATGGAAGCAATCTAAGTGTCCATTGACAGACGAATGGATAAAGAAGATGTGGTACCTATATACAATGGAATATTACTCACCATAAAAAGAAATGAAATTGAGTAATTTTTAGTGAAGTGGATGGACCCGGAGTCTGTCATACAGAGTGAAGTAAGAAAGAGAAAAACAAATACCATATGCTAACTCATATATATGGAATCTAACAACAACAACAACAACAACAACAACAAAAAGCTTCTGATGAACCTAGGGGCAGGACAGATATAACGACACCCACATAGAGAATGGACTTAAGGACATGGGGAGGGGGAAGGGTAAACTGGGACGAAGTGAGAGAGTAGCATTGACATATATACACTACCAAATGTAAAACAGATAGCTAGTGAGAAGCAGATACATAGCACAGGGAGATCAGCTTGGTGCTTTGTGACCACCTTAGAGGGGTAGGATAGGGAAGGTGGGAGGGAGATGCAAGAGGGAGAAGATATGGGGATATGTATATGTATAGCTGATTCACTTTGTTATACAGCAGAAACTAACACAACATTGTAAAGCAATTATACTCCAATAAAGATGTTAAAAAAATAAGTAATGTACATGATTCCTTGTAAGTATCAATAAATTCTGTAATAGTGTTTTTCCTTATAAATGCAATTCTTATTGCATCTTCAAACGTTTTTCCTCCTTTTCTTTTATTTGGAATATAATCTTCATGATTAAAACATTTGCTATACTATCTTTTCATTGTATATTACTCCATTTCAGTGTTCTTATTTTCCCAAGAGGAGAATCTACAAATACATTTCTCTCTGTCTCTCTCATCTTTCATTGTCTCACACTGTTTTCTTCTTTGTTTTTGTTCACATTTTACAAATTCTTGGGTAGCTTCTTCCTATCAGAGGGGTATACCAAGAATAATTTTAAGTGGTTCACCCAAGACCACATGTTTTGACATTGGCAGTTTCCAGATCAGGTTCCAGATTTTCCAGGTCCTAGACAATTCCCATGTTTCTTACATCACAATGAGACCTTAAGGAACTGTGGATCTAGCAGTGATAGGTTTGCAGGCATAGAATCTTATTTGTGGCCAAATGAGAATCTTTTAAAAAATCAACTTAGATGAGCTGTAATAGATTACATAATATTGTACCATACAATATTATACAGTATGATAAATACCATGCAGTGTAAATAACAACAAAATGTATCAATTTAAGTATACATTTTGGTGGATTTTGATAAATTTATGTACCTGTATAACTACCACCATAATGTGGTGAACTAAAAGTTCTCTAGTGTTCTGTTGCAGTCAATTCCGTAACAGTTCTGGCAACTACTGTTTGTTTTCTTGCAGTATAGAATAAAATTACATTTTCTATAGTGTCCTATAAATGGAATTACACTGTATGCGCTCTTTTGTATCTAACTTCTTTGATTCATTATAATATTTTTAAAGATCTGTCATGTTGTTTGTATTAGTAATCTGTTCCTTTTATTGCTGAGCAGTATTTCGTTACACAGATACACCATAAACATTCGAGTTGTTTCCAGTTTCTGGCTTTTAGGTATAAAGCTGCTAGGAACATTCATGTACAGGTCTCTGTGTGGACACATGTTTTAATTTCTCTTGTGTGGATACTTAGCAAAAATATTGAATCATGGTATAAGCATATATTTACCTTTCTAAAAGTAAGCCAAACTGTTTTACAGATTGGTTATACCATTTTACATGACCACCATCAATGTTTAAGTGTTCCAGTTCTTTCAGTTCCCTGACAATATTAGGTCTTGTTTTAAATTTTAGCCATTTGAGTGAGTGTATAGTGGTATGTCATGGTGTTATTTTACATTTCTCTGGTGGATAATGATGTTATGATGTTGAGTATCCTTTCATGCACTTATTGACCATTTTTATATCTTCTTATGTAAAATGTCTGTTTAAATATTTTTCCAATTTCAAAAATGCGTCTTAGTATTGAATTGTAAGAATTCTTTACATATATCTAAACTTTTATTCAGAATATATATTGTGAATATTTTCTCCCAGTCTGTGGCTTTCCTTTTCATTTTTCTAACAATGTCTATTGAAGAAGAGAAGCTTTATTTTGATGAAGTTCAATTTGTGATTTTGTCCTTTTATAGTTTATGCTTTTTATTTTGTATTTAGGAACTTTGCTCATTCCAAGGTCATGATTTTATCACATTTTTGTCTAGAAATTTTAGTTTTAACTTTTATATTTATGTCTTTGATTCATGTTGAGTTGTTATTTTGTGTATGGCATGAGGTAAAGTTTGAGGTTTATTTTTTTTCCATCTAGATATCCAGTTGTTCCAGCAACATTTGTTGAAAATACTATTATTGAGATACTTTAGAACTTTATCAAAAATCAATTGATCATATATGTGTGGATTATTTTTGGACTGTGTTTTTTTCATTGATCTGTATGTCTATCCTTACACCAATACCATGCTGCCTTGATTACTGTAGTCTTCAATTGCAGTAGTGTAAGTTCTTTGACTTTTAAAATTTTTTTGAAATTGCTGTGGCATTCTTGGTTCTTTGCATTTCCATATACATTTTAGAATGGGTGTATGTTTTATTATCCTGACTAGAGGATTTAGTATCCTAATCTTATGAGGGTCATTGTGAATCCAGAAAATGGAATAGACAGTAGACATTATTTAAGGAAGAATTCCTTTGAACGTGATGATGAGGTAGATATGACTCCAAAATGCTGACCTTGATTGACTGGAATATGGGTGAGGTCATCGAGGAAGACAGAGAAGTTGAGATGGAGAGGCTTTTCCAAATCTAAGAGGGTAGATGTTTAGTTTTTGAAAAAATAAAATTTATTATGTCAGCAAGACCCACAAGTAGAGAAGTCCAGAGGAAGGTACATCATAGACTTGGAGAAAAGGCTGTTGATGGAAATAGAGATTTGAGAGCAATTAATTTAGAAATTATAACTGAAAAAAAATGAGGAGAGCATGGAGAGAAAATAGCAAGGGCCAAGGATTGACCAAAGAACAACATTTCCAATTACAATATAGGTGAAATGAGCAGCTTCATGGAAGAGAACTGAGTGCTGAGAAAAGAGAAAAAATAGTGTGGTGTCATGGAAACCAAGGTCAGAGAATATTTCCAGGAGGCAGGGTTTTCAGAAGTGTAAAATGAGTCAGAAGGACGAGAGAAAGAGGAAAAAGCAAAGTCTGACAGTTTTAGCAGTGAAGACTTCTTTGACATTTGAGAGAACAGTTTTGTGGGAGGGACCGTGATGAAGCCGACTTTCAGGGAATTATGGGGGGTGGGAGAGGAAGTCTATTTCAGTAATTCTGAAAATGAAAAGAGGGAGAACAATGGAATGGTCACTGTAGAGAACCACAGGATCAGATGTATGCTGTCCACACAGGCTGTGTACTCTTGCTTTTCAACAGAGGGGACTAGTGCACTCTGTTTCTTGTAATTATATCAAATTCTGTGTTCACCAGATTTTTAAAAATAGATAGCTAGTAGGAACCTGCTGTATAGCACAGGGAGCTCAACTCAGTGCTCTGTGGTGACCTAGATCGAAGTGGGGGAGGGAGGTCCAAGAGGGAGGGGATATAGGTATGCATATAGCTGATTCACTTCATTGTACAGCAGAAACTAACACAACATTGTAAAGCAGTTTTACTCCAATTAAAAAAAAAAAATTGGTAGGCCAGTTCAGCTCCAAGTAGCTGGCAGACTCCTTTTTCCTCCTCTCTCAACTCTGGTACTTACACTCCCTTGTCCACACCTTGAATTGTCCTAGTCCTTTCCTGTTACAGTGGAAACTAAACAGTGTTCTCCCAATTACCCAACTCTTTTCCTGACTTCATTCTTAAAAGTACTACTGGAGTCAGCAAAAAAGATTACTGTGGTGGGACTTGAGTGAACTCTTTCAGTAGAGTGATCACAACAGAAGTTGTTCTGTAGTTGTTCTTTGAGGGTGTGGCGACATATTTGGACCACATTCTCTCTCTGAAATGAGGTTTCTAGATTCAGAACTCAACTGAAATACTGTGTAAAAGTTCTTGGTGGCCCTGTCACCAGATCCAGGGACTGCTTATCACAGTTCGTCATCTTCAAGTCTACTTCCTTCTGCTATATCCCCCTCGAAACTCTCATTTTTATCATTTTCTTGACATGCAATTTATTAGTGAGCCCTTTGTTCCTAGAGCTTGTTTTAAGTGTTGGATATCATTACTGATAGGGACACAGAGCATGACTCTTTCCTGGCTGTTCTCTTCCCCTTCCTAACATCACTATGATGTGTGTCTGGTGAGCATTTGCTTGGAAGTCTTCATGCACAGGGGAAGTTTGCTCCATCATGATCATGTTCACATGTATAAGCCCCAAAGAGAAAAAAGTAGTTATCTTTCTTTCTGTGCCAGGGCCATACGCGTGAGCTTGTTGGTCACAAGGGGGGAAATGGACTCACTTTCTCAGTTAAGCTGTCATTGTCCCTTACTGTGAAGTCCAGTTGCTGAGGGGAATTTTCCCCTTGATGACTGCTTCCTTTTATTGCTTTAGGGCACTGATATAGTGAAATGCAGAGAAAGAACTTCACAGAAGTGGCAGAATTCATCTTCCGGGGTTTCTCTATCTTTGGAAAGCACCAGATAACCCTCTTTGTGGTTTTCCTTAAAATCTCCATTTTCACTCTGGCTGGGAACATCATCATTGTGACCATCATTTGTGTTGATCTTCACCACCACATACCCATCTACTTCTTCCTGAGCATGCTCTCTGAGACCGTATATATATTGGTCATCATCCCATGAATGCTTTCTGGTCTTATTTTTCATAACCAGCCTATCTCCTTGTAAGGCTGTGCAACCCAGATGTTCTTTTCTGTCATCTTGGCCACTAATAATTGCTTCTTGATCACATCTATGGGCTATGACCGCTATGTGGCCATCTGCAAGCCCCTGAGGTACACAGTCCTCATGAACAAAAGAGTGTGTGCTAGGTTAGTCTGTGTGTCCTTTGGCACTGGTCTGGTTATGGCAGTTCTCCATATAATGGCCATGTTCCATTTGCCCTTCTGTGGCATTTACCTAGGCATGAAACTTTCTAGCATTGATATCACTGTCAATGAGATTATCAATTATGGTGTAAGTTCATATGTGATTTTTGTTCCTGTGGGCCTGTTCTTCACTTCATATATCCTCATTATCTCTTCCATCCTTAAGATACCTTCAACCAAAGGCTGGAAGAAGACCTTTGCCACATGTGCCTCCCACCTCACTGTGGTCATGGTCCACTATGGCTGTGCCTCCATTGCCTACCTCAAGCCCAAGTCAGAAAATGCAATAGAAAAAGATATTCTTCTCTCTGTGGCCTACACCATCATCAATCCTCTGCTGAGCCCTGTTGTTTACAGTCTGAGGAACAAGGAGGTCAAGGATGCCCTATGCAGGGCTGTGGGCAGAAACATTTCTTAACAGATTGAATTGTTTTGTCAGGAGACCTTTGGTCCAGTGTAATGTGTGTCTACTCACAAACATGGCATGATTCACAAGTTCATCAAATACAATGTTTGTGGAGAATAATGTCAAAGAGTTGAAATGCTTTTCCTTCTCATGCTCTAAGGGTAAAGCAGAAAGCAAGGTTTTTGCTCTGTCAAATTTTGTTACCAGATACAAGAATCATTCCAAGCCAGATTAAGACTGCTTGTTTCTGTGCCTGAGGAGTTATGCTTGCAAATCTCTTTTGGCCCTCACTTTACCTGGCTCCTCTCAGACAGTCAAATCCTTGACCTAGTCTGGTAAGGAAAAATGGAGAAAAGGCAGTTGGAACAGATGTGAAAGAGGTCTTAGGAAATGAAGCTGCAGAGACAGCCTGAGGATGGCTTTCATTCTCAGAAGTTAAATCACTTACCCCGTGACAGTCATTTCAGAAACGATTTTCTTAATTCTTACTGATTGAAGAATGAACAGCCTCAGCAAAAAGGGTCATTTCTTTCATTATCCAGCCATGTTAGCTCCTTAGCTAGTATCCATTTCTGTGTGTCTCCCTTCCTTCTTTGCAATCAAGGCAAAAATCTCTGTTGTTCCTAGAGGCTAAACTGGGAGAGAATGTATTGGTGGCTGTTTTCTGTAACTGCACTTTTATCCAGATGTACTTGTTATAAACACACTTCTTTTTTCAACCTATGGAAGCCTTTCAGATTTAAAACTTCTATGTAGTAACTGCAGTGGCATTGAAGTAGTTGTCTTAGATACTGGCTATTCTGATTGCAGAGTCTAAGGCAAATGTCATTGAATTCCCTTCTATCAGCAACAGTGCAAACTTATCCTTCTCCCAATACAATTTATATCAAAATAAGCATATTCATGCTACATTATTTTATATCCTCAATGAGGAAGGTTGTGGGAATATTTTTTTAATAGACTTTTCTTTTTGTAAATTTATTTATTTTTGGCTGCGTTGGATCTTTGTTGTTGCGCACGGGCTTTCTCTAGTTGGTGTGAGCGGGGGCTACTCTGTTTCGGTGCGTGGGCTTCTCATTGTGGTGGCTTCTCTTGTTGCAGAGCACAGGATCTAGAGCGCAGGCTTCAATAGTTGTAGAATGCTGGTTCAGTAGTTGTGGCTTGCAGGCTCTAGAGCGCAGCCTCAGTAGTTGTGGCGCGTGGGCTTTGTTGCTCAGCAGCATGTGGGATCTTCTTGGACCAGGGCTCGAAACTGTGTCCCCTGCCTTGACCGGTGGATTCTTAACCATTGCACCACCAGGGAAGTCCATGTGGGAATATTTTTTGTGGATCTTACTACTAGTTTATCTCTGCTCTGAGACAGAGCTGGAAGATACCAAGAGACACTGATATGGCAACATGTCTTTTCACATACTTCCATTATGATTCCGTCCTCAGGGTAGCTCCTGTCCCTTACTTTCCAGTTTTATTTTTCTGTTCTGAACCACAGAAATAGTATTGCTGCATCTTCTAGGTGATCTGTAATTTACTATCTGTTCCACAGATCCTGATGTGAGGAGGTCAACAGGGCTGGGGTTCTTTGTCCAGTGTCCCTCGTTGCAGGCTCTCACAGTTGGGTGACATCATAGCTGATGTCAGAGTCTCTGTGATAAACATCACTGGGTATCCCTCTAGGAGAGGTATCTCAACCTGAGGTTCATAGTGCCTTGAGGAGTAGTGTTTGGAAGAGCTTAGAGGGGTTTTGAATTTTATGGAATTTTTTGTACTAGATTTTGTGCACAAGTATGAATGTGTCATTTCCATCATATTCTCAAAGAATTTTCTCTGGTATAAGTATTTCTTCCCTCAAATCCTAGCAGAAATATACCACAGAATCCAATTTTCTTCTTTTATAGATCATTTGCTTCCATAATTTCCTTAAACTCTCTTAGAGAAGCACTCTTTGACCCTGTCCACTTTTGCCTATGTGGGCACTGCTATTTTTCATTAAGTTGGGGAAATAGAAGGTGTGTGTTGTTCTCAGCTGGGAGGCTGAGGGATAATGAGGGGTGGAGAGATATCAGAAGGCACATGTGGTCTTCTGTGTTGAAAGTTTTCTGGCCTTCTCCCGTCTCGTCCCCTCCATTCTCTAAGTGTTTAAACATCATTCTTGCCCCTCCCCCTCACACCTCATGCATGAGTGAATTGCCCAGTAATATTACTTGTTTTACACACTTTGCATGACTTTAGGCTCACTGGAGGAAGCAGCTCCTACAGGAGAAGTGCAACAAATAGTACAAAAGTGGGTAAGACTATGCGGTCTCATATCCTTCCAGTACGATGAATCAGGAACAGTGAATCGTTTTATTACTCTCTCCTGTAATTATGCATGTTACTTAGATTGCTGGCTAATGTGGAGGCTATCTTCATTATCTTCTTTCTTTTTGTTATAATTCTCTAATGTCTCACTCTACCCATATTTCTTCATCTTGCTTCTCTTGTGCATTGCAAATGCCTCTTTTCTTTTAGCACTTTTTTTTGTTTATCTCTTCTGTGCATCAGAAAAATAACCATAATGTCAGTTATTTATTCAGTCTATGTGTATTTCTCAAGCACTGTGTGTTAAGCAGTTAGCTAGCTGTGGAGTTACAGTAACGAGTAATGCAGGGACTCTGTTTCAAGTTATTCACAGCCCGATGGGGAAGACAGACAAAATAGCAAAGAATACCAAAACTTGCTATAGGCATATGTACAGGATTGTTGTTTGGGGTCAGGAGTGTTGTGCAAAAAGAAAACTTGTCAAATCTATTTAGAAGGTCAGAACATAATTCAGAGAGGTGATATTTAATTAACTTTTTGTGGCATTGGGTCAATTGAAGTCTGGGGGAAGGATGAGGGAGGACAGTCAAGGGAAAGAAAAGAGCATGAGCAGAGACACACAAGCCTGAAAAAGCTAGATGTACTAGCAGGTAGGTATTATTCAACTCTGTATGCCCATTGCTGTATTGAATATTAGCCTGACAAATAATAGGTACTTAATAAACCTTTGGAAAGATGAATGTGTGAACAAATATTAAGTATAAGATCTTGTCCAGGAATTTCCAGTTTTTTGTTTGGATAGACATATCATATTATATTCCCTCTGCCTGCCATATAGACTTCCCTCACCTAAAGTAAACTAACAGAAAATGACAAAGTAGAGGTGACAACCTTGGGAGCATAGTTGAAATTACTTTTCCCCATTGCAGGATTGCCTATAAGCAGTTCTCACTTGCTCTATAAGCTCAGTTGACCTTCATGCATTTTTGTTAATTAGTCACTTAAAACTGGGCTGGAGGAGAAAAATCCTTCTTTGGAAGGAAACTGGATTAATACTAGGTTAGTATGTTTTAGCCATAACCAGAAAAATAACAGACTTGAAACTGATTGCTTGATAGCTTGACATATAAAACCAAGAGTTAAGATAGTTTAATACTTAACCTTTTAGAAAAAAAAATGTGAACCAGACTATTACGGATCTTAAACATTCTGAAATAGGATTTTCACAGTGTTGACTTTGTAGCTTCTCTAGAGAAAAACCAGTTTCACCTGATATCCTTTCACATTCCCTACTTGGAATGCATGATGGATTAGAGAATATAGTTGCAGCCCTACCAACAATAAGTAGAATAAAACATTTTCTTAATGAGTATAAATGTTTCCAGGAGGAGAGAGGAGGGAGGTAGGCAGGAGGGATAATATTAAGCCATATTAAGACAGGAAGTAAGTGACCCACAGGGCTTAATTTTTAAAAAGCCATATTTAAAAGGTGCAAGATCCCAGATCAGTTTTGATGCTGCTGCTGAATGAAGTATGTACACATGTGTGGTAGCGTATGTGTTCATGTGTGTGTGTGTAAGTATGCACGTATATTTTTGTGAGGGGAGAGATAACATTTGGGAGTTTTAGATGTGATGAATGCCATGGTCAAAGGTATTGATAATAATGCTTTATTTGAATTATTTTATAACTATCCCTAATATTTATGTAACTCTTTACAGTTCACAAAGGTCTTTCACATTCATGACCTCATTTTATACTAACAGCACTGTGTAAGATAAATATTACTACATCATTTTCAGAGAAATACACTGGGGGTAGATTAAGGGATGTTCCTAAGGGCACATACACAATTAGAGATAGAAGTAGGACTAAAAATGGAGCCTCAATTACAGATCTATTAATCCTAAATGCTCTTTCTGTTACTCCATCCATATGTACAAACACACACACAATTTATTCTAATCAAGGAATTTACACGCTCACACACACAATTTATTCTAATCAGGGAATAAGGTATGATGAATGAGTAAACTTTATGTTTTAGATACTGGAGCTTCATTTCAGTCAGTATTGATAGACTCTTACTGAAATGTTCTGTTTTCATTCTTGCCTTTGTAAACAAAGTATATTGAATCTCATGAATATATTTCTTTAAATGTTTACCATAAGCATTTAAAATTACCTTGTATTGTGGTTCATTGATATCGTCGGTTGAAACTGAGCTTATGTTAGAGTCTTTGAGTTAACAAAGAGTTAAATGACCCACATATTATTTTGTGAATTTTGTGTTAGCATTGTATGATTTCTGACTTTTTATATGATTCATTTTGTTACATCAAGAAATATGATATGCATATCCACTCTGAGTATCAGGCACTGGGTTAGGCACTAGATGCAGAGATAAGACCTGAGACTTGCTCTTGAGTAGCTCACAATCTGCTTGCAGCCAATTTCAGTAGAGTGCGATTAGTGCTATACACAGAGTACCGTGTAACCCCAAAGAAGAAAATGACATGACCCAGTTGGTGACTTCATCCGTTCATGTATTGGAAGATTCAGGTCAAGGTGAGTGAATTTGGCAAGTCCAAACACTGTGCTGTAGGGAGACTCCCTGACATTGTGCCTACTCAATGATGGCAAGTGCACCAAGATTAATGAATCCAAGTATTTCTATCATGTATCCTCCACAATGCCCAGTATACAATTAAATGCTCAACATTGGAATAAACAGAAAAATATGACCCATAATCAAGAGAAAGATAGTCTGTATAAATTAACCTTAAAATGGCCCAAATTAGTAGTCAGGGAATTAAAAGCAGGTAGTATACATAGGTCCAAAGATTTACAGGAAACCATGCTCTTAATGAACAAACAGATGTGGAATCTCAGTTAAGAAATGAGAGCTGTAATAAGAAAGAAATAGAATTTATAGAACTGAAAGTTAAAATATTTGAAATGAAATATTTACTAATCTTCTTAACAGAAAATTGTAATTGGTAAAAGACAGGGTCAATTAACTTGAAGATCAAATTCAATAATTTCTATTGATCTAAGAACAGAAAAGAAATGAATGAAAAGTCTCAATGATTCATGCAACAATACAAGAATTCTAATGTCCATGTAATTGGAGTCTCAGAGAGTAGAATGTGCCACAAAAATATCTGGAGATTCATTGGCCAAATTAATGAGAAATATAAACTTACAGATCCAAGGATCTCAGTGAATCCCAAACAGGATAAATAAAATTAATCAAATCTATGTACATCGGAACTGAAGCTTTAAAAACCAAAGATAAAGAAATCTTGAGGGCTTCCCTGGTGGCGCAGTGGTTGGGAATCCACCTGCCAATGCAGGCGACATAGGTTCAAGCCCTAGTCCAGGAAGATCCCACATGCTGCAGAGCAACTAAGCCCGTGTGCCACAACTACTTAGCCTGCGTTCTAGAGCCCATGAGCCACAACTACTGAGTCCATTTGCCACAACTATTGAAGCCCGTGCTCCACAACAAGAGAGGCCACTGCAATGAGAAGACTGTGCACCACAACAAAGAGCAGCCCCCGCTCACTGCAACTAGAGAAAGCCCGTGGGCAGCAGCGATGACACAACGCAGCCAAAAATAAATAAATAAATTAATTAATTAATTAAAAAAAAATCTTGAAAGTCACCAGGTTAAAGTGGTAAATTACATATAAGGGAACAATGATAATAATTTCACTGACTTCTAATTGAAAACAATAGAGACAAGAAAACAGTTGAGTGACGTTTTTAGTGTTAAGTCAGAATTCTATATCCAGTAAAAAATATCATTCAAAAATTACATATATATGTGAAATAAAGATATTTTCAGGTAAGTGAAAATTGAGATAATTATACACTACCAGAAATGCTAAAGAAACTTCTTAAGACTGAAGGGATATGACACCAGATGCAAACTATAGATATATAAAGAGGAATGAAGATCACTATGGTTATATAAAGAAGAATGAAGATATGTTAATATGTGAGTAAACAAGGGTATCTTGTTTTTCTTTCAGTTTTAAAGAATATATTATAATTTAAAGAAAATATTATGACATAGTATTGTGAGGCTTATAACATATATAGATGTCATATACATGACAACTATAGCATAAGGAAAGAGGTAAATATAGCTATATTGTTATAAGATGCCTTTGTTTAACAAGAAGTGGTACAATTTTAACTAAGAAAGATTGTAATAAGTTAAGAATGCATACCCATAGAAAAATAATGAAAAGAATAATGTAATGAGGTATACCTATGAAGGCAGTACAGAAATAAAATAGAATACTAAGAATATTTAAGTATTTTAATATTTAAGAAGTATATTAATATTTAAGAAGGAATAAAGGAACAGAGGAACAGCTAACAAATGAGACAAATAGAAAAAAATAGTAAAAGAGTAGACTGAAATTCAATGGTATTAAGAAATGTATTCAACCTAGGTATATGGTTGACCCTTCAGTGATGTGGAGGTTAAGGGTGCTCACAGCATGCCCCTAATACCCCCGTCCCAGCAGTCGAAAATCCACATATAACTTTACAGTTGACACTTTGTATCTGTGGTTCTGCATTTGTGAATTCAACCAACCTCAGATTGTAAACATAGTAATATATGTATTGAAAAAAATTAATCTGTAAGTATGCCTGTGCAGTTCAAACCTGTGTTCAAGGGTCAACTGTACTAAACATGTCAGTGAAAAGGAAGATGTTATCAGAATGGATAAAAACAAGCAAGACTCAACTATACACTATTTAAAAGAGAAATTTGACAAAAATACACAGATAAATTGAAAGAAAAAGTGTAGGG
>NW_006788182.1:519640-558577 GCF_000442215.2 Lipotes vexillifer
GAAAGATATACCATGCGAACTCTAATTGTACTGAAGGGGTTATATCTTCTAGAACTTCTTTAGCAATTTCTGGTAGTGTAGAAATTATCCCAATTTTCACTTATCTTAAAATGCCTTTACTTTCACCTACATTTTTCATTAATATCAACATAGACTTCAAAGCAAGAAATATTATCATAAATAAAATAGGGATATTTTATTAAAATAAAAAGCTAATTCATCAGTAAGACATGACAATCTTAAATATACATGCTCCTAGTAATAGAGTTCTAAAATAAGTAAAACAAAAACTAAGTTAAAGAGAGAAATAGATAAATTTACAATTCTGATTGGGGATTTCAATACTCGCTTAGCAATTGATTGAATGAGTAGATAGTAAATAAGCATATAAAACAGCTATTCCACGTTTTAGTATGTTTGACCTTTTGATATTTATAGAACCTTCCAACCAACAACAGCAGAATACACTCTTTTTTCAAGTGCACATGGAGGCAAGAGTGGACATATGAATCATAAGACTCAATATATTTATAAGGATTGGAATCATAAAAAGTATGTTCTCTGACCATAGTGGAATTCAATTCTAAATCAAACAAAAAAAATCTGGGAAAAACATTTAGAAATTAACACACAGCCTAAAAACTGATGGGTTAAAGAATAGATTATAATGGAAATTGGAAAATATTTGGATTTGAATAGAAATTAACATGTAAGATATTAAAACTTGTGAGATTTAGCTAAAGCAGTGCTTAGAAAATGATTGCTTAGTGTAAAGAAGTGTTATCAGTCATGGTCCATTCAGGAGATAGAAATCATACAGCAATTTGAATAATGAAAGTTTAATATAATGGATTAATTGTAACATGGGATTACTGTTGGTTCAGTGATGTGTGGGGTCACAAATGGCCAGGTGACCGTCTCACCTTCTAATTAAATTTAATTATTTCTGTCCCATTCCCTGGTTAGAAATATTTTGCCCATCAGAACTAAGACCAGTGGAGCTAAGGATGCTGGGACAGGAAGAAAAATCCTGCAAGTGAGTTATTAGGTGAAAGGGGAGTAAAAGGAGCCATTACCACTTCCACCCCTTAACTCCTGGACCCATGAATTCTGGCTATATAATTGTCTGATTCAGAACATACACTGATTTAAAACAGAACACTATCATTTTAAGATATCTCAAAACTGGTGGAGTAACTGAGTCATTAGTAAGCCATTCATCTTTCAAATACATCAGCTATTTCTGGATAATGGAATATGCGGTAAGACTAGTTAATTCCATAAGCATGAGTCCATTGCTGTACTTCCTGTATTGTGAAATGAGTTCCTTTACCAGATGCAATGCTACGGGGAATGCCATGATGGTGGTTAAGGCATTCTGAGTGTCCACAGGCAGTAGGACTGTTAGAAAGCATTACGGGTAGGGGAAGTAAATCCGTTTTCAGAATTTGTGTCTATTCCAGCAAAGACAGATTTCTGCCCCCTCCATGATGAAAAAGGTCCATTATCATTAACCTGCCACCAGACTGTTTCTTAACAAGAAATGATGTCATATTTAGGGGTTATTATTGGTTGCTGCTTTTGGTAGATTGGGTGCTCAACAATGATGTTATCCAGGTCAGCTTTGATAAAGGGAAGTCCATATTGTTGAGCCTAATTATAGGTTTCATCTCTGCTAACATGGCCATTTTGTTCATGGGAGCCTTTGAACAAACACTAAGGTAGCTGGGGAGACAGGCTGATTGACATCTACAGTGCATGTCATTTTGTCCATCTGACCCCTGTAAGCCATCATTTTGATTGATGAGCCATAGTGAGATTTTAGGTACCAAAATGTTAGCATAAATTTTGGGCCAGTGTCAAGTAATCCTTGAAAGGTCTTGGTATTTCCTATTACTTGGTGAAGTCACTCTAGTATATGGGTATAGGTCCCTTTGGGGGAAGGTTTGGTGGAAGATTTACAGTGTGTATTTGTATTAATGATGCAGGGTACTTCCTCAAGGAGACTTGGCCTCCCTTTCAGTAAAGGGGCTCTTGATCTTTGAATTGACATAGGTTTGGAAACTGGTTGATAGACTGTGATGCTCCACTGTGTTGACTCAAATCAGGTAATAGGTGTAGTGTTAGCTCTGGTCTCACACACAGTGGATCATTTGGTTCAGGGACTTACCTGGTCATTATTTCCTCAGTTCTCTAATGGAAAATTAAAATAGACATGCTCAGTAACTGGTAGAATTCCCCACAGTGGCTTCCTGACATATAGGCCATGTGGTAGGAAGTGTTAAGTGGAAGCCTCTAGAATTTCCTCCCCCTCAAGATAGTAAATGAGAAGCAATATCACATTACTGTGGGAATTGTAGAGATGAATGGTACCATAAACGACTTGAAAAAGCAGGGGTGATAATACCCATCACATCCCTATTTAATTCCTCCAGTTTGGCCTGTGAATAAGTCAGATGTGTATTGGAAAATGACTATGGGCTATTGTAAACTTAATCAGATTGTGATGCCAGTTGCTGTTGCTGTCCCAGATGTAGTGTCGTTACTGGAGCAAATCCACATAGCATGTCACACTTTGTAAGTAGCTATTGACCTGGATAACTTTTTCTCCATACAAATTTTAAGTACAATCAGAAGCAGTTGCTTTTACCTGGCAGTGCCAGTAGTGTATTTTCAGTCTTGTTTTAGGGCTATGACAATTCTACTGCTCCCTGTCATAATATAGACCACAGAAATCTTGTTTGTTATAACATTTCATAGAATATCACATGTACTAGTGTATTGATGACTGTGCAAATTGGATCTGTTGAACAGAAAGTAGCAATTACTTTGCTGTCTTCATAAGTATGAGAGGGTAATTTATAATTCTATATCAGTCAAGGCCCAATTAGACAAATGTCACTCGGTAATTTGAATAGGGAGTTTAATATAAAGAATTAGTAGCTATAACAAGGAACTGGAGCAATAAGATATTAGATAGTAATTAAGATAATTCTAAAGAATACAAGAATAGCAGATATAAGGAACAGATACTATCCCTAGGGCAAAGATAGGTTATTGTGGGAAATAAATTTTCTCTAGATCTTTTTAGTGATCCTATAAAAACCTCAGTTTCCTGAGCCATGGAAATGCATACACTATCAGAGTAGAAGGTTTGCTTTCATTTCTCCTAGGAACATTTTACTCCTTACAATGAGGATTAGGTCTGACACCATTTGTTTCTTTGATGGTGGAGCTAATTGCTTCCATACAATAAGCTTCTCTTATCTCCCCAAGTGGCTCTTTGTTACATTTCTGGTAAGGCATCTAAGTTGTAGCATTATCTCTCTGCTTGTTTACATTTCAAAAGGGGTGGAACTTGGAGCCATGGAGAAATTTCTAGGTTGTAAAAGCCATAGACACTCTATTATCTTCTTCCTGGAAAGATTTATTTGCATAACAAAAGATTAGAGTAAGGATTCTTTGCATCCTGTCTCCAAAGAGACTCTCAGAAGGAGAGAGAAAAATAATCTCTTTCCTCTGTATAAATGGAAGACATTTATATTTCTCCATCTCTTGCATACAGAATGGTCCTGCCACTTGTGTAGGATACATTTTCCATCTGGTTCTTATCATATCACTTTGCAGGGTTGCAAATGTCGAGAGACTAATGATCCAATATCATTCTGACTGTTGATTGTGTGGTGAGCATAATAAGAAATCTGCTTTGATTCAGAAACCTCATGTGTGCATTCAAGAAAATTTAATAAAGATGAATGTTAAAGACTCAACAAACACCTGAGGAAGAGACAACCCTTCCTGCATAAGGACTAATATCCAGACCTTACTGGAGAGGGCACAGCACCAACCCACTCTATGACAGAGACATTGCAATGTGCCATGCTGGGAGAACTTGGTGGAAATCCACACTTTGGAATGTGACAGAAATCTGCCCTCTAGTGTACTGGGGAAAGTTATTCTGAAGGTAGTGTCTTACTGGAGACACTTTATTATGCAAAGAAGGATGCTGAGGAAAATTGCTTATTTTTGGGTGCTATTAATTGCCATGCACTGCAGAGCTGAATGTTGGAATAGCTCTGCTCATGTTGCAGGAACTTGCTGCTGGTGAAGCCAAGTCATGCTGAAGAAAACTGTCAAATGGAGCATAATGGAAATGGAAAGTCCCTTCTTCCTGCAGTGTGTCTAATAGTGCTCTGAAATGACAAAGCTTAACATTGTACCAGTTGTCACGGGCCCAGCTCAGTTTCTTTAGAGCAAGCAATGAAGGCAAGTTTGACGTTGAAGGGCAATAAATTGATAAATGGCACACAAAGAAAAGTGTAACGTCAATTATATATTGCTCCTTCCACTCAGGAGGCAGCAACTATTACGTTATCAGTCCTTTCACCATAAAAAAAATAATAAAGTGGGAAAAACGTATGAATCAATTGTTTTCAGATTTTAGACAATAGGCAGTGAAAAACTGTGATTCTGGAGAGAATAAAAACACAAAAGTTAAGCTCCATGATTGCCCTGAGCTTTTGCTTAAAGGCTCTTTGCAAAACATGGCATAAGGAAGTAGAGTTTAAGCGTGAGCTGAGGAGACCAATGTTGAAATTTAAGATGGCAATGAGTCTGGAACTTGTGGGGCAGAGTAGCAGAGAAGAGGAAGTTGCACAAAATAAAACCTGCAGAACTATGCATAAGCATCTCTTGGTCTTTTGCAGAATACTAAGGTAGGCGTATGTGGAGTCAGGCATTAGAAGGCTGGCATAGAACTATTATGGGGAAATGTGAGCTAAACAGAGGTTCTAATGTTTACATTTGGCTGCGAGACATTGGTGTCTGACAAACTAGAGCAGAGAAGCTTAGCTGAACATCCTGGGCCCTCAATTGAGACCCTAGTAAGAACTTACCTAAGGAATAGAGCCACTCTAACTCTAAAGTAAAGACTGAGTCCTCCCCTATCAAACAGAGAGTTCAATCAGGTCAAGCTGGACAGGATCCACAAGTAACCTATACACAACAGAACAATGTTCAATGCTAAAAAATGCAGCGCACCACTCATGAAATTCAAAATCTCCAGCATTCACTAAAAAACTACTAGGTAGGGCTTCCCTGGTGGCGCAGTGGTTGAGAGTCTGCCTGTCAATGCAGGGGACACGGGTTCATGCTCCGGTCTGGGAGGATCCCACAGGCAGAACTGCTGGACCCATGAGCCATGGCCACTGAGCCTGCACGTCCAGAGCCTGTGCTCCACAAAGGGAGAGGCCACAACAGTGAGAGGTCCGTGTACCACAAAACAAAACAAAACAAAAAAACTATTAGGTATATGAAGAAGCAGAAAATGTCACTTATAGTCAGAAGAAAATCAGAAGAAAGAGATACATACATGAAAGAGGTGATGGAATTAGCAGGCAGGAATGTTAAAACATTTACAAATATTACACATATATTCAAGGATTAAAAGAAATCATGAATATAATGAGAAAAATGAAAGATATAAAATAACAAATGTGTCTTCTAGACAGAAAAGAAACACATTAGCTGCAAAGAACATTTCACTGGATTAGATTAATAGCAAATTAGGAACTGTAGAAGAAAAGATAATTTAACTTGAAGACAAAGCAATAGAAATTACCCAGAAAGGAAGACATAAATAAAAGTTCAGAAACACAGTTTCAGGAACCTGTGGAAGAAAATTCAAACAACCCAATATAAAACCAATTAGAATCTCAGAAAGAAAGAATAGAGAGTGCAGTAAAAATATTTGGATAAATAACAGCAGTACTATTTTAAAATGATAAAAAATTATAAACCCACACAATAGTGAAGGTCAATGAAGTGCAAGTAAGAGAAACACACACACACACACACACACACACACACACACACACACACACAAAACACATACCAAGACACAGCCAAATCACATTGCTGAAACCAATGAAGAAGAGGAAAACATCTTAAAAGCAGCAAGAGAAAAAAATTATGTATAGAGGAATGTAGAAGAAATTCAGACTTCTTAAAAACAATGCAAGTCAGAAGACAATGGAACAATATCTTTAACAAGCTAAACAAAAATGTCTACAAACTTAAAATTTCATATTCAGAGAAAATAGATGTTTTGAGTGTTCATGAAACAATCACCAAAGTAGACCATTTTCTGGCCTTTAAAATAAGTCTTAATAAATATAAGTGGATTAAAATTATATAACATATCTTCCACGATCATGATTGAATTAAATTAGCAATAAATAACAAATGAATATGGAAGAATCTACAAATATTAAAAAATTAAACAACATACTTTTAAATATCTCATAGGTCAAAGAAGAAATCACAGGGGTAATTGGGACGTATCTTAAACTGAATGAAAATGCAAGATATAAAAACTTGTGTGATAGAACTAAAGCAGTTCTTAGAGTTTTATAGTTTTGAATGCTTATATTGGTAAAGAATAAAAGTCCAGGTTCAGTGATCAGAGCTTCCACTTTAAGAAGCTTAAAAGGGAAGAGGAAATTAAAACCAAATTGAAAAGAAGAAAATAAATAATAAAGATGAAAACCGAAATGAATTAAATAGAAAACAAAATAAAATAAATGAAACCAAAAGCTTTAAAAAAAATAAATTTGATAAATTTCTAGTCAGGCTAACCAAGAAAAAAAAGTCACAATTAAAAAAGGTACATTACTACAGATCCTGTATGTATTAAAAGGTTAAGAAAGGAAGATTATGAGAAACTTTGTGTAAATCACTTCAACCACATACATGAAGTTGATAAAGTCTTTCAAAGTCACAGATGATCAAATTTGACCCAAGGAAACATAGAAAATATGAGTGGTCCTGCTTTCCCAGCAGGCCCCATGCAGTGCCTGTGCACTCAGTGAACTTTCCAAGTTGTCTGTTGTGAGTTAGGGTGGCCTGAGATGCTGATCCTGTGCCCAAGATGCTTCAAAGCCTTATTAAGAACGTTTGGATCCCCATGATGCCCTACTACACCCAAGTTTACCAGGAGATTTGGGTAGGAATGGGGTTGATGGGCTTCATCTTTTATAAAATCAGGAGTGCTGATAAAAGAAGTAAAGCCTTGAAAGCTTCTGGTCCTGTGCCTGCTCATGGTCATCATTAACTAGCTTTCTTTGAATGGGATGTTTGTCTGTCTATGTTGTAGGCAGGACACAAACATGGGACATCGTGTTGACTTGTAGCAGTGTTGATGCCCTTGTGCATGAATAAATGTACCTGTGAGACCCACAAAAAGAAAAGAAAAGAAATATGAGTGGTCCTATTTTTATTAAATAAATTAAATTATATTTGATTCTCCCACAAAGAATACTCCAGGCTTCAATGGCATCACTGGTAAATTCTATCAGAGATTTACAGAACTTGTACAAATTCTTCACAAACTTCCAGATTAGGGAGGAAGTGAGAGTGTTTTTCACTTTATGAGGCCAGCTTCATTCAAATTCAAAACCAGACGGTCTTTACAGATAACACACATAAAAAGATAATGAAAGAAAAATATCCCTCATAAACATACTTGCAAAAATCGTTAAGAAAATACTAGTAAATAAAATCTAACAATATGTAAATGGATCATGCACCATGAACAAGTAGGTTTACTTTTGGTAATAAAAGATGGGTTTAACATTTGAAAATCAATCAATGAAATTCACCATATTCATAATAAAGGAAAAAAAATCATATATGATTAACTTGATTGATTCAGAAAAAAATAGATAATGTTTAGATTCCATTCATGAAAAAAATCTTGGCAATGTAGCAATTGAAGGGAATTTTCATAACTGACAGATATTACTGTAATTAATGGTGAAAGACAATGTTTTATCTCTTAGAACAAGAGTAATGCAAAGGTACATTTTATCACTTATAGTAAGGAAAAGGAATTAAAGGCATTTTAAAAAGGCATTACAATTGTAAGTGAATAAATATAAATTGTCTTTATTCACACATTGTCTGTTTTTGTTTATAGAAAAATTCTACAGCCATACCACTCTGAATCTTCCTGATCTCATCTGTTTATAGAAGAAGCCCAAGAAATTAATAGAAAATGTACTAGAATTAAAAAGTAAATTTAACAAGTTTTCAGAATACAAGACCAACATATACAAATATATTGTATTCTAAATAATAGCAAAAATTAGAAAACAATTTTAAATATCATTAAAAGTCATTAAAAATAATACTTAGTGATAACTTTTACAAATATGTGAAGACGTCTTCACAGAAAACTATACATTATTGCTTAGAGAAATTAAAGAAAGCATGAACAAGTAAAGATATGTATTATGCACATGGATTGGAAGTTTAATATTGTTAACATGTCAATTCCCCCTAAGTTAGTGTATAAATTCAAACAATCTCAACCAAAATTCCTACAGGCTTAGTAAAATAGAAGTTGATAAGTCAGTTTAACATTTATATGTACATGCAAAAGATCTAGAACTGCCAAAACAATTTTTACAAAGAAAAAAGGAGAATAAAAGGGTTTACCATAAACCTACATTAAACTAAATGCCATGGCTATGGAATAATAAAATACATATGAATTATAACAGAATGGAGAATATAGAATTATTAGATCCATTCATATAAACTACTTTTCAACAATAAGGCTGAAGTATTTCAATACAAAATGATGATTTTAAGTATTTTACATTGGGTTATCTTTTTTATTTTTGAGTTGTAAGAGTTCTTTACATATTTTGGGTACTAGACCTTATCAGATATTATTTGAAAATAATTTTTTCCCTTCTGTAGGTTGTCTTTTTTTAATTTAATTTAATGTTTTAAACATCTTAATTGGAGTATAATTACTTTACAGTGTTGTATTAGTTTCTGCTTTATAACAAAGTGAATCAGTTATAGGTATACATATATCCCCATATCCCCTCCCTCTTGCATCTCCCTCCCGCCCTCCCTAACCCACCCCTCTAGGAGGTCACAAAGCACCGAGCTGATCTCCCTCTGCTATGTGGATGCTTCACACTAGCTATCTATTTTATATTTGGTAGTGTATAAAAGTCATTGCTACTCTTTCACTTTGTTCCAGCTTCCCCTTCCCCATGTCCTCAAGTCCATTCCCTACCTCTGTATCTTTATTCCTGTCCTGCCCCTAGGTTCTTCAGAACCATTTTTTTTTTTAAGATTCCATATATATGTGTTAGCATACAGTATTTGTTTTTCTGTCTCTGACTTATTTCACTCTGTATGACAGACTCTGGGTCCATCCCCCTCACTACAAATAACTCAATTTCATTTCTTTTTATGGCTGAGTAATATTCCATTATATATATGTGCCACATCTTCTTTAACAATTCATCTGTCGATGGACACTTAGGTTGCTTCCATGTCCTGGCTGTTGTAAATAGAGCTGCAGTGAACATTGTTGTACATGTCTCTTTTTGAACTATGGGTTTTTTTTTTAAGGTATATACCCAGCAGTGGGATTGCTGGGTCATATGATAGTTCTATTTTTAGTTTTTTAAGGAACCTCCATACTGTTCTCCACAGTGGCTGTATCAATTTACATTCCCACCAACAATGCAAGAGGGTTCCCTTTTCTCCACACCCTCTCCAGCATTTATTGTTTGTAGATTTTTTGATGATGGCCATTCTGACTGGTGTGAGGTGATACCTCATTCTGGTTTTGATTTGCATTTCTCTAACTATTAGTGATGTTGAGCACCCTTTCATGTGTTTGTTGGTAATCTGTACATCTCCTTTGGAGCGATGTCTATTTAGGTCTTCTGCCCATTTTTGGATTGGGTTGTTTGTTTTTTTGATATTGAGCTGCATGAGCTGCTTGTATATTTTGGAGATTAATTCTTTATCAGTTGCTTTGTTTGTAAATATTTTCTCCCATTCTGAGGGTTGTCTTTTGGTCTTGTTTATGGTTTCCTTTGCTGTGCAAAAGCTTTGAAGTTTCATTATGTCACATTTGTTTATTTTTGTATTTTTTTCCATTTCTCTAGGAGGTGGGTCAAAAAGGATCTTGCTGTGATTTATGTCAAAGATGTTCGGCCAGTGTTTTCCTCTAAGAGTTTTATAGTGTCCGGTCTTACATTTAGGTCTTTAATCCATTTTGAGTTTATTTTTATATATGGTGTTAAAAAGCGTTCTAATTTCATTCTTTTAGATGTACCTGTCCAGTTTTCCCAGCATCACTTATTGAAGAGGCTGTCTTTTCTCCATTGTATATGCTTGCCTCCTTTATCAAAGATAAGGTGACCATATGTGCATGGGTTTATCTCTGGGCTTTCTATCCTGTTCCATTGATCTATACTTCTGTTTTTGTGCCAGTTCCATACTGTCCTGATTACTGTAGCTTTGTAGTATAGTCTGAAGTCAGGGAGCCTGATTCCTCCAGCTCCATTTTTCTTTCTCAAGATTGCTTTGGCTATATGGGGTCTTTTGTGCTTCCATACAAATTGTGAAATTTTTTGTTTTAGTTCTGTGAAAAATGACATTGATAGCTTGATAGGGATTACATTGAATCTGTGGATTGCTTTGGGTAGTATAGTCATTTTCACGATGTTGATTCTTCCAATCCAAGAACATGGTATATCTCTCCATCTATTTGTATCATCTTTAATTTCTTTCATCAGTGTCTTATATTTTTCTGCATACAGGTCTTTTGTCTCCTTCACAAGGTTTATTCCTAGGTATTTTATTCTTTTTGTTGCAGTGGTAAATGGGATTGTTTCCTTAATTGCTCTTTCAGATTTTTTGTTGTTAGTGTATAGAAATGCAAGTGATTTCTGTGCATTAATTTTGTATCCTGCTACTTTACCAAATTCATTGATTAGCTCTAGTAGTTTTCTGGTAACATCTTTGGGATTCTCTATGTATGGTATCATGTCATCTGCAGACAGTGACAGTTTCACTTCTTCTTTTTGGTTTTGGATTCCTTTTATTTCATTTCTTCTCTGATTGTTGTGGCTAAAACTTCCAAAACTATGTTGAATAATGATGGTGAGAGTAGGCAACCTTGTCTTGTTCCTGATCTTAGAGGAAATGTTTTCAGTTTTTCACCATTGAGAACAGTGTTGGCTGTGGGTTTGTCAGATATGGCTTTATTATGTTGAGTTAGGATCCCTCTGTGTCCACTTTCTGGAGAGTTTCTATCATAAATGGGTGTTTAATTTTGTCAGAAGCTTTTTCTGCATCTATTGATATTATCATATGGTTTTTATCCTTCAGTTTGTTAATATGGTGTGTCACATTGATTGATTTACATATACTGAAGAATCCTTGCTTTTCTGGGATAAACCCTACTTGATCATGGTGTATGGTCATTTTAATGTGCTGCTGGATTCTGTTTGCTAGTATTGTGTTGAGTATTTTTGCATCAATGTCATGAGTGTTACTGGCAGGTAGTTTTCTTTTTTTTGTGACATCTTTCTCTGGTTTTAATATCAGGATGATGGTGGCCTCGTAGAATGAGTTTGGGAGTGTTCCTCCCTCGGCTATATTTTGGAAGAGTGTGAGAATGTTAGGTGTTAGCTCCTCTCTAAATGTTTGACAGAATTCAGTTGCAAAGCCATCTGGTCCTGGACTTTTGTTTGTTGGAATACTTTTAATCACAGTTTTAATTTCAGTGCTTGTGAATGGTCTGTTCATATTTTCTATTTCTTCCTGGTTCAGTCTTGAAAGTTTGTACTTCTCTAAGAATTTGTCCATTTCTTCCAGGTTGTCCATTTTTTTGGCATATAGTTGCTCGTAGTAGTCTCTCATGATCCTTTGTATTTCTGCAATGTCAGTTATTACTTCTCCTTTTTCATTTCTAATTCTACTGATTTGAGTCTTCTCCCCTTTTTTTCTTGATGAGTCTGGCTAATGGTTTATCAATTTTGTTTATCTTCTCAAAGAACCAGGTGTTAGTTTTATTGATCTTTTCTATTGTTTCCTTCATTTCTTTTTCATGTATTTCTGATCTGATCTTTATGATTTCTTTCCTTCTGCTAACTCTGGGGTTTTGTTGTTCTTCTTTCTCTAATTGCTTTAGGTGTATGGTTAGGTTTTTTCTTTGAAATTTTTCTTGTTTCTTAAGGTAGAATTATATTGTTATAAACTTCCCTCTTAGAACTTCTTTTGCTGCATCCCATATGTTTTGGGTCATCGTGTTTTCATTGTCATTTGTTTCTAGGTACTTTTTGATTTCCTCTTTGATTTCTTCAGTGATCTCTTGGTTAATTAGTAGCATATTGTTTAGGCTTCATGTGTTTTTGTTTTACAGTTTTTTTTCCTGTAATTGGTATCTAGTCTCATAGTGTTTTGTTCAGAAAAGATACTTGATAAGGTTTCAGTTTTCTTAAATTTACCAAGGCTTGATTTGTGACCCAGTATGATCTATACTTGCAAATGTTCCATGAGCACTTGAGAAGAAAGTGTATTCCGTTTTTGGATGGAATGTCCTATAAATATCAATTAAGTCTATCTGGTTTAATATGTCTTTTAAAGCTTGTGTTTCCTTATTTTCATTTTGGATGATCTGTCCATTGGTGAAAGTGGGGTGTTAAAGTCCCCTACTGTTATTGTGTTACTGTCTATTTCCCCTTTTATGGCTGTTACTATTTGCCTTATGTTTTGAGGTGCTCCTATGTTGGGTGCAGAAATATTTACAATTGTTATATCTTCTTGGATTGATCCCTTGATCATTATGTTGTGTCCTTCTTTTTCTCTTATAATAGTCTTTATGTTAAAGTGTATTTTGTCTGATATGAGTATTGCTACAGCAGCTGTCTTTTGATTTCCATTTGCATGGAATATCTTTTTCCATCCCCTCACTTTCAGTCTGTATGTGTCCCTCAGTCTGAAATGGGTCTCTTGTAGACAGCATATATATGAGTCTTGTTTTTGTATTCATTCAGTGAGCCTGTGTCTTTTGGTTAGAGTATTTAATCCATTTACCTTTAATATAGTTATCTATATGTATATTCCTGTTACTGTTTTCTTAATTGTTTTCTTAATTGTTTTGGGTTTGTTATTGTAGGTCTTTTCCTTCTCTTGTGTTTCTTGCCTAGAGAAGTTCCTTTAGCATTTGTTGTAAACCTGGTTTTGTGCTGCTGAATTCTCTAAACTTTTTCTTTTCTGTAAAGGTTTTAATTTCTCCATCAAATCTGAATGAGATCTTTGCTGCGTAGAGTAATGTTTTTTGTAGGTTTTTCCCTTTCATCACCTTAAATATGTCCTGCCACTGCCTTCTGGCTTGCAGAGTTTTTGCTGAAAGATCAGCTGTTAACCTTATGGGGTTTCCCTTGTATGTTATTTGTTGCTTTTTCCTTGCTGCTTTTAATATATTTTATTTGAATTTAATTTTTGATAGTTTGATTAATGTTTCTTGGCATGTTTCTCCTTGGATTTATTCTCTGTGGGACTCTCTTTGCTTCCTGAATTTGATTGACTATTTGTTTTCCCATGTTAGGGAAGTTTTCAACTATAATCTCTTCAAATATTTTCTCAGACCCTTTCTTTTTCTCTTCTTCTTCTAAGACCCCTATAATTTAATGTTGGTGCGTTTAATGTTCTCCCAGAGGTCTCTGAGAGTGTCCTGAATTCTTTTCATTCTTTTTTCTTTTTTCTGCTCTGACACAGTTATTTCCATCATTTTATCTTTCAGGTCACTTATCCGTTCTTTCTGCCTCAGTTATTCTGCTGTTGGTTCCTTCTAGAGTTTTTAAATTTCATTTATTGTGTTGTTCATCATTGTTTGTTTGCTCTTTAGTTCTTTTAGTTCCTTGTTAAATGTTTCTTGTATTTTCTCCATTCTATTTCTGAGATTTTGGATCATCTTTATTATCATTACTCTGAATTCATTTTCAGGTAGACTGCCTATTTTCTCTTCATTTGTTTGGTCTGGTGGGTTTTTACCTTGCTCCTTGATCTGCTTTATATTTCTCTGCTTTCTCATTTTGTTTAACTTACTGTGTTTGGGGTCTCCTTTTCTCAAGCTGCATGTTCGTAGTTCCCGTTACTTTTGGTGTCTGCCCCAGTGGATGATGTTGGTTCAGGGGCTTGTGTAGGCTTCCTTGCGGTGGGCACTGGTGCCTGTGTTCTGGTTGGTGGGGCTGGATCTTGTCCTTTTGGTATGCAAGGCCACATCCGGTGGTGTGTTCTTTTTTTCTTTCTTTTTTTGCGGTACGTGGGCCTCTCACTGTTGTGACCTCTCCCATTGTGGAGCAGAGGCTCCAGACGTGCAGGCTCAGCAGCCATGGCTCACGGGCCCAGCTGCTCCGTGGTATGTGGGATCCTCCTGGACTGGGGCATGAACCCGTGTCCCCTGCATCGGCAGGCGGACTCTCAACCACTGCGCCACCAGGGAAGCCCCCGGTGGTGTGTTTTGGAGTGTCTGTTAACTTAATATGCCTTTAGGCAGCCTGTCTGCTAATGGGTGTGGTTGTGTTCCTATCTTGCTTGTTGTTTGGCATGGGGCCTCCAACACTGGGGCTTGTTGGCCGTTGGGTGGAGCTGGGTCTTAGTGTTGAGACAAATTTGTCTGTGAGAGCTCTCGCTGATTGATATTATTTGGGTCTGAGAAGTTTCTGGTGGTCCAACTTCTTGGACTCGGCCCTCCCACCTCCAAGGCTCAGGCCTAAACCCTGGCCTGAGCACCAAGACCCTGCCAGCCACATGGCTCAGAAGGAAAGGAAGAGAAAACAAAAACAAAAACAAAAAAATGGACAGAACCCTTGCACAAATGGTAAAAGCAAACCTATACAGACTAATTCACACAAAGAAACATGCACATACACAGAAAAAGAGAAAAAGGAAAGAATATATATATATAAGCGGAAGAGAGCAGCCAAACCAGGAAATCCACCAATAATAATAAGCACTAAATAGTATACTAAGGTGAACATAAAACTAGAAATTAGGCACAGAAGGCAAACCTGAAGTCTACAGTTGCTCCCAAAGTCCACTGCCTCAATTTTGGGAACGTTCATTGTCTATTCAGGTATTCTTCAGTTCCAGGGTTTATCAGTTTGATTGTGGGGATTTAATCTGCTGCTCCTGAGGCTGCATGGAAAAATTTCCCTTCCTCTTCTTTGTTTGCACAGCTCCTGAGGTTCAGCTTAGGTTTTGGCCCCGCCTCTGCATGTAGGTTGCCTTCAGGTGTCTGTTCCCTACCCAGGACAGTAGGGGTTAAGGCAGCAACTGATTAGGGCTCTGTTGCTTACTCAGGCCGGGGGAAGGATGGGGGTATGGTAGTCATAATTGGAATGCGGAGTGAGTCTGAGGTGGCAGAGGCCTTCCTGACGTTGCAACAGTCTGAGGTGTGCCATGTGTTCTACCAGGGAAGTTGTCCCTGGATCTCGGGACTCTGGCAGTGGCATGCTGCATGGACTCCCGGGGGGCTGTTGACAGTGGCCTGAGCTTGCACACAGGATTCTTGGTGGCAGTGGCAGCAGTCTTAGCATTTCATTCCGTTCTTTGGGGTCTGAGCTGATAGCCATGGCTCACTGCCGTCTCTGGAGCTCCCTTAGGCAGTGCTCTGCCTTTTGTGGGCACAGTGGGAAGGGATCCTGTCTCCTTGTGCACCCCGAAAGAAAGGTCTCTTGCCTCTCTGGCAGGTCCGGACTTTTTCCTGGACTCCGTCCAGGCTAGCTGTGCTGCACTAGCCCCCTTCAGGCTGTGTTCACGTAGCCAACCCCAGTCCTCTCCCTGGGGTCTGACCTCCAAAGCCCAAGCCTCAGCTCCCAGCCCCCACCCACCCTGGTGGGTGAGCAGACAAGCCTCTCAGGCTGGTAAGTGCTGGTCAGCAGTGATCCTGTGTGCGGGAATCTCTCTGCTTTGCCTTCTGCACCACTGTTGCTGTGCTCTCCTCCATGGCTCTGCAGCTTCACCCCCACCCCCGTCTCCGCCAGTGAAGGGGCTTCCTAGTGTATGGAAACTTTTCCTATTTCACTGCTCCCTCCCAGAGTTGCGGGTTCCATCCATATTCTTTTGTCTCCGTTTTTTCTTTTTTCTTTTGCCCTACCCAGGTACCTGGGGATTTTCTTGCCTTTTGGGAAGTCTGAGGTCTTCTGCCTGCATTCAGCATGTGTCCTGGAGGCGTTGTTCCACATGTAGATGTATTTTTATGTATTTGTGGAGAGGAAGGTGATCTCCACGTCTTACTCCTCCACCATCTTGAAGGTCCTTTCCGGGTTGTCATTTTTTAACTGACTTTATTTCTAACCTTTAAAAATTGTATAAAAATAAATCTTTAAAAAAGACTTTTTTTAAGAATAGTTTTAATTTCACAACAAAATTGAGGGGAAGATAAAGAAATTTTTCATATATTTCCTACCCCCACGTATACATAGCCTCCGCTATTTTCAAAAGCCCCCATCAGGGTGTACATTTGTTGCAGTTGATGAACTTACATTGAGCGTCTGGGCCTTGTGCTTTCTGTTTTAAAGGTTATTAATTTTTGATTCAATTTCTTTCATAGATATAGAGCTATTCAGATTGTTTCTTCTTGTGTGAATTTTTACAGGTTGTGTCTTTCAAGGAATTGTGGTCCATTTCATCTGGGTTATCAAATTTGCGGGCATAGAGTTGTTCAATAAAGGATTCTTTTATTATCCTTTTATGGGGTCTGTAGTGATCTCCTCTGTTTCATCTGATATTAGTACTTAGGGTCCTATCTCTCTTTTTTTTTTTGATTAGCCTGCTTAGAGGCTTATTGATTTTATTGATTTTTCCAGCTATCGGTTTCATTGATTTTTCTCTGTTGATTTCTGTTTTCAATTTAATTGATTTCTGCTCTAATCATTATTATTTATTTTCTTCCACTTACTCTGGGTTTAATGTGCTCTTCTTTTTCTAGTTTCTGTACGTGGAAATTTAGATTATTGATTTCATATTTTTTTTCTTTTCTAATATATGTATTCAATGCTATAATTTTCCCTCTAAGCACTGTTTTTGTTGACTCCCACAAATTTTGATAAGTTGTATTTCCATTTAGTTCAAAATATTTTAAAATTTATCTTGAGATTTTTCTTTGACCCATGTGTTAGTTGGAAGCATGTGTTTAATCTCCATGCATTTTGAGATTTTACAGTTATCTTTTTGTTACTGATTTCTAGTTTAATTCCATTTTGGCCTGAGAGCAGATATTGCATGATTTTTATTCTTTTAAATTTGTTAAATTGTGTTTTATGGTCCAGAATGCAGTCTATGTTGGTGAACTTGTGAGCTTGGGAAGAATGTGTAATCTGCTATTTGTTGAAGTAATCTATGGATGTCCATTAAATCCAGTTGTCCCAGAACCATTTGATGAAGACTCTTTATTCCCCATGGAATTATCTTAATACCATTATAATGACCTAAAAGGTATATGGGTTTATTTCTGGACCCTAAGTTCTATTCCATTGATCTGTATAGTTGTCTTCATGCCAGTAGCACACAGTCTTGATTACTCTAGCTTTGTAGTAAGTTTTTTGAAATTGAGAAATATGAATTTTGTTCTTCTTTTTCAAGGTTAGTTTGGATACTCATTAAGTTTTTCTGGAAAAACTGTGTAATGCTAACAAAACCAATTTCCTATGGGGTTTATAACATGTGTAGAAGTAAAGTGAATGACAAAAAGCACAAATAAGAAGGAACATGTGAAATTATACTGTTCAGTTTTCTTGTATGATATGTAAAAATGATATAATGTGAATTCAAGGCAGACTTTGGTAATTTAAATATACATATTGTAAACCTTGGGGCAATGATGATGAAGAATAAGGATGAGGAGGAGGAGAAGGAGGAGAAGGAGGAGATAAAAAGCCAAGAGAGCTAGATACCATTGAATACTAAAAATGCATGATTTTTGCAAAATAAACTAAGAAAGAAGGAACAATAAACATAAAATAGTAAATAATTGGCCACATGGGAGACTTACACTAAACTGTGTAAACAGCTACTTTAAAATAAATGGACTAAACATCTAATTAAAAGATAGGATTTGTTGCCATGAACAAAAAATCAGGACCTCTTATATGATATTTATATGAAATGCATTTTAAATATAAATACCAGATAGATTAAAAATAAACAGACAGAAAATATATGCCATACAAACACTCAGCAAAATAGGCTTCAGAGGATAAATTATATCGGGGAAAGTAGACTTCAGGATAAGGAATATTAGCATAGATAAACAAAAACCGTTCAAGATGATAAAAGGGTCAGTTTATCAAGAAGACGTAACAATTTTAAATGTCTGTGCACCTAATACCAGAGTTTAACATAAATGAAGCAGAAACTGATATACCTAAAAGGGGATATAGACAAATCCACAATTGTGGTTGGAAATTTCAACGCTTCTTGCTTAATAATTGATGTAACATGTAGTAGATATAAGTACAAATATAAAGAAAAAGAAGACATAGAAGAAACATGGAAGAAAAAAATAGATTGAAGAATAAAAAAAGAAGACCTACAGTTTCCACTAACTTGACCTAATTGACACGTAGTGAATATTTCATCAAAAACAGAATACACATTTTTTTTCATGTGTTCATAGGATATTCACCAAGATCATTTGCTGGGATTTAAACAAGTTTGACTACGTTAAAAAGGATTAAAATGATGGAGTATCTCCTAATACCATAATGAAATTAAATTAAAAATCAATAACAGAAATACATGTGGAAAATACCTGAATATTTGGAAATTAAACACCACTTTCCTAAATAATCCATGGGTAAAGCAGAAATCATAAGGAAAATTAGAACATATTTTGAATTGGATGAAAGTAAAAACAGAACATAACAAAATTTGTGTGATGCAGCTAAAGCAGTGCTCAGGGAGAAATCATAGTGTTAAAGTTTGATTAGAAAAGTTAGCAGGAAGGTCAACAGTCTGTCTTTCCATCTTGTAAAAATCTAGATCATGAAGGGCAATTAAACCCAATGTAAGTAGATCTGACCAAGTTGTTGCATACTTCAACAGCTCATTCTTTTTTAATTGCATGTAGTAGTAGTATTCCATAGTATGGATGTAATTTTTCTGCCTATTTTTAGTTGGATTGTTTGTTTACTTACTGTTGAATATTGAGAGCTTAAAATGTTTTTCTGGGAATCCACTGCAATCTGCTTCCAGATTTTCCCCAAAATTACGTATGATCACAGCAGTAGTAGAAGGAACTCTGATGTAGTGAGAAGAAAAAGAAGCAATCATCTTTAAGAACCATTATGAATTTAGTCATATGATTACAGTTATGATTACTTTAAAAAGTTTTAATTGTCAAAATTTTATTAGAAAAGAAGCAAAATGTAGCTGCACTTGGGAAATATGTTTTCCTAAGAAATTTATTGAGCATCTTACCATATGCAAATTTGTGCTAGGCACCAATAAGTCTTTATTAGTTCATTAATAGCAAGATTTAAAACTTGAGAACAGAAATTTATTAAATTATGAAATTTAAATTTATTACAATTAAGCTATGAAAGTTTAAGATGATAGAGAATACTATTTGCAGAATTAGCAACTTAGTGCATTTCCCCCCTAACCTGATGCTGACTCCACAGCCTAATATATGAAATATCAGCAGCTTCAGTGTCCTCCTCAGACTGTGCTCTGTGAAGCAGAAATTATTTGTAGGGCTGTTTGTTCTTATCTCTAGGTTTTGCGCAGCAGTAAGGATATGTTTTCTCCAGGGAAGAGCAGGCCAGAGAGGGAGGGTTAATGTATGAGGCTTTGGGTTCCAAATGGAAAGACCCTTTAAATCTTCTCTATAAAATAGGAGGTGACACAATATGCTGAGTGTGAGGGTACCGAATGAGGTTGGGGGCTGAGTACAGGGGAGACTGGGAGACCCCTTAGGGATGACACAGTGCAAGAATGGTGTGCAAAGACGAAATGAACCAAAGAATGCCATCCAGCAGACTGAAGACAGGGCTGTCCAAGTCTCTCCCTGGGAACAGTGACATGGGAAGAAGAGACCAATCACACATTTCCACCCTGAGCATCCAGTGTACTCTGAATCCTCAGCTTCACAGTTTAGATGTGGGTGAATCAGAGTTTACAGCCAACCATACTGCAATGAGCCTGACAAAGAGAAAAAATGGCTCTGAATCAGATTTTTATTTAGCTCTTAAGCAAAGAGGGAGAGGTTCTTGCGTGACTGTAAAGACGGTGATGAAAGGGGATTGAGCGCAATGAAGGGCATGACAGGAACTTTAAAAGGGAATTTATAGTTAATTTATAGTGGCAGAGGAATTGTAAGCCTCTGGAGGCCAGAGATTAGGTTGTGCATTTCTTGGTATCCACCTCTGCACCTAGCAATGCTTAGCTACATAGTGAGTACTCAGAAAGCACGAGGAAGAGGGTGGGGGGGAAGATGGAGGGCATTATTTTGGAGAATGACTGTTCTGAGCAGGAAAAGAGAAGTAAGCACTGCATGCCCTACGAGTCACAGCCCATAGCCAACAGGCCAGAGTTCAGTGATACCTTCCCACTGCTAAAGAGGACTTAACAGTGACAATGGGAAAGTCAAGCAGAGCAGTACTTTGAGAGTGAAACAGGGACCTCCAAACTTGGGTTCCTGGGACCCTGTGCTGTTAGCTGTATCCGTCCTTTCTCTATTCTGGCTCTTACCTGGACTGGAATGCTTTCAAATGACTCTGAGGCTTCTTTTTACTGGAATCTGGGCTACAGAGGTTAGGATGTATGCAGTAACTGATATTTTTAATAATTAACCATCATTAATTTCTCAGCCAAGGGTCATTCTCTTCCTCCCTTTCAGAAGCTCAGGCACTTGGCACCTGTGTGCAGAAGTAAAAAATCATTCACAGATTATTGATACTCTGCAATGTTTCCCACCTCCCATTCCATATGTGTAAACCCAGAAAGGTCTGAGCTTTGTGACAGAAGCTCCTACTCACTGGCGAGAAGCTTAATAACACTTTGTGACAGAGCTACGTCACATGTACCCACACTGCCGTTGGCCTTAGGCTTTGCTCAGACAGGTAGGAGAGGTGGTGGAGGGGGCCAGAGGATGTGAAGGAAAAGGAGGAAAGCAATTGCTCATAAAAAGTTTTCATCCATTCTTTTTGCTACCTGACATTTTATTGGGTAAACATTTTTCTGCTTCTGTCTTTTTTGGGTAGATAAGAAGGGGATTTTTGTCCCCCAGAGAATCTATTACTTTCTGTGTGAGCTTGATTCTACAGCTGGAGAAACTTCAGCAGAAACGTATTCTTTCTTGTTGAGCCTTCACTGACTTCTCACTTAACTGCAGGCTCCTTGTCTCTAGCATTTCCAGCAAGGATGGTGAATCAGTTCGTTAGGACTAGAATTGGAGAATACAGTTTGTACCATGGGGTTACAGTATTGCCTCTGAAATCCTCAAAGCCTTAGCCACTCCAGTGCTCATCAGTGCTAGTGTTAGGAGTCTTCCTGGCCCATTGATAGGCTCTGGTCAGTGGGAAGGCCTTGGTGAGGAAGGGTGTATGGCAGAGACACTTTGTAGGGGCTCATCCTAAGACTGTTCTGGGACAGGAGCAGGATTCCTTTGGGAATGGGTTCCATAAGGGCCATTCTTTGTGGAAGTGATTAGATTTGACTGACTGGGATTCTGTCCAGTTCAGATATTCTAGGGTAGTAGAAAAGAGTTTATCTTTGAACTCTGGGTGAAATGTTTTGTGTAACCAATCCCCTTCCACAAACTGGGAAATAAATATGACTAGCATTTGATTGTATTAGAATGTCTTCCTTATATTTCTAATACTTCTTTTGCATTGCTTATGTTTCAAGTTGCCCATTCAACTCAGTTAATTTCTCAAATGCCTTGTGAAGCTTGTGAAATGCTTTTTTTGTGTAAACAGGTCTTTCACATATAATTATTAAGCTCTTCATTAATCAGTTCTTCATTACCCTGAGCAAAGGGAAATTAAGGAGTTAACCAAAATACATTTCAAACAGTCAGAATGATGTCACAAAATAAATCTGTGCTCTACAATGTATTTTCAATGTTTTCATATGGTATTAGTTTACTAAGAGTTTCATCCTGATTGGATGCTGAATTTCATAAAAGGCTTTTTCTGCATCCATTGAGATGATGATACAGTTTTTATTTCTGTAATTGTGGTGAAATAAATTGATTGATTTGAAGTGTCAACCCAATTTTGTATTCCTGGAATAAATACAACATAATTTTGATGTATTACCAGTTTTAAATATTGCTGTTGTCCTTGCCAGATTATAATATAAGGTCATACTCTCAAAAAATAAGTTGGGGAGGGTGATGTCAGCAAGATGGCCAAATAAGACATCCCTCATTTATATCCCCTACTCAACAACAATAATTAGGCATCCATCCTCAGACAAAAGGGCCTTTGTGTGAGCTTTCAGATCCAGTTAGGAGATTGTGAAATCCCAGCGCAATCCAAGACCGAGGCAGTCTCTTACTGAGGTGTCTGATTCTCTGACTGTGGTCCCAACTGCAGATCTGGAAACAGCTCTGTCCCTCTGTGAACTTAGCTAGAGTCCTGTTTTGTTTTGTTTTTTAAATAAATAAATTTATTTATTTATTTAACATTTGGCTGCATTGGGCCTTCGTTCCTGCACGCAGGCTTTCTCTAGTTGCGATGAGCGGGGGCTACTCTTCATTACAGTGCGTGGACTTCTCATTCTAGTAGCTTCTGTTGTTGTAGAGCAATGGCTCTAGGTGCACGGGCTTCAGTAGTTGTGGCATGTGGGCTCAGCGGCTGTGGCTCACAGGCTCTAGAACGCAGGCTCAGTAGTTGTGGCACACGGGTTTTGTTGCTCTGTGGCATGTGGGATCTTCCCGGACCAGGGCTTGAACCCGTGTCCCCTGCCTTGACAGGTGGATTCTTAACCACTGTGCCACCAGAAAAGCCTTACAGTCCTGTTTGACTTTGGTTCTATCACCAGCACCATACACCTAGGGACCCAGGGGGAGTCATGCCCCCCCATGCATCAGGTGATATGCATACAGAACTTGGTCTTGGCTGTGGACCTGGAAGTGGACTTAACGACTCCTGTCCCTTTTGGCTGTTCTCTGGGAGCCCCTGGACGTAACATCAAGATGGCAACATAGGTCATTCCCAACTTTAGTCTCCTTCACAAGAAGACCAACAATCAACTATCCATAGACAGGACACAATTGTAAAAATCCCTGGGAGTAAGGCTGAAGTGACCTCCTAGAACACAGAGATAGAGAAGGGACTGCATTGGAAGGGTAAGAGGAGAGGTTTCACTTTGATGGCATCACCCCTCCCTGTAGTGGCACAGCACCACACTGAGGGATGGCTCCCTGGGGTCTACATTTGCCCCACTGGGAACAGAGAGCAAGGTGGACATCTAGCTCCCCCAGCTTTGGGTGTACATTCTGGGACGCCCACTCAGATCTTGTATCATGGGGATCACTGGGGATCAGATAGAGATAGAGAAGAGATTCACTCATATCTTGGTGGACTATATTCCTGTTTGTAGCAGTGCCCAAGTGACTCTATCTGCCCATCTGTAGAGTCTAGTCAGTGGGCTCTACTGGCCATGGAGTCTATGCTATAGCCACACCCAGGCAGGGACTCAAATTTGTAGTCCTACACAACTGCTTATTATAGCCTCCCAGTCCCATCAGAGCAGAAGGCTTGGCCCGAGAACCCAGGTAGCCCTGGAGCCCATCTTAAAGCCAAGAGCCAAGCCAGCAGCCCTACCAAACTGTTGAGCATAGTCTCTAGTTTCACACAATCAGGGAGCCTAAACAGTGTCCCTGGCACACGGGTTTTGTTGCCCCGTGACATGTGGGATCTTCCCGGACCAGGGCTAGAACCCGTGTCCCCTGCCTCAGATCCCAGCCTATGGCCCTGCATGATTGCTTAACACAGCTTGTGGCTTCATCCAGGCAGAGAGCCTGACCGATGAACGCATCCAATCATGGAGCATAACCTGTGGCCCCACCCAACCAGGTAGCCCAGAGAGCGACCTGCCCAACCATGAAGAATAGTCTCCAGACCCACCCAGCTGCAGGATACAGCTGGATGCGCTGTACAACCAGATAGCCTAGCCGGTGATCTTGCCCAACAGTGGAGCATTGCCGGTGGCCTACCTGATTGCGAAGCCCAGACTGGCCCCAGCCAACTTTGGGTTCAGCCTATGGCCCTGTCTGATTGCTGAGCTCAGCCTGAGTCTCTGTCTGACCCCGAAGCCATGCCTGCGGTCTATCCAGATCATGAAATCCAATCAGTGGCACCATCCTATTGGGGAACACAGCCTGAGGCCCTTGGGAGCCACTTCCACCACATCTGTCTATTTCAGAACCTAACTTTCTCTTAAAAGTGTGTTGGAAAACTTAAGTGTGTATGTGTATACACACGATATATATAAGCCATATATATATATTATATATATAATTATATATTATATGACAATATAGTATACACACACACACACACACACACACACACACACACACACACACACCCAGGGGTTAGGTGGAACACAGATGATTTTATTTAGGGCACTGAAACCATTTCGTATGATTCTACAGTGGTGGATATATGTTATTATAAATTTGTCAAAATTTTGTGTACAACACAAAGAACCTTAATGTAAACTATAGACTTTGGTTGATAATGATGTATCAGTGTTGGTTCATGGATTGTAACAAATGTTGATGGTGGGGCAGGCTGTGTGTGTGTGTGTGTGTGTTGGGGAGGTAAGGTTATGTGGGAACTTCCGTACTATGTGCTTAACTTTGTTGTGAACCTAAAACTTCTCTGAAAACTAAAGCCTATTAATTAAAAATTCAAAAACAAAACAAAATAAAACATTTACCTTCTCATTGTTGTTTTCAGAAAATTTGTGAAGACAAAAAGAATGGTCGGTGTCCCAAAACACATGAATAGATGTTCAACATCACTAATAGGGAAATGGAAATCAAAAGAGTATTGAGATACCATTTTTACCCCAAATTGCAGAACTTTGTAACTCTTTAGCCCTGTCAAGAATATGGAGAAACAGGAACTCCTACACAGTGGTGGTTCAACTGTGAAAGGCTACAGCATTTTTAACAATTAGCTGGAACGTTATTATAAAACTTAAAATTTACCATCGACTCATAGATCACTGAAGGATAAGATCTATAGTCATATACGTTCCAGTAGGTAAAAATATATCTAAAACTTTGTACTGTATTTTTAATTATAAATGTTTTTAATCATCAATAGAATGGTTGAATAAATTATAGTTCATATATACTATGGAATATTATGCAGTTATACAAAACAATGAATTAGATTTATTTGTATTAATATGAAGTGACATCTATAAAATCAGGAAAAATGCATATTGAAGACTAGTGCATGTGGTGTAGGACAGGTGAAAATAAAACAAAAGAAAACATGTATCTTTGTCCATGTGCATAGAGAAAGGGGGTAATAAGATACAGAACAAACCATTAACATTGACTGCCTTGGGGATGGGGCAAAAGGGGAAAATTGTTGGTGTTTTCTTTATACAGTAGCAATTGTTTTGCTGCAACAAGTATGTAGCTTGAAAGGAAAATTCAATAAATTGTAGTAGAAATGAAAACAACAGAAGAGGTATGGCCCCAGGGTCAAACATCTATAGACAATCAGACCTTTTATACTGCTGAGAGTGAATGCCTCTTAGTGTAACTCCTGAGCTTTACTAGACTAAGAAATTCATTTCTTTCCTATGTTTTGAGGGATGTTATAAAAAAGAAATTAAACCTTCTGCTCTCTGAACGTGGTGCATGGCTTACTTCAGGATGAGACGTCTGTTAGTTAAAGCTCAGTAAATGGATGAAAAAAAAGATCTCTACCCCCTACCCCACTACCATCCTGTTCCTAAATTGGTATCCATCTAGCTTAAGGGTGTAGAGAATAATGTGTCATACCCCCCAAAAGAGAGTAAGGGGAAGAGGAAAAATTTCTATTTAAAAATATGTAAGTCCTGGACTTCCCTGGTCGTCCAGTGGTTAAGACTCCATGCTTCCAATGCAGGGGGCATGGGTTTGATCCCTGGTCGGGGAAGTTCTGCATGCCATGTGGTGTGGCCAAAAAAAAAAAAAAAAAAAGTCCTAACATCAAGCTCAAAGATAAAATATTGGCCATCAAATGATGCATAACAAATTACCCTAAAAGTTATTTATCAGTTTAAAACAACAATAAATGTTATCTCACAGTTTCTATGGGTCAGGACTCTGGGAGTGGCTTTGCTGGGTGGTTCTGACTCAGAGACTCTCATGAGGTCAAGGTGTTAGCCTGGGCCCATCTGATCTGCTTCCATGTTGGCTGATTCACATGGCTGGTGAGTTAGAGCTGGTGGTTGGAGAAAGGCCTCAGTTTTTCCCAGGTGTGCTTCTACATATGACTACTTAATATCCTCAGGATGTGGCAGTTGGACTCCTCCAAAGCTAGCGATCCAAGAAGAAGAGCAAGGAGAAGGCCAAAATGTCTTTTATGACCAAGTCTCAGAATTCACATGCCATTGCTTTTGTAGAAGCAATGTTTCTGTTAGAAGCAAGTCACTAAGTATGGGCCACCATCCAGAGGAGGGGAATTAATTCCACCTTTTGAAGGGAGGAGTATCAGAGAATGTGTGTACATAAGTTACAATCACCATCCAGTACTCTCTGCTGCCCAGTTGTTTTCTAGATTTCAGGAATTTCTAAAAATTTCAAGTCTCCTGAAGGCATTCTTTTTCTCCAAACGTTTATGGAATTTTTCTTCTTAATAGCTTTTCTTTAATTTTATGAGATTTTGGTTATCCAGTATTCTGCATTCCCTTTCCTTGTTGATACAAGGCCAGAACTCCACATGCTTTTGTAAAGATCTCTATCCTTATCTTTTCACCCCTAATCATAGATAGCTGAATATCATCATCCCAAAAGTCTGTTGGGACCAATGCCATCATGACCTATATCCCTGTTCCATGAGTCACCATAATATTAATAACATCTGACACTTATACAGCACTTACTCTAACCCAGGCACTGTCTGAAAGGCTTTACACATACCAACAGCAAGTACACAAGTCATCCTTCATGACCCAGATCCTTAGTTACAGTCTAACCTGCCCTCCCATGCTTTTAACTCCCAAACCTTTCCCTTGGGGAACCCATGACCCATCACTGACAAAATCCCTGTATGTTAAACCTCTTCTCTTGGATGTTTCCTTTACCTTTTTGCTCACATTGAAACCTGTCTCTTCCTTGATGGCACCGCTTCTTCCGCAGCCTTATGTAGCAGGCATCGTCTCTCCTTCATCCTTTGTTGTAATTGAGCTTGGGGATGGGATAGTTCTTTGCTCCTCATTGCTGCTTCCAGTTCAATTCCCCACCTTCTTCCTCAAAAACCTTTCAGCTTTGAAGTTCCTGCTGTCAGACTCTACTGTCTGGACATCTCTTTGTTGTAATCTGTAGACACTCTTGGTTACTCCCTTCCATTCCTTGAACATTTTAAACTCCTAGATTACTCACTCTCTATAGTGCTACTGTCCTAATCCTTAGTGATTTTGATAAGCATATAGACTCTCCTTCCAAAACTCTGGCCCCTTGGTTTTTGTCTTAGCCCCCATTGAATTTTGTTCTCACTCTACCTCCATCACCTACTTCTGTGGTTGTACGCTAGATCTTTCCATGATCAATTACTGTATCCCCTCTGTAATCTCTAAACCTACCATTGCCTCCCTTTCCAACTCTCCAGTACCCAAGGGAACAAATCTTCAGCCCAAATAGGACTTGAGCTCTGTGCTATTGTAATTTATACTAAGAAATATATATTTGGTCTTTGTCCTTTTCTTAGCACAGAGCTCCCAAAGCCCTCAAATTTCCTGTGATGAGAGCGACCAAGATGTCTTTTGTTATGTTGATGAGGCGACTTTTGGAAAGGGCCTACAGAAGGGGGCTGGCTGTCAGGGAAGCCAACCATGTGATGAGAGGGTTGGAACTTTCAGTCTCACCACCCACCTCCAGGGAGGAGAGAGGGGCTGGAGATTGTGTTTAGTTACCAGTGGCCAATGATTTAGTCTATTTTGCAATGAAACCTCCATAAAAACCCAAAAGGACTAGCTTCAGAGAGCTTCCAGATTGGTGAATAATCCAAGATCTGGGGGAGCTTGGCACTCTTGGAGGGAGGAGGCATGGAAGCTCTGTGCATTTTTTCCATACCTTGCCCTATGCATCTCTTACCTCTGGCTGTTCTAATAAATGAAATGTTTCTCTGAGTTCCGTGAGCTGCTCTAGAAAATTAATTGAACGTGAGGAATGGGTCGCTGGAATCTCTGATCTATAGGTTGTTGGTTTGAAGCACAGGTGACACCCTGGACTTGTGATTGGCATCTGAAGTAGAAAGCAGTCTTGTGGGACTGAGCCCTTAACCTTGGAATCTGATGCTATCTGGGCAGATAGTGTCAGAATTGGGTTGAATTGGACATCCAGCTGCTGTGGGGAATTGCTTTGTGGTGTGGGGAAAACTCCTACACATCAGAATCGGGGGCAGAAGTAGAGGTTCATTGATCTTAACACTGTTCCTCACTCCCGTCCAGTCCTAACTTCTCTCCTTACCCAGCTTAGATTCCTTGGTCCCTCATTATAATCACTCTCTTGCATAGATTCTTGTCTCCCTTATTTCTCTCCTTCTCCATTGCACTCACCTGGAAAACCTCCAAACCTAGTTAAATCCAACTTTCCAACTACTTTACATCTAACACAGGCAGCAGAACTAGTTGGAGAAAAATACACAACCACTCTGACTAATCTCACTCTATGACACTGACCCTCTGTGGGCGAAAGTATTGCTAAGCAACCTTACCTTACCGTATTTGTGTAGTCCAAACTTTCTTATACATTAGAATCTCTTGGGCAAGCTTTTAAAAAATCCTGATGTCAGGCCATGCCCCTAGACCAATTAAATCACAGTCTGAGGCAGTGGACCCAGGCATCAGTTTGCTTTTTTAAAAATTCCACAGCCAAGTTTGAGAAGCACTGCCCTAACCCACTCACTCCTTTACTCTTTGAGATGACTTTCATCCCTACAGGCTTCTTTGCTATTCCTCCAACATGCCAAGCACAGTTCTGCTACATGATTCTCTCTTTCTTCTGGGATACATTTTCCCTAAAAGTTGCATGGTTTGCTTCCTCATTCCTTCAAGTTTCTGCTGCAGATACCTATTAGTAATGCCTTTCTGAACTGTCCCATGTAAAATAGGACTCCCCCAGCTCCAACCTTAGCACTTCCTGTCCCCCTTGCCTTACTTTGTTTTTCTCCTTAGCATTTATTACCATCTAACATGTTATATATTTATTCGCCAATTATTTATTGTATGTCTCCATCTACTAGAAAAATAGCAGAGACTTTGTGCATTTTGTTCATTTCCCATAACAAAATGCGCACAGTAAATTTGTTTCACTAACAGATCAATAGGTGCTCAATAAATGTATACTTTTTAAAGGCTAGGCAACAAACACTTCTCAGGATTTTATTGTGTTCGAGGCAATTGATATTTTATGCAATAAAATATGCATTTTCTAACCTGACCAAAGGGGCTGGGGTGGGACTTGGATCAGAGGGGCTGGGATCTTGGATGCCTTAAGAGTCAGTTCCTAGATATTGAGAGCAAGGCCATTGGGGACAGTGGGGAGAGACAGTAACAGCAGCGGAAGCAATGGAAGCAAATAGGAAATGTCACAGTACTGAGTCTGTAGGATTTTATTTTCAGCAACCAGAAGAAAAGAATCATGAACAGAACAAATTTACTTAAGCTCAAGGCCCAGAGAGACTCAGCTGGTGATCAGAGAGTGACCAGTGCTTGTCACCGCAACACACAGAGGTGACACACTGCTCTAGTGGGCTGTTAGGGAGGAGAGAGTGTGTAGAAGTTGGGGTGGCAGTAATTATAAGGATGACTGCCCAGCTTACTACAATTGGTTTGGGTACCAGTGGGTTTTCTTTTCAAACTTGGTAGCTAAGGAAGTATGTATCCCACATGTGCTCTTAGAAGATCTAATACCAATGAGAATTTATAGACTAATAGTAGATCACAGTTTTTAAAGCTATGGACGGATCAAATGGAGTTTAATTTTTTTTTATTAAGTATAATGAGTAAATCATTATGAGAGATCAAAAGATGAGTCTTTAGTCAATATTGTTTAACTTTGCTCCAATTATTCTACTTTTTACCCTTCTTAAGCATAGATTCACCACATGCAACAGTAATAGGCTTGAATCAATTCACAAGTCTCTATGGACAATAAATGTCACATATCTTTATTTTTCTGAATTAAATTAAATTTGTCACCAAACTCCCACTCATCAAAGCCCATGAGAAGTTGCAGAGTTGGTTCCCTTCCCTCTGCTAGATTGTACTGGACTCAGGTCTTATGCAGTCCAGAAAATGTGGGCAGACTGAATTTTGGACAGTGATGTAGATATTTCATGCCTCACCTGCGAGTTAATTTGAAGTAGCTCACCTCTGTGCCAGCTTGACCACAGGGACCTCTATTTACTAGTGTTGTGGGTAGAAATTATAATCGTAAAATATTTCATTTAGCCATGATCAAAAGAAAAAAATTTTAAAGGTAATTTATAATGGAAAACCCCAGGAAGAAAGATTTCTGTTGTGTCAGGTTGTTTGTATTTTCAAGGTACAGAGCTGGTCATTTCTTTCCTTAGTAAGGTGAATGAGAAGAGGTTAAGAAGAAGCAAGAAGTTTCTTGAGATAGTCACAGGTTCTTTTGGAGCTATTTGTCACAAATTCATCCCAGAATATTCTTTTATTAAATACCTAACTTCTATGTAAGTTATGTAAGTTCCCCTGAGATGTAGCCACCACTTGGGGAGCATATAATACATACTGTGTTCATTTTATGTACAAAAATGTTACACATTATAGGTTATAGAAGACTGAATTTTTCATTCAAATTGCAAATGAACTAATCAGCCATATGTATTTTGTTTTGTTTTGTTTTTTGCGGTATGCGGGCCTCTCATTGTTGTGGCCTCTCTCGTTGTGGAGCACAGGCTCCGGACGCGCAGGCTCAGTGGCCATGGCTCACGGGGCTAGCCACTCCGCAGCATGTGGGATCTTCCTGGACCGGGGCACGAACCCGTGTCCCCTGCATCGTCAGGCGGACTCTCAACCACTGCGCCACCAGGGAAGCCCAGCCATATGTTTTTAAACTTTATTTATTTATTTAATTTATTTTTGCCTGTGTTGGGTCTTTGTAGCTGCGTGTGGGCTTTCTCCAGCTGTGGCGAGTGGTGGCTATTCTTCATTGCGGTGCATGGTCCTCTCATTGTGGTGGCTTCTCTTGTTGTGGAGCACAGGCTCTAGGTGCATGGGCTTCAGTAGTTGTGGCATGTGGGCTCAGCAGTTGTGGCTAGCAGGCTCTAGGGCACAGGCTCAGTAGTTGTCACTCATGGGCTCAGTTGCTCCACGGCATGTGGGATCCTCCTAGACCAGGGCTCGAACCCATGTCCCCTGCATTGGCAGGCGGACTCTTAACTACTGCGCCACTAGGGAAGCCCCAACCATATGTTAATCTGACTCATTACTCTGCAAATCATATAGGTTATTTTTTTTGTAAAAGAGAAAGAGGAGGGGAAGAAAACCGTTCATGTCCCATGATCTACTTTTTCTCCTTTCAGCAAGCAACAAATAAAGGATGCCCTTAGATATTCTAATTTCAAAATAATATGAAACTGTTTTTTATAGAGTTTAGTTTCCAGGGGTATTCATACAACTGTTTTCCCTCTGAGATCTTTCTATTTATGGGTTGCTGTGTATGGGGAGCATGCAGATTTCCATATATCAAGCACTTTCAATCCATCAAACCCTTTCCTATTTCTAGTGAATTAAACTCCCTTGGAGCTGTGCCACCTACTTCTCCCCTTAAAGCCACAGTCTCCATCATTCCCATTTGTGGACAAGCCATTCTGATCACCTTAGTGGGCTCCATTTTTGAAAAACAAAGGTTTCTAGTTCTGAAACGTAGGCAAAAAGCACTGTTTACCTCTCCCACATCAAGGAGATTCTAGAGTGAGAAACATCTCACTGTTTCTTTTTTGGGGTGATGGGAGTGGTGGAGGAGCAAATAATATATATGTGGGTGTTAATGAAGAAGGGAAAAAAAGGAGATGTTTTATTTATTCCTGATAAAGCCGTAGCAGAGAAAAGAGAAAAAACTCAATAATTCTTTATTGAAAAAACCTTTAGAATAATACTTACTCTTTAGTAGGCTGGACCTCAACAGCCCAACTCCAAAACAGGCTCACAAACTGTGAGCTCCTTAAGGCCCAGCCTTCTCCCACTCTCTGTATCCTCTACACGCACTCTGCACCTGGCACTTCATAGCTGTTAAATAAAGGCTAGATGACCAAAGCAGAATCAAGTGACTGTTAACCCCTTGCCTTCTCATGTGGACATTGTAGTTTGAATAACCCAGGCTATCATAATTTATTCTTTTTTCTTTTTAACATCTTTATTGGAGTATAATTGCTTTACAATGGTGTGTTACTTTCTGCTTTATAAAAAAGTGAATCAGTTATACATATAAATATCTTCCCATATCTCTTCCCTCTTGCGTCTCCCTCCCTCCTTCCCACCCTCCTTATCCCACCCCTCTAGGTGGTCAAAAAGCACTGAGCTGATCTCCCAGTGCTATGCAGCTGCTTCCCACTAGCTAGCTGTTTTATGTTTGTTAGTGTATATATGTCCATGCCACTCTCTCACATTGTCACAGCTTACCCTTCCCCCTCCCCATATCCTCAAGTCCATTCTCTAGTAGGTCTGTGTCTTTATTCCTGTCTTACCCCTAGGTTCTTCATGACCTTTTTTTTTCCCCTTAGATTCCACATATACGTGTTAGCATACGGTATTTGTTTTCCTCTTTCTGACTTACTTCACTCTGTATGACAGACTCTAGGTCCATCCATCTCACTACAAATAACTCAATTTCGTTTCTTTTTATGGCTGAGTAATATTCCATTGTATATGTGCCACATCTTCTTTATCTATTCATCTGTTGATGGACACTTAGGTTGCTTCCATGTCCTGGCTATTGTAAATAGAGCTGCGATAAACATTTTGGTACATGACTCTTTTTGAACTATGGTTTTCTCAGGGTATATGCCCAGTAGAGGGATTGCTGGTCGTATGAGAGTTCCAGTTTTAGTTTTTTTTTTTTTTTTTTTTTTCCAGTATGCCGGCCTCCCACTGCTGTGGCCTCTCCTGTTGCAGAGCACAGGCTCTGGACGTGCAGGCTCAGCAGCCATGACTCACGGGCCCAGCCGCTCCGAGGCATGCGGGATCTCCCCAGACCAGGGCACGAACCCATGTCCCCTGCATCAGCAGGTGGACTCTCAACCACTGTGCCACCAGGGAAGCCCTATTTTTAGTTTTTTATGGAACCTCCATACTGTTCTCCATAGTGGCTGTACCAATTTACATTCCAACCAACAGTGCAAGAGGGTTCTCTTTTCTCCACACCCTCTCCAGCATTTATTATTTCTAGATTTTTTGATGATGGCCATTCTGACTGGTGTGAGATGATATCTCATTGTAGTTTTGATTTGCATTTCTCTAATGATTAATGATGTTGAGCATTCTTTCATGTGTTTGTTGGCAGTCTGTATATCTTCTTTGGAGAAATGTCTATTTAGGTCTTCTGCCCATTTTTGGATTGGGTTGTTTGTTTTTTTGTTATTGAGCTGCATGAGCTGCTTGTAAATTTTGGAGATTAATCCTTTGTCAGTTGCTTCATTTGCAAATATTTTCTCCCATTCTGAGGGTTGTCTTTTGGTCTTGTTTATGGTTTCCTTTGCTGTGCAAAAGCTTTGAAGTTTCATTAGGTCCCATTTGTTTATTTTTGTTTTTATTTCCATTACTCTAGGAGATGGGTCAAGAAGGATCTTGCTGTGACTTATGTCATGGAGTGTTCTGCCTATGTTTTCCTCTAAGAGTTTGATAGTTTCTGGCCTTACATTTAGGTCTTTAATCCATTTTGAGCTTATTTTTGTGTATGGTGTTAGGGAGTGATCTAATCTCATACTTTTACATGTACCTATCCAATTTTCCCAGCACCACTTATTGAAGAGGCTGTCCTTTCTCCACTGTATATTCCTGCCACCTTTATCAAAGATAAGGTGACCATATGTGCATGGGTTTATCTCTGGGCTTTCTATCCTATTCCATTGATCTATCTTTCTGTTTTTGTGCCAGTACCATACTGTCTTGATTACTGTAGCTTTGTAGTATAGTCTGAAGTCAGGCAGCCTGATTCCTCCAGCTCCATTTTTTGTTCTCAAGATTGCTTTGGCTATTCGGGGTCTTTTGTGTTTCCATACAAATTGTGAAATTTTTTGTTCTAGTTCTGTGAAAAATGCCAGTGGTAGTTTGATAGGGATTGCATTGAATCTATAGATTGCTTTGGGAAGTAGAGTCATTTTCACAATGTTGATTCTTCCAATCCAAGAACATGGTATATCTCTCCATCTGTTTGTATCATCTTTAATTTCTTTCATCAGTGTCTTATAATTTTCTGCATACAGGTCTTTTGTCTCCTTAGGTAGGTTTATTCCTAGATATTTTATTCTTTTTGTTGCAATGGTAAATGGGAGTGTTTTCTTGATTTCACTTTCAGATTTTTCATCATTAGTATATAGGAATGCCAGAGATTTCTGTGCATTAATTTTGTATCCTGCTACTTTACCAAATTCATTGATTAGCTCTAGTAGTTTTCTGGTAGCATCTTTAGGATTCTCTATGTATAGTATCATGTCATCTGCAAACAGTGACAGCTTTACTTCTTCTTTTCCGATTTGGATTCCTTTTATTTCCTTTTCTTCTCTGATTGCTGTGGCTAAAACTTCCAAAACTATGTTGAATAAGAGTGGTGAGAGTGGGCAACCTTGTCTTGTTCCTGACCTTAGTGGAAATGCTTTCAGTTTTTCGCCATTGAGGATGATGTTGGCTGTGGGCTTGTCATATACGGCCTTTATTATATTGAGGAAAGTTCCCTCTACACCTACTTTCTGCAGGGTTTTTATCATAAATGGGTGTTGAATTTTGTCAAAAGCTTTCTCTGCATCTATTGAGATGATCATATGGTTTTTCTCCTTCAATTTGTTAATATGGTTAATCACATTGATAGATTTGCGTATATTGAAGAATCCTTGCATTCCTGGAATAAACCCCACTTGATCATGGTGTATGATCCTTTTAATGTGCTGTTGGATTCTGTTTGCTAGTATTTTGTTGAGGATTTTTGCATCTATGTTCATCAGTGATATTGGCCTGTAGTTTTCTTTCTTTGTGACATCCTTGTCTGGTTTTGGTATCAAGGTGATGGTGGCCTCGTAGAATGAGTTTGGGAGTGTTCCTCCCTCTGCTATATTTTGGAAGAGTTTGAGAAGAATAGGTGTTAGCTCTTCTCTAAATGTTTGATAGAATTCGCCTGTGAAGCCATCTGGTCCTGGGCTTTTGTTTGTTGGAAGATTTTTAATCACAGTTTCAATTTCAGTGTTTGTGATTGGTCTGTTCATATTTTCTATTTCTTCCTGATTCAGTCTTGGCAGTTTGTGCATTTCTAAGAATTTGTCCATTTCTTCCAGATTGTCCATTTTATTGGCATAGAGTTGCTTGTAGTAATCCCTCATGATTTTTTGTATTTCTGCAGTGTCAGTTGTTACTTCTCCTTTTTCATTTCTGATTCTATTGATTTGAGTCTTCTCCCTTATTTTCTTGATGAGTCTGGCTAATGGTTTATCAATTTTGTTAATCTTCTCAAAGAACCAGCTTTTAGTTTTATTGATCTTTGCTATTGTTTCCTTCATTTCTTTTTCATTTATTTCTGATCTGATTTTTATGATTTCTTTCCTTCTGCTAACTCTGGGGTTTTTTTGTTCTTCTTTCTCTAATTGCTTGAGGTGCAAGGTTAGGTTGTTTATTCGAGATGTTTCCTGCTTCTTAAGGTGGGCTTGTATTGCTATAAACTTCCCTCTTAGAACTGCTTTTGCTGCATCCCATAGGTTTTGGGTCGTTGTATCTCCATTGTCATTTGTTTCTAGGTATTTTTTAATTTCCTCTTTGATTTCTTCAGTGATCACTTCGTTACTAAGTAGTGTATTGTTTAGCCTCCATGTGTTTGTATTTTTTACTGCTCTTTTCCTATAATTGATATCTAATCTCATGGCGTTGTGGTCGGAAAAGATACTTGATATAATTTCAATTTTCTTAAATTTACCAAGGCTTGATTTGTGACCCAAGATATGATCTATCCTGGAGAATGTTCCATGAGCACTTGAGAAAAATGTGTATTCTGTTGTTTTTGGATGGAGTGTCCTATAAATATCAATTAAGTCCATCCTGTTTAATGTATCATTTAAAGCTTGTGTTTCCTTATTTATTTTCATTTTGGATGATCTGTCCATTGGTGAAAGTGGGGTGTTGAAGTCCCCTACTATGAATGTGTTACTGTCGATTTCCCCTTTTATGGCTGCTAGTTTTTGCCTTATGTATTGAGGTGCTCCTATGTTGGGTGCATAAATATTTACAATTGTTATATCTTCTTCTTGGATCGATCCCTTAATCATTATGTAGTGTCCTTCTTTGTCTCTTCTGATAGTCCTTATTTTAAAGTCTATTTTGTCTGATATGAGAATTGCTACTCCAGCTTTCTTTTGGTTTCCATTTGCATGGAATATCTTTTTCCATCCCCTTACTTTCAGTCTGTATGTGTCTCTAGGTCTGAAGTGGGTCTCTTGTAGACAGCATATATATGGGTCTTGTTTTTGTATCCATTCAGCCAATCTGTGTCTTTTGGTGGGAGCATTTAGTCCATTTACATTTAAGGTAATTATCGATATGTATGTTCCTATTCCCATTTTCTAAATTGTTTTGGGTTCGTTATTATAGGACTTTTCCTTCTCTTGTGTTTTTGTCTAGAGAAGTTCCTTTAGCATTTGTTGTAAAGCTGGTTTGGTGGTGCTGAACTCTCTCAGCTTTTGCTTGTCTGTAAAGGTTTTAATTTCTCCATCAAATCTGAATGAGATCCTTGCTGGGTAGAGTAATCTTGGTTGCAGGTTTTTCTCCTTCATCACTTTCAGTATGTCCTGCCACTCCCTTCTGGCTTGTAGAGTTTCTGCTGAGAGATCAGCTGTTAACCTTATGGGGATTCCCTTGTGTGTTATTTGTTGTTTTTCCCTTGCTGCTTTTAATATGCTTTCTTTGTATTTAGTTTTTGACAGTTTGATTAATATGTGTCTTGGCGTATTTCTCCTTGAATTTATCCTGTATGGGACTCTCTGTGCTTCCTGGACTTGATTAACGATTTCCTTTCCCATATTAGGGAAGTTTTCAACTATAATCTCTTCAAATATTTTCTCAGTCCCTTTCTTTTTCTCTTCTTCTTCTGGAACCCCTATAATTCGAATGTTGGTGCGTTTAATGTTGTCCCAGAGGTCTCTGAGACTGTCCTCAGTTCTTTTCATTCTTTTTTCTTTATTCTGCTCTGCAGTAGTTATTTCCACTATTTTATCTTCCAGGTCACTTATCCGTTCTTCTGCCTCATTTATTCTGCTATTGATCCCATCTAGAGTATTTTTCATTTCATTTATTGTGTTGTTCATCATTGTCTGTTTCATCTTTATTTCTTCTAGGTCCTTGTTAACTGCTTCTTGCATTTTGTCCATTCTATTTCCAAGATTTTGGATCATCTTTACTATCATTATTCTGAACTCTTTTTCAGGTAGACTGCCTATTTCCTCTTCATTTGTTAGGTCTGGTGGGTTTTTATCCTGCTCCTTCATCTGCTGTGTGTTTTTCTGTCTTCTCATTTTGCTTATCTTACTGTGATTGGGTTCACCTTTTTGCAGGCTGCAAGTTCGTAGCTCCCGTTGTTTTTGATGTCTGTCTCCAGTGGCTAAGGTTGGTTCAGTGCGTTGTGTAGGCTTCCTGGTGGAGGGGACTAGTGGCTGTGTTGTGGTGTATGAGGCTAGATCTTGTCTCTCTAGTGGGCAGGTCCACGTCTGGTGGTGTGTTTTGGGGTGTCTGTGGACTTATTATGATTTTAGGCAGCCTCTCTGCTAGTGGGTGGGGTTGTGTTCCTGTTTTGCTATATGGTTGGCATAGGTTGTCCAGCACTGTAGCTTGCTGGTCGTTGAGCGAAGCTGGGTGCTGGTGTTGAGATGGAGATCTCTGGGAGATTTTCGCCGTTTGATATTATGTGGGGCTGGGAGGTCTCTTCTTGACGAGTGTTCTGAAGTTGGCTCTCCCACCTCAGAGGCAGAGTCCTGACTCCTGGCTGGAGCAGCAAGAGCCTTTCATCCACTCGGCTCAGAATAAAAGGGAGAGAAAGTAGAGAGAATTAGTATAAGTAGGAGGAAATAGGAAAGAAAGAAAGAAAGAAAGAAAGAGAGGAGGGAAGGAAGGAAGGAGGGAAGGAAGAAAGAAAGAAAGAAGAAAAGAAAGGAAGAAGGCAAGAAGGAAAGAAAGGAGGGAGGGAGGGAGGAGGGAAGGAAGGAAGGAATGAGGGAAGGAAGGAAAAAATACAGAAAGAAAGAAGATACAGTAAAATAAAATTTTTTTTTTTTTTCCAGTATGCCGGCCTCCCACTGCTGTGGCCTCTCCTGTTGCAGAGCACAGGCTCTGGACGTGCAGGCTCAGCAGCCATGACTCACGGGCCCAGCCGCTCCGAGGCATGCGGGATCTCCCCAGACCAGGGCACGAACCCATGTCCCCTGCATCAGCAGGTGGACTCTCAACCACTGTGCCACCAGGGAAGCCCTATTTTTAGTTTTTTATGGAACCTCCATACTGTTCTCCATAGTGGCTGTACCAATTTACATTCCAACCAACAGTGCAAGAGGGTTCTCTTTTCTCCACACCCTCTCCAGCATTTATTATTTCTAGATTTTTTGATGATGGCCATTCTGACTGGTGTGAGATGATATCTCATTGTAGTTTGTTTTT
>NW_006788182.1:558851-571856 GCF_000442215.2 Lipotes vexillifer
TGTTTCTTGGAATCTGTATATCTTTGGAGAAATGACTATTTAGGTCTTCTGCCCATTTTTGGATTGGGTTGTTTGTGTTTTTGATATTGAGCTGTGTGAGCAGCTTATAAATTTTAGAGATTGATCCTTTGTCAGTTGCTTCATTTGCAAATTTTTCTCCCATTCTGAGGGTTGTCTTTTCATCTTGTTTATGGTTTCCTTTGCTGTGCAAAAGCTTTGAAGTTTCATTAGGTCCCATTTGTTTATTTTTGTTTTTATTTCCATTTCTCTAGGAGGTGGGTCAAAAAGGATCTTTCTGTGATTTATATCATAGAGTGTTCTGCCTATGTCTTCATCTAAGAGTTTGATAATGTCTGGCCTCACATTTAGATCTTTAATCCATTTAGAGTTTATTTTTGTGTATGGTGTTAGGGAGTGTTCTAATTTCATTCTTTTAGATGTAGCTGTCCAGTTTTCCTGGCACCACTTATTGAAGAGGCTGTCTTTCCTCCACTGTATATTCTTGCCTCCATTATCAAAGATAAGGTGACCATATGTGTGTGGGTTTATCTCTGGGCTTTCTATTTTGTTCCATTGATCTATATTTTGGTTTTTGTACCAGTACCATACTGTGTTGATTACTATAGCTTTGTAGTATAGTCTGAAGTCAGGGAGCCTGATTCCTCCAGCTCCATTTTTCATTCTCAAGATTGCTTTGGCTAATCGGGGTCTTTTGTGTTTCCATACAAATTGTGAAATTTTTTGTTCTAGTTCTGTGAAAAATGCCAGTGGTAGTTTGATACGGATTGCATTAAATCTGTAGATTGTTTGGGTAGTAGAGTCATTTTCACAATGTTGATTCTTCCAATCCAAGAACATGGCTTATCTCTCCATCTATTTGTATCATCTTTAATTTCTTTCATCAGTGTCTTAAAATTTTCTGCATACAGGTCTTTTGTCTCCTTAGGTAGGTTTATTCCTAGGTATTTTATTCTTTTTGTTGGAATGGTAAATGGAAGTGTTTTCTTAATTTCACTTTCAGATTTTTCATCATAAGTGTATAGGAATGCAAGAGATTTCTGTGCATTAACTTTGTATCCTGCTACTTTACCAAATTCATTGATTAGCTCTAGTAGTTTTCTGGTAGCATCTTTAGGATTCTCTATGTACAGTATCATGTCATCTGCAAACAGTGACAGCTTTACTTCTTCTTTTCCGATTTGGATTCCTTTTATTTCCTTTTCTTCTCTGATTGCTGTGGCTAAAACTTCCAAAACTCTGTTGAATAATAGTGGTGATAGTGGGCAACCTTGTCTTGTTCCTGATCTTAGTGGAAATGGTTTCAGTTTTTCACCATTGAGGACAATGTTGGCTGTGGGTTTGTCATATATGGCCTTTATTATGTTGAGGAAAGTTCCCCCTATGCCTAGTTTCTGCAGGGTTTTTATCATAAATGGGTGTTGAATTTTGTCGAAAGCTTTCTCTGCATCATTTGAGATGATCATATGGTTTTTCTCCTTCAGTTTGTTAATAGGTATATCACATTGATTGATTTTCGTATATCGAAGAATGTTTGCATTCCTGGAATAAACCCCACTTGATCATGGTATATGATCCTTTTAATGTGCTGTTGGATTCTGTTTGCTAGTATTTTGTTTAGGATTGTTGCAACTATGTTCATCAGTGATATTGGCCCATAGTTTTCTTTCTTTGTGACATCTTTGTCTGGTTTTGGTATCAGAGTGATGGTGGCCTTGTAGAATGAGTTTGGGAGTGTTCCTCCCTCTGGCTATATTTTGGAAGAGTTTGAGAAGGATAGGTGTTAGCTCTTCTCTAAATGTTTGATAGAATTCGCCTGTGAAGCCATCTGGTCCTGGGCTTTTGTTTGTTGGAAGATTTTTAATCACAGTTTCAATTTCAGTGTTGTTGTGGCCTCTCCCATTGCAGAGCACAGGCTCTGGATGCGCAGGCTCTGTCTCCATGCCTCATGTGCCTAGCCACTCCACGGCATGTGGGATCCTCCCATACCAGAGCACGAACCTGCATCCCCTGCATTGGCAGGCGGACCCTCAACCACTGCGCCACCAGGGAAGCTGTGTTGGAAAAGTTTCAATTTCAGTGCTTGTGATTGGTCTGTTCATATTTCTATTTCTTTCTCATTCAGTCTCGGCAGGTTGTGCATTTCTAAGAATTTGTCCATTTCTTCCAGGTTGTCCATTTTATTGGCATAAAGTTGTTTGTAGTAATCTCTCATGATCCTTTGTATTTCTGCAGTGTCAGTTGTTACTTTCCTTTTTCATTTCTAATTCTACTGATTTGAGTCTTCTCCGTTGTCTTCTTGCTGAGTCTGGCTAATGGTTTATCAATTTTTTATCTTCTCAAAGAACCAGCTTTTAGTTTTATTGATCTTTGCTATCGTTTCCTTCATCATTTCTTTTTCATTTATTTCTGATCTGATTTTTATGATTTCTTTCCTTCTGCTAACTTGTGGGGGTTTTTTGTTCTTCTTTCTCTAATTGCTTTAGGTGCACGGGTAGGTTGTTTATTCGAGATGTTTCCTGCTTCTTAAGGTGGGCTTGTATTGCTATAAACTTCCCTCTTAGAACTGCTTTTGCTGCATCCCATAGGTTTTGATATGTTCCCATATCTCTTCCCTCTTTGTCTCCCTCCCTCCCACCCTCCCTATCCCACCCCTCCAGGCAGCCACAAAGAACTGAGTCAGTTTCCCTGTGCCATGCGGCTGCTTCCCACTGGCTATCTACCTTACGTTTGTTAGTATATATATGTCCATGTCTCTCTCTCGCCCTAACACACCTCACCCTTCCCCCTCCCCATATCCTCAAGTCTGTTCTCCAGTAGGTCTCTGTCTTTATTCCTGTTTTACCCCTAGGTTCTTCATAACATTTTTTTTTCTTAAATTCCATATATATGTGTTAGCATACGGTATTTGTCCTTCTCTTTCTGACTTACTTCACTCCGTATGACAGACTCTAGATCTATCCACCTCATTACAAATAGCTCAATTTCGTTTCTTTTTATGGCTGAGTAATATTCCATTGTATATATGTGCCACATCTTCTTTATCCATTCATCCGACGACGGGCACTTAGGTTGTTTCCATCTCCGGGCTATTGTAAATAGAGCTGCAATGAACATTTTGGTACATGACTCTTTCTGAATTCTGGTTTCCTCAGGGTATATACCTAGTAGTGGGATTGCTGGGTCATATGGTAGTTCTATTTGTAGTTTTTTAAGGAACCTCCATACTGTTCTCCATAGTGGCTGAACCAATTCACATTCCCACCAGCAGTGCAAGAGTGTTCCCTTTTCTCCACACCCTCTCCAGCATTTATTGTTTCTAGATTTTTTGATGATGGCCATTCTGACTGGTGTGAGATGATATCTCATTGTAGTTTTGATTTGCATTTCTCTAATGATTAATGATGTTGAGCATTCTTTCATGTGTTTGTTGGCAGTCTGTATATCTTCTTTGGAGAAATGTCTATTTAGGTCTTCTGCCCATTTTTGGATTGGGTTGTTTATTTTTTTGTTATTGAGCTGCATGAGCTGCCTGTAAATTTTAGAGATTAATCCTTTGTCAGTTGATTCATTTGCAAATATTTTCTCCCATTCTGAGGGCTGTCTTTTGGTCTTGTTTATGGTTTCCTTTGCTGTGCAAAAGCTTTGAAGTTTCATTAGGTCCCATTTGTTTATTTTTGTTTTTATCTCCATTACTCTAGGAGATGGGTCAAGAAGGATCTTGCTGTGATTTATGTCATAGAGTGTTCTGCCTATGTTTTCCTCTAAGAGTTTGATAGTTTCTGGCCTTACATTTAGGTCTTTAATCCATTTTGAGCTTATTTTTGTGTATGGTGTTAGGGAGTGATCTAATCTCATACTTTTACATGTACCTGTCCAATTTTCCCAGCACCACTTATTGAAGAGGCTGTCCTTTCTCCACTGTATATTCCTGCCACCTTTATCAAAGATAAGGTGACCATATGTGCATGGGTTTATCTCTGGGCTTTCTATCCTATTCCATTGATCTATCTTTCTGTTTTTGTGCCAGTACCATACTGTCTTGATTACTGTAGCTTTGTAGTATAGTCTGAAGTCAGGCAGCCTGATTCCTCCAGCTCCATTTTTTGTTCTCAAGATTGCTTTGGCTATTCGGGGTCTTTTGTGTTTCCATACAAATTGTGAAATTTTTTGTTCTAGTTCTGTGAAAAATGCCAGTGGTAGTTTGATAGGGATTGCATTGAATCTATAGATTGCTTTGGGAAGTAGAGTCATTTTCACAATGTTGATTCTTCCAATCCAAGAACATGGTATATCTCTCCATCTGTTTGTATCATCTTTAATTTCTTTCATCAGTGTCTTATAATTTTCTGCATACAGTTCTTTTGTCTCCTTAGGTAGGTTTATTCCTAGACATTTTATTCTTTATGTTGCAATGGTAAATGGGAGTGTTTTCTTGATTTCAGTTTCAGATCTTTTATCACTAGTATTTAGGAATGCCAGAGATTTCTGTGCATTAATTTTGTATCCTGCTACTTTACCAAATTCATTGATTAGCTCTAGTAGTTTTCTGGTAGCATCTTAGGATTCTCTATGTATAGTATCATGTCATCTGCAAACAGTGACAACTTTACTTCTTTTCCGATTTGGATTCCTTTTATTTCCTTTTCTTCTCTGATTGCTGTGGCTAAAACTTCCAAAACTATGTTGAATAAGAGTGGTGAGAGTGGGCAACCTTGTCTTGTTCCTGACCTTAGTGGAAATGCTTTCAGTTTTTCGCCATTGAGGATGATGTTGGCTGTGGGCTTGTCATATACGGCCTTTATTATATTGAGGAAAGTTCCCTCTACACCTACTTTCTGCAGGGTTTTTATCATAAATGGGTGTTGAATTTTGTCAAAAGCTTTCTCCGCATCTACTGAGATGATCATATGGTTTTTCTCCTTCAATTTGTTAATATGGTTTATCACATTGATAGATTTGCGTATATTGAAGAATCCTTGCATTCCTGGAATAAACCCCACTTGATCATGGTGTATGATCCTTTTAATGTGCTTTTGGATTCTGTTTCCTGTTTCTTAAGGTAGGACTGTATTGGTATAAACTTCCATCTTAGAACTGCTTTTGCTGTACTCCATAGGTTTTGGGTTGTTGTGCCTCCATTGTCATTTATTTCTAGGTATTTTTTGATTTCCTCTTTGATTTCCTTAGTGATCACTTGGTTATTAAGTAGTGTATTGTTTAGCCTCCCTGTGTTTGTATATTTACAGATTTTTTCCTGTAATTGATATCTATTCTCATAGTGTTAGAGTCTCTAGTCTCATAGCAATAGATACTTGATACGATTTCAATTTTCTTAAATTTACCAAGGCTTGATTTGTGACACAAGATATTATCTATCCTGGACAATGTTCCATGAGCACTTGAGAAAAATGTGTATTCTGTTTTTTTTGGATGGAATGTCCTATAAATATCAATTAAGTCCATCTCATTTAATGTATCATTTAAAGCTTGAGTTTGCTTATTTATTTTCATTTTGGATAATCTGTCCATTGGTGAAAGTGGGGTGTTAAAGTCCCCTAATATGAATGTGTTACTGTCAATTTCTCCTTTAATTGCTGTTAGTATTTGCCTTATGTATTGAGTTGCTCCTGTGTTGGGCACATAAATATTTACAATTGTTATATCTTCTTCTTGGATCAATCCCTTGATCATTATGTAGTGTCTTTCTTTGTCTCTTGTAATAGTCTTTATTTTAAAGTTTATTTTGTCTGATATGAGTATTGCTACTCCACCTTTCTTATGATTTCCATTTGCATGGAATATCTTTTTCCATCCCCTCACTTTCAGTCTGTATGTGTCTCTAGGTCTGAAGTGGGTCTCTTGTAGATAGCATATATACGGGTCTTGTTTTTGTATCCGTTCAGCCAGTCTGTGTCTTTTGATGGGAGCATTTAAGCCATTTACATTTAAAGTAATTATCGATATGTATGTTCCTATTCCCATTTTCTTAATTGTCTTGGGTTTATTATTGTAGGTGTTTTCCTTCTCTTGTGTTTCCTGCCTAGCGAAGTTCCTTTAGCATTTGTTATAAAGCTGATTTGGTGGTGCTGAACTCTCTCAGCTTTTGCTTGTGTAAAGGTTTTGATTTCTCTGTCGAATCTGAATGAGATCCTTGCTGGGTAGAGTAATCTTGGTTGTAGGTTTTTCTCCTTCATCACTTTAAATATGTCCTGCCAGTCACTTCTAGCTTGCAGAGTTTCTGCTGAGAGATCAGCTGTTAACCTTATGGGGATTCCCTTGTGTGTTATTTGTTGTTTGTCCCTTGCTGCTTTTAATATGTTTTCTTTGTATTTCATTTTTGATAGTTTGATTATTATGTGTCTTGGCGTGTTTCTCCTTGGATTTCTCCTGTATGGGACTCTCTGTGCTTCTTGGACTTGATTAACTATTTCCTTTCCCATATTAGGGAAGTTTTCAACTATAATCTCTTCAAATATTTTCTCAGTCCCTTTCTTTTTCTCTTCTTCTTGGACCCCTATAGTTATAAGTTGGTGTTTTTAATGTTGTCCCAGAGGTCTCTGAGAGTGTTCTCAATTCTTTTCATTCTTTTTTCTTTATTCTGCTCTGCAGTAGTTATTTCCACTATTTTATCTTCCAGGTCACTTATCTATTCTTCTGCCTCAGTTATTCTGCTATTGATCCCTTCTAGAGAATTTGTAATTTCATTTATTATGTTTTTCATCATTGTTAGTTTTCTCTTTAGCTCTTCTAGGTCCTTGTTAAACGTTTCTTGTATTTTCTCTATTCTATTTGCAAGATTTTGGATCATCTTTACTATCATTATTCTGAAATCTTTTTCAGGTAGACTGCCTATTTCCTCTTCATTTGTTAGGTCTGGTGCATTTTTATCTTGCTCCTTCATCTGCTGTGTGTTTTTCTGTCTTCTCATTTTGCCTAACTTACTGTGTTTGGGGTCTCCTTTTTGCAGGCTGCAGGTTCGTAATTCCCGAACCTGGTGTCTGTCCCCAGTGGCTAAGGTTGGTTCAGTGAATTGTGTAGGCTTCCTGGTGGAGGGGACTAGTGCCTGTGTTCTGGTGGATGAGGCTGGATCTTGTCTTTCTAGTGGGCAGGTCCACGTCTGATGGTGTGTTTTGGGGTGTCTGTGGCCTTATGATTTTAGGCAGCCTCTCTGCTAATGGATGGGGCTGTGTTCCTTTCTTGCTAGTTGTTTGGCATAGGGTGTCCAGCACTGTAGCTTGCTGGTCGTTGCATGAAGCTGGGTCTTGGCGTTGAGATGGAGATCTCTGGGAGATTTTCACCATTTGATATTACGTGGAGCTGGGAGGTCTCTTGTGGACCAGTGTCCTGAAGTTGGCTCTCCCACATCAGAGGCACGGCACTGACTCCTGGCTGGAGCACCAAGAGCCTTTCATCCACATGGCTCAGAATAAATGGGAGTAAAAATAGAACGAAAGAGGATAAAATAAAATAAAATAAAGTAAAATAAATAAATAAAATAAAGTTATTAAAATAAAAATTAATTATTAAGAAAAAAATTAAAAAAAAAAACAAAAACGGATGGACAGGACCCTAGGACAAATGGTGAAAGCAAAGCTATACAGACAAAATCACACACAGAAGCATACACATACACACTCACAAAAAGAAAAAAAGGGGAAAAAATAGTATATCTTTGCTCCCAAAGTCCACCTCCTCAATTTAGGATGATTTGTTGTCTATTCAGGTATTCTACAGATGCAGGGTACATGAAGTTGACTGTGGAGATTTAATCCGCTGCTCCTGAGGGTGCTGGGAGAGATGTCCCTTTCTCTTCTTTGTTCGCACAGCTCCCGGGGTTCAGCTTTGGATTTGGCCCCGCCTCTGCGTGTAGGTCGCCTGAGGGCGTCTGTTCTTCGCTCAGACAGGAACGGGTTAAAGGACGAGCTGATTCGGGGGCTCTGGCTCACTCAGGCCGAGGGGAGGGAGGCGTAAGGACGTGGGGTGAGCCTGCGGCAGCAGAGGCCAGCGTGACGTTGCCCCAGCCAGAGGCGCGCCGTGCTTTCTCCCGCAGAAGTTGTCCCTGGATCCCGATACCCTGGCATTGGCGGGCTGCACAGGGTCCCCTGAAGGCGGGTGTGGATAGTGACAGGCTTCTTGGTGGCGGCAGCAGCAGCCTTAGTGTCTCATGCCGTCTCTGGGGTCCGTCCTGTTAGCCGCGGCTTGTGCCGGTCTCTGGAGCTCCTTTAAGCGGTGCTCATAATCCCCTCTCCTGGCGCATCAGGAAACAAAGAGGGAAGAAAATGTCTCTTTGGCAGCTCCAGACTTTTCTCCGGACTCCCTCCCGGCTAGCCGTGGTGCACTAACCCCCTGCAGGCTGTGTTCCCGCCGCCAAACCCAGTCCTCTCCCTGTGCTCCGACCGAAGCCCAAGCCTCAGTTCCCAGCCCCGCCCGCCCCGGCGGGTGAGCAGACAAGCCTCTCAGGCTGCTGAGTGCTGGTCAGCACCAATCCTCTGTGCGGGAATCTCCCTGCTTTGACCTCCACACTCCTGTTGCTGCGCTCTCCTCCGTGGCTCCGAAGCTTCCCCCCTCCACCACCCACAGTCACCGCCCACGAAGGGGCTTCCTAGTGTGGAAACCTTTCCTCCTTCACAGCTCCCACCCACTGGTGCAGGTCCCATCCCTATTCTTTTTTCTGTTTTTTCTTTTGCCCTACCCAGGTATGTGGGGACTTTCTTGCCTTTTGGGAGGTCTGAGGTCTTATGCCAGCATTCAGTGGGTGTTCTGTAGGAACACTTCCACGTGTAGATGTATTTCTAATGTATCTGTGGGGAGGAAGGTGATATCCACGTCTTACTCTTCTGCCATCTTGAAGCTCCCTGCATAAGTTATTCTTAACTTCTCAATCTCTAATTTCTTTCCATTCTTTAGTTTTATTTATACTTTTAATCATTGTATTAGTTTACTGTGGCTATAATCATGGCTAGTTTACTGCTATAACAAATTACCCAAAATTAGTAACTTAAAGTAACAGAAATGTATTCTTTCACAGTTCTGGAGGCTGGAAGTCTGAAATCCAGGCATCCACAGGGCTGGTTCATTTCCTGCCTCTCTTCTGGCGTTGAGTGCTCAGTGGCTGTTGACAGTCCTTGGTGTTTGTTGGCTTATAGATACATCACCACAATATCTGCCTTTCTTTTTACATTGACTTCTCCTCTGTGTCTTCTTACAAATTCTCCTCCTCTTATAGGTTCACTTGTCACTGGCTTCAAGGCCCATCCTAATGCAGGATGATCTCAAGATTCTTAATTACATCTGCAAAGACTTTTTCCAAATGAAGTCACATTTACACATTCCAGGTGGACATATCTTTGGGGGAACACCATTCAACCTACTACAATCATCTTAGATTTTTTCCATTTTTGTGCTGTCTTTCTCCTTCTGAATTTAATACACAGGACTTTCTGTGCTAGCTATCTCTTGATCTAAGTATAATAGATGTCTCTAGCATAGAATAACTCTTCATAATTAATTGACTAGAAGTCTGAGACCTGGACTTTGATTTTGAATTTTTGAACTATTACCTGACATTGTTATCTTGGATAAATTTAATCACTCTGAATCTTATTTTTCATGTTGGTTGCCAATATAGAAATCAGGCCTTGCTTAAGGAAAAGTTCAATGTGAGTTATGGCAACATCCCATAAAGCTCACAGACAAGAATATAGTCAAGACTTCAGGAAGAAATTAGATCATGGAGTTGAAGTTTTAGCACTCTTCCTCATTTTTTGGTCTCTATTTTTCTCTGAAGTCTAGGTAATTCTTCCCCAACCCCCATGACTATTTTTCTGATGAAAGCCCTCAAATGTAATGTTACAGTTCCACCTACATGGACAGCTTCTTCTCATCTTTCCCCACCACTTCTTGTCTCTTTCTTTTGTTTTCATTTCTGTTACACATTTCTCTCCCCATCTCCATTTCTGTCCCACTTCCAGATTACTAATTGAGGGAATAAGAATGATCCAGTTGGGATCTTTCCTAATTCAACCAACTTTGACCAGAGATAGCGTCATATTATACAATGATGGATTTTGAAGAGAAGACCATAGAGATTGGGGTTCAGGCAGTTACCCTGAGGAAAGAATTTGGAGTTTGGCAGATTCACAAAAATGTGTACCATATTTCCCTTCAGTAAAATGGAGCTAATAGTTCCTAATGTGCTCACTTCATAAGATTTTTTAGGATCAGAGTAGACAACGTGCCCAAGACACACATTGCCAATTGTGTGTTATACACTTGAAGGAATTGTTTTAAAGTTTATGGTGCTATATTTGGATTCTGAACAAGTAGCAGACTTGATTTTTTTTTTTTACTAGAGAAAATAATTCATCCAGTTGTGAGGTGGATAAAGATTTTCTATGGATTTTCATCTCCATGATTCCCAAAGTTTTCATTGTTCCCAAAATGGCAGGAAATCAGAATTTCAGAAATAGGGATGAAATCGTTGTGGGAGAGAGGAAGAAGCTGGAGCTTCAGGTTTTAAGTGGGTGATGTTTGTAAGTGGAGGCCACCCTTCAGAGTGATCCAGACAACAATGGCAAGAGTACTAACTGAATTTAAATTCTGATCCACTTAGACATAGAAGATACTGGACTTCATATAATATTGCTTTCTCAATTGTTTATCATATGGATATTTATTTTCTGACATGTCATGAAAAGCAGGATAAATCCTTGACAACAGGTGTAACTATCAGCTATAAAAAATAAATGAAGTTCTTAAATTTCTTGGGGATCTATGGTTCAGTGTTGATGTTGGAGAGATAAGAGTGGGTTTATCTTACTGGTTTATTTTACAGCAGATGGATCAAAGCGGTTAGATATGTTTTGTCAAGAAGATTGTGAGTCGGGATTATTATTGCTGCTTTCTGTCTTATTTTCAATGAGGCTGGACCAGCAATAACATCTACTTGCCCTGGCTTTGGATCATCCCTGTACCAGTAAAGGCCAACAGTACTGGGCACAGAGGAAAGCCTAGAGTGAGCTCCTTGGGTCATTTTTCTCTGGGCCTTAGGAAGACAGGTTCTCACTCTTAAGATCATCTTTCTGTCCCTCATTGTACTATTCCATTAAAAAAAAAATCATCCAGTCAAATTCCTATAGTAGACATGGTAGAAAAAGACAAGAGGTAATTTTAAGGCTTTAAGTCTAGACTTTAAGTTAGATTGGCTGAAGGACATTGCAAGCAGCACATGTGAACCAGCCCAGGTCATCAAAATAAGATATTGTATGCATTTCCCTAGAGTGTCATCTGTGCAAAATATGCCCTATAAGAATCTATAAGAATATGTCCTATTAAGAATTTTTAATATGCCCTATTAAGAATCTATAGCAGGAGACAGCTGGTGGGAGATTTGGGGCCCTGGCTATCTTTCTATTATCACTGCTAAAACCAGGCACATAAACAGGTGTTCACTACGTGACGAATTAACGAACACTTTACTGAACATGTCCTTTGCAGTGTGGTGCTGAGATTCATCTGTCTTATTTTATGAAGCTTCAGCAGTTTCTGATTCACACTCTGTGAAAATGGCAGTGTTCCCTGGAGGCAGAAATGCATATTTTTTTTCTTGGCAGTTGAGAACACCACTACATTGCTTGTCTTTGGTTACAAATGGAGAGATTAGTGTTGGCCATGAGAGCAGACTCTTCGTCCCCAGAGGGTCACAGGCAAAGAAAGGAAGAATAAAGATGCAGAGAGATATTTGAGTTAAGAGAAGTGATTTGAAGGAATCCATGTCAAAATGTCTTTATAGTCTCAGTAATGCAGAATACCAGACCATTAGCTAAGAATGGAATAAACAGGGCTAAGGTGGATTGGGAAAATTCAGTGTGATGGATGTGGGAGAAGACAAGCAGACTCTTTCTATTTTCAAATATTTATTTGTATGTCTTATATATTTGTGCTTTATTTAGGTCTCTACTCACATTCTATCTTCTCAGGTAAACATTAAAAGCCCAGCCCATTAATAATAGTACCTCTATTACAGTCCCCTTATCCTGTATTATTTCATTAGAAATCACATTTTAACATTATATTTTTATATTTATGTATTTATTTAAAGCTTTCTGTCTACCAAGAGAGAAGATAACCCTTTGCTTTGGCTGGATCTTCTAGTAAACAGAATCTGAATTGGAGATAGGCGGGCAAAAGATTATTGTAGATAAACACCTATGAAAGGAAAAGGGAGGAAGCAAGGTTGGGGAGGGTGAGTCATCAGATCATGGTTTATATTTGACAGTTTCTGCCAGCCCAGTGGGGAACCCTGGAGAATTTAACAATTATTAAAGGAATCCCACATTGGTGGAAATTGCTAGGCCACTGTACCACAGTGTCGGTTGGACGGATCCCCACAAGAGTGTCACCCTGACTCACAAGTCCAGGAGGATCTGAAGGAGTTAACATTTTGAGACTCTCAGCTATCCATACTCCTCAAATTCAGGTGACAAATGCTTTCCCAAAGGGGGAATCTGAGCAGTCTATCTTCGTGTCTGCCACAGTCCACCCCTTATATTGTACAGATCCATTTCCAATGTACATTCAGAAGGTAGCTCATCAAAGGTTCCATTCAGTCTCTCTTCTTGAAGAGAAACCTAGAAGATGGAGGCTAGTGGAAAAAAATTACAACCTTCATCGCTGCAGGTGGTCTTGGAGCCACAGCTGATACTAATCATTTCCTTCCTTAATTATCAATTCTAAGTTTCCCTCATCCTCAGCTACCACCTCTAATAGTCTTGGTGTCTTACTTTTGGTGTCAACAAACCTCCACACCTGAGATTTCTGAGTCCCTGGTAATCAAATCCTTCACAGAGAGGGGGTTGCTGACTTGTTCATTTATAATCACAATTGGACAAGGGAGTACCAAGAAGTATCCAAGTGGATCATCAAGTTCCACACATATTCTACCCTGTCCCCATCACGTAAAAGCAGTCCTACCTCTTCCTGCTG
>NW_006788182.1:571972-584465 GCF_000442215.2 Lipotes vexillifer
CCTGCTGATCAGGGTTGATTAACCCTACCAGGATGACTCCTTTTCTTGCCTGCTAGTCTATGGATACAAAAGGTCCAGGTGGCATCATAGGTTGTAATTCAATGGCACCCTTGCTGTATCCTTTGCAGGATGTGCCCCTTTTGAGGACCAGGTCTTCCAACCCTCCTCAGCTCAGAATAAAACAGTCACTTAAGCACAAATTCTCCCAAGGGGGTCACTGGGAAGGATGGTAAGTAGGGTTACTCTGCTTTCTCTCCTTAGTCTTATACTTATGCATTCTTCCTACTGGGGACACGGTACTGTATAGAAGTCTCTGATCCAGTGCATATGCTGCATTCTGGCAGAAAGTCCCTTGTCCTTGGAGAATGTTACTTCTGATCTGATACTCCAGCTATATCTGTGGCAGGCCATCTCAATGTTCTGTCAGGCTGCTTCTGAATTGTATGTGATACAATTAGGGGATCCCATAGTCATGGGCCCACTGCTGCACCCCCTTTGCTGTGAGGGAGGTCCAATTGTTGGATGCTGTGTAGAATGGATACAGGATGGATGCAGGATTCCATGCTCATGGATCTAGTACTCTGTAAATCACCTGGTAGTGGTGGAAGCTGAGGCCCTTCAGGCAGGAAAAGCAAACCCTTAGCTGGAATAAGCTTGTATTTTTGTGAGAACAAAGTGCTTGCCCTTCCAGGAAGTAAGACCCCGATATAATTAGCTTATTACTAAATAGCTGGTTTGTCTCTTTGAGAAATAGTGCCATCCTGGGGGTTCATTGTTGGTCTCAGTTACTGGAAATTGGGTAATCAGAGGCGATCATAGTTACAGAAGGCTTGGTAAGTGGCAACGCATGTTTTGGGGCCTATACATAACCTCTACATCAGCCACAGTGGCACACGTGCCCATCAAGCCAGGACTAGTGTTGCCACTGTTTAGTTTGGCTAATATCAACTGGCTGAGTCATTTTGTCTACTTGGTTGCTTAATGGTTGATGCTTTCTGGTGGGCATAAATGTGTGATGCAAAGATCTTCACACCTGATGCCCATTCCTGTATGTCCATTGACATGCCCCTATCCCCTATCCCAGACTTCCTTGTCTGTAGGTAGTCTTTTTTCTTTCAGGTACCTGGCCAACTTGTTAAACTATTTGCTATGCTCATGAGGCCATTTACAGTCTAATGTTGGAATATTTCTCATTAAGCACAAAGTGAATGACTGGATGCACCATCCCAAGCTTCACTAACTGGGAAAACTTTTCTTTTCACTGTCTGTGAGGACTACCCCTGAGTGATGCTATACAGTCATCATGTATTTTTTACTTGCACCCACATATTGAGCCAACACATCCATAAACCGAGCTGGGGCTCCCATCACCCCTCTCTTAGCTGGCTATACAGGCCCCCCCCGCCATACCATCAGAGTGAGTTAAGGGAGGGTGATGCTGATGCAGCCATGGTGGATGACACTGGGATCAAGGTTACATGTTTTGGGAGCTTGCTTGTGCCTTCTGGTCCCGCTTGTGCTGAATCTCATAAGTACCATTGGATCTTACAATGGATTGTTACTGAGTTTTTGACTTTGAGGGTCAAACAGGATCCAGCTGCTAAAGGACGTTTCTAGATGCATGGTCACTTGGTGTCCTATTGTCAAACATTCTGTCTCTACTAGGGTCCAAGTAGAATGCCAGGAGCTGATTTTCCAAAAATGTGTAATTCTCTGCTCTAGATGGTATGACCTTTCTCCAGAACCTCAGAGACCTGTGTTGTGATCATTTTCCTGGAGTTTGCTATAAACTCGCCGCTGCATTTTTCCTACCTCTGACACCTCCAACACAGTAAGGTGTGCCAAATCGTATAGCCCAAGTGACAGCTGATTGTACCCCAACCTGGATCTACAACAGAGCCTTTTCCTATTGTAGGCCCTGCTCAAAGTTGGAAGCTTCTCATGTAATGTGAGAGCCAGAACATTACACGCATGTGGGATTGTATTGCCTCCAGAACTCAAAGGGGCATAGCAGGCATCGCTGCTTTCTACTTTGTGGTAAGGGATACGAGATATAGCAATTTGTTGTTTGCTTTGGAGGGGGTGTCATGGCATACTTCTGACCAATGGACCTCTCAAACTGAAATGGCAAATTTCTCAATATTCAGGATTTATTTGTCTCTCTCTGTAGTACATGTGTCTTACCAAGCCCTCAAGTGTGCTATCCATATTGAACTCACCCTGCCTAATCAGCATATCATTGATGTGATGGGTGAGGGTGGTAGTCTGTGGAAATGGCTTATGGAGCCATTGGGAGAGAAGAACAGAACCTAGCCATGAGCACTGAGGAATAACTTCTGTATTCACACTGCAGAATTGACACATGCAGGAAACTCTTGCTTTTTGTTTTTATTTTCACAGTTAGGATGCAGAATGTTCTAGGGCATACAGAATTTATGGCTATCTTTAGGAAACCACAACTTTCAAAAGTCCACTTAATTAGAAAGATGCTGCCACTATTGCCACCTCCTCCATAGCCATGCTGTATTTGCTCTGATCTGCCCCAGCAACATGGATGCCCAGGACCCTGCTTCTCAATATCCAGATAGAGACTGGGCAGTGGCATGTCTTTTATTCTGCTGCCAAAAAATCAGTTCTTGTGCCTGTAGAAATGGCAAAAATGCACCCCCCAAATACAGTCTCTGCCTCACTTCCAGCCTTCAGATCTCACATATGTGTATCTGATTGGCTGAATCTAAATCACATTGAGAACCGTAGTTTCAAGGGAGTCTGGGAAACACAGTGTTGTTTGGACGGATCCCCACAAGAGTGTCACCCTGACTCACAAGTCCAGGAGGATCTGAAGGAGTTAACATTTTGAGACTCTCAGCTATCCATACTCCTCAAATTCAGGTGAAACTGTAAAGAAATATGATTATGTCTGACTTAGAAATTAGCTCTCCCTCCTCCATCCCCACCGTTCTCTAAGTTATGATTCCCGGGAACATTTTCTTTTCTCCCTGTGCTAACCTGAACACAGAACTCAGGCCTTCTTCACGTCTACAAAATAATCCATAAAATCACAGGTGAGCAATAAAGATGACACTCTTGAAGATTTCTTAGGGGAAACAGAAGAAGGGGTTTACATTAAACACTCAAAGCAAACAACCTAACACCCCTCTAATTTTTCTTAATTCCCTTCTCTGCCACTCAGTCAGTAGGGGTTCTCTCTCCCTCCCACTCTTTTCACCCACTCATCTTCGTGCCTCCCTGGCCCCTTTCTCCCTCTCCAGAATTCTCTCTGGTTAAAATTCCTCGTCCTTTTATTGCTGTATTGTGTTACTTGAGCATTTCCTTAGGGTCTCATACTCCAAAGAAAGTAATTTCTTTTGAATAAATACAAAGTCTCCCTGAGAGGAATTTTGGGAAGTATGATTTTCTTCATTTCATTACACAGAATAAATTGGATAAGTTTGTAAAGAAAGTAATGCTAAGAAATTTGGTAAATGTAATAAGGAGATTTACCAAGTTCCAAGTCTCCTTAGCATAGGATAGCCACTCTGTAACCACATTTAGACTGAAAAAAACCTACCTACAACTTTCACCTTCCTTTCTAAATCTTAGTTTTAATAAGACATTTCACTTGTTTTACATTATCAGGAGCAGTCTATCAGTTCAAGGACAAAGGCCAACTCAACGCCATCTCCCCTCCAATCCTTAATAGTCTCCCTTTGAGAACAGGTGTTTTGAATTAAGGTCAAGAATAGGTCATCTTCATTTGTGGAACTGTGCTAATTAGCCTCCTGAATTCTGATACATGAGCTATCTGTGTTGGCTCATATTATCAACTCTTCTCAGCTCTTCCAGTTTTCTGAAATTTATTGCTAGTATGTCTCACCTCCTCTCTAAGATGATAGTTTCATAAAAGTATAACTAATGTAATAATATTCAGTATTGTACTACCACAAATTTATTGAAACTAGAGCATATTAGAAAAATACTAATGAAAATAGCTTCCATTTGTTAGCAAGGTGCAGTTCTAAGTGCTTTATATGCAGTTAGCACATTACAATTCTCATAACCAGAGGAGGTGGGCATTGTTATTTCCATAGTGTACCCAGACACCCAAGTCTGTGAAAGATTAAAGAATTTTCCACAAACCATACAACACTACAACTCCCATCAATGTGACCTCAATGTCCATACTCTATATACTTCTGCACTGCCCTGAAGTCTCTGATGTTCATCTTAGAAGAATAGGTTCTTGTCATTGAAGGGACTTAAAGATCATCTAATCCTAGACACTCACTTTACAGCCTTGTAAAGTGATTGCAGATGTTCATTTAGTTAGCGCCATTCTGACTCCAAACAAGAATTGTTTGGTAGTGAATTACACATTCAGGGAAATCCTGGAGGTAAAGTTAGTAACTTGGCTTACCAAAGGATTTGAAACACCTTGTTCCTTAATGACCATTTAAATGAGGGCAATTGGCTTTCTGGGACAGGGGCTCACTTAGGGAGGGGCAATCCATGAGCTGACTTGCCATCAGCTATTTATTTACCTGACTAGTGTATTACTATCAACTTTCAGTAGCAAATGAAGGTCTTTAAGACTGGGCCTTAAGAGGCGTAAACTTTGAAAGGAAAAGAGTGTCAGGAGCATGGGTGGCTGTCTTGCTTGTGGGCTTTGAACTGGGTGTCTTGAATACACCAGTATTAGTCAGCAGGAGGACAGCGATTGCATTATTGGAAGGAGGGGATTGCTGTAAGGAGAAAAACAAAGTTGCTGAGCTCAGAAGACAAACTGCTTACTTTGAAGTGTTTTCTAGGGCACACCCAGAACAAAATCCTCTCCCCATGGAAACCTTCCAGATGCTTTTGTCTGGTTGTTACAGATAGATCTGTGATATGGCCCTGACAATTAAGTTGCAGTGCACCCTACAAATGTGTACTCTGCATTTCATAGACTTTATGGTTTTCCTGAGGGAGGTGTGATGTCTGTCTCTGCTGAATCTGAAATAGATCTGCAGGATTGAGCAAAATTTGCTTAGTTATACATTATTCTTTCCTTTGGCCAGAACATTCTTTTGTTGTTAGAAAATATCATAACATAGTGGAAAATATTGAATTGGAATAATAAAAACCAAGCGTTCCATCATGTATTCACTTATTAAAAATATTTATCAAGAGATTATTATATGTTAATAACTGACAAATGTTGTAAATAAGATTTAGAATGTCATAACTCTCCTGGAACACATATTCTAAAGAGAGGAATTAGATAAGAAACAAGTAAAGGAATAAATGGGGAAAATAAGTGTTATAAGGACGATAATACAAGATGGCATGATTTGTGGCAAGAAGTTACTCTAGAGTGGGTGGTCAGGGAAGACCTCTCTTTGGAAGTGACATTCGAGATGGAAACGTCTTCTGAATGTCAAGATAGAACCAACCATAATCTAGGGCAGGAATTGGAAAAAAAAAATTTTTTCTGAAAAAAGACCAGATAGTAAATATTTTAGGCTTTGCAGCTCCTATAGTCTCTGTCCTAACCAAATCTGCTATTGACCTGTGAAAGCACCCATGGATATAACAAATGAAAGGGGGTGACTGTGTACCAATCAAACTTTATTTACAGAAACAGGCAGGAGTCTGGGAGTTGAATTTGACCTGCTGGCCATGAATTGCTGTCCCCGGATGTGGGGGAAAAAGCATTGCAGGCAAGGGGAATGGCAAATTGAAAGACCCAAAGCTGGTTTTAGGCTTGGCAGTCTTGGAACAGAAGGAAGGTAGTGTGGTTGTGAGGTTAGAGGTAAAGGTAAAGGTCATGTCAGGTAGGCCTTTGCAGACCTCGGAAAGGCATTGCATTTTGTTCTAAGTACAAAGGGATGCCGCCAGAATGATTCAAGCAGAGGTCAGTACAATTTGATTTACATTTTATAAAGGCTCTGGTTGTTGAGTAGTGACTATTTTGAGTGGAGCAAGAATGGAAGCAAGGAGATCTCTTAGGAAGCTGTTAACAATAATCCAAGCAAAATATGGTCATGAAGACAGGGAAAACTGAAGGGGTAAGAGTTTGAATCTCTCTCTTCATGGCCCCTTAACTAGATTTGAACTTTGAACTTTATTCCCTTCAACAGCTAAGTACAGATAAAATCTCTATTTTATTTGTTAGCATAAAATAAGACTATAAGTCAAATGTCCAACACATGGTTAGTTTTCAACCATGTTGGGGTTTTTTTTAATCCCTTCTTTGTTTATAGCTCAAATAACATTCTCCTTCCTTCCCTTCTTTTTTTTTTTTTTTAACATCTTTATTGGGGTATAATTACTTTACAATGGTGTGTTACTTTCTGCTTTATAACAGTGAATCAGTTATATATATACATATGTTCCCATATCTCTTCCCTCTTTGTCTCCCTCCCTCCCACCCTCCCTATCCCACCCCTCCAGACAGCCACAAAGAACCGAGCCGGTTTCCCTGTGCCATGCGGCTGCTTCCCACTGGCTATCTACCTTACGTTTGTTAGTATATATATGTCCATGTCTCTCTCTCGCCCTAACACACCTCACCCTTCCCCCTCCCCATATCCTCAAGTCTGTTCTCCAGTAGGTCTCTGTCTTTATTCCTGTTTTACCCCTAGGTTCTTCATAACATTTTTTTTTCTTAAATTCCATATATATGTGTTAGCATACGGTATTTGTCCTTCTCTTTCTGACTTACTTCACTCTGTATGACAGACTCTAGATCTATCCACCTCATTACAAATAGCTCAATTTCGTTTCTTTTTATGGCTGAGTAATATTCCATTGTATATATGTGCCACATCTTCTTTATCCATTCATCCGACGACGGGCACTTAGGTTGTTTCCATCTCCGGGCTATTGTAAATAGAGCTGCAATGAACATTTTGGTACATGAGTCTTTTTGAATTTTGGTTTCGTCAGGGTATATGCCCAGTAGTGGGATTGCTGGGTCATATGGTAGTTCTATTTGTAGTTTTTTAAGGAACCTCCATACTGTTCTCCATAGTGGCTGAACCAATTCACATTCCCACCAGCAGTGCAAGAGTGTTCCCTTTTCTCCACACCCTCTCCAGCATTTATTGTTTCTAGATTTTTTGATGATGGCCATTCTGACTGGTGTAAGATGATATCTCATTGTAGTTTTGATTTGCATTTCTCTGATGATTAATGATGTTGAGCATTCTTTCATGTGTTTGTTGGCAGTCTTTATATCTTCTTTGGAGAAATGTCTATTTAGGTCTTCTGCCCATTTTTGGATTGGGTTGTTTATTTTTTTGTTATTGAGCTGCATGAGCTGCCTGTAAATTTCGGAGATTAATCCTTTGTCAGTTGAGTCATTTGCATATATTTTCTCCCATTCTGAGGGTTGTCTTTTGCTCTTGTTTATGGTTTCCTTTGCTGTGCAAAAGCTTTGAAGTTTCATTAGGTCCCATTTGTTTATTTTTGTTTTTATCTCCATTACTCTAGGAGATGGGTCAAGAAGGATCTTGCTGTGATTTATGTCATAGAGTGTTCTGCCTATGTTTTCCTCTAAGAGTTTGATAGTTTCTGGCCTTACATTTAGGTCTTTAATCCATTTTGAGCTTATTTTTGTGTATGGTGTTAGGGAGTGATCTAATCTCATACTTTTACATGTACCTGTCCAGTTTTCCCAGCACCACTTATTGAAGAGGCTGTCCTTTCTCCACTGTATATTCCTGCCACCTTTATCAAAGATAAGGTGACCATATGTGCATGGGTTTATCTCTGGGCTTTCTATCCTATTCCATTGATCTATCTTTCTGTTTTTGTGCCAGTACCATACTGTCTTGATTACTGTAGCTTTGTAGTATAGTCTGAAGTCAGGCAGCCTGATTCCTCCAGCTCCATTTTTTGTTCTCAAGATTGCTTTGGCTATTCGGGGTCTTTTGTGTTTCCATACAAATTGTGAAATTTTTTGTTCTAGTTCTGTGAAAAATGCCAGTGGTAGTTTGATAGGGATTGCATTGAATCTATAGATTGCTTTGGGTAGTAGAGTCATTTTCACAATGTTGATTCTTCCAATCCAAGAACATGGTATATCTCTCCATCTGTTTGTATCATCTTTAATTTCTTTCATCAGTGTCTTATAATTTTCTGCATACAGGTCTTTTGTCTCCTTAGGTAGGTTTATTCCTAGATATTTTATTCTTTTTGTTGCAATGGTAAATGGGAGTGTTTTCTTGATTTCACTTTCAGATTTTTCATCATTAGTATATAGGAATGCCAGAGATTTCTGTGCATTAATTTTGTATCCTGCTACTTTACCAAATTCATTGATTAGCTCTAGTAGTTTTCTGGTAGCATCTTTAGGATTCTCTATGTACAGTATCATGTCATCTGCAAACAGTGACAGCTTTACTTCTTCTTTTCCGATTTGGATTCCTTTTATTTCCTTTTCTTCTCTGATTGCTGTGGCTAAAACGTCCAAAACTATGTTGAATAAGAGTGGTGAGAGTGGGGAACCTTGTCTTGTTCCTGACCTTAGTGGGAATGCTTTCAGTTTTTCACCACTGAGGATGATGTTGGCTGTGGGCTTGTCATATACAGCCTTTATTGTATTGAGGAAAGTTCCCTCTACACCTACTTTCTGTAGGGTTTTTATCATAAGTGGGTGTTGAATTTTGTCAAAAGCTTTCTCTGCATCTATTGAGATGATCATATGGTTTTTCTCCTTCAATTTGTTAATATGGTTAATCACATTGATAGATTTGCGTATATTGAAGAATCCTTGCATTCCTGGAATAAACCCCACTTGATCATGGTGTATGATCCTTTTAATGTGCTGTTGGATTCTGTTTGCTAGTATTTTGTTGAGGATTTTTGCATCTATGTTCATCAGTGATATTGGCCTGTAGTTTTCTTTCTTTGTGACATCCTTGTCTGGTTTTGGTATCAAGGTGATGGTGGCCTCGTAGAATGAGTTTGGGAGTGTTCCTCCCTCTGCTATATTTTGGAAGAGTTTGAGAAGGATAGGTGTTAGCTCTTCTCTAAATGTTTGATAGAATTCGCCTGTGAAGCCATCTGGTCCTGGGCTTTTGTTTGTTGGAAGATTTTTAATCACAGTTTCAATTTCAGTGCTTGTGATTGGTCTGTTCATATTTTCTATTTCTTCCTGATTCAGTCTTGGCAGTTTGTGCATTTCTAAGAATTTGTCCATTTCTTCCAGATTGTCCATTTTATTGGCATAGAGTTGCTTGTAGTAATCCCTCATGATTTTTTGTATTTCTGCAGTGTCAGTTGTTACTTCTCCTTTTTCATTTCTGATTCTATTGATTTGAGTCTTCTCCCTTATTTTCTTGATGAGTCTGGCTAATGGTTTATCAATTTTGTTAATCTTCTCAAAGAACCAGCTTTTAGTTTTATTGATCTTTGCTATTGTTTCCTTCATTTCTTTTTCATTTATTTCTGATCTGATTTTTATGATTTCTTTCCTTCTGCTAACTCTGGGGTTTTTTTGTTCTTCTTTCTCTAATTGCTTGAGGTGCAAGGTTAGGTTGTTTATTCGAGATGTTTCCTGCTTCTTAAGGTGGGCTTGTATTGCTATAAACTTCCCTCTTAGAACTGCTTTTGCTGCATCCCATAGGTTTTGGGTCGTTGTATCTCCATTGTCATTTGTTTCTAGGTATTTTTTAATTTCCTCTTTGATTTCTTCAGTGATCACTTCGTTACTAAGTAGTGTATTGTTTAGCCTCCATGTGTTTGTATTTTTTACAGCTCTTTTCCTATAATTGATATCTAGTCTCATGGCGTTGTGGTCGGAAAAGATACTTGATACAATTTCAATTTTCTTAAATTTACCAAGGCTTGATTTGTGACCCAAGATATGATCTATCCTGGAGAATGTTCCATGAGCACTTGAGAAAAATGTGTATTCTGTTGTTTTTGGATGGAGTGTCCTATAAATATCAATTAAGTCCATCCTGTTTAATGTATCATTTAAAGCTTGTGTTTCCTTATTTATTTTCATTTTGGATGATCTGTCCATTGGTGAAAGTGGGGTGTTGAAGTCCCCTACTATGAATGTGTTACTGTCGATTTCCCCTTTTATGGCTGCTAGTTTTTGCCTTATGTATTGAGGTGCTCCTATGTTGGGTGCATAAATATTTACAATTGTTATATCTTCTTCTTGGATCGATCCCTTAATCATTATGTAGTGTCCTTCTTTGTCTCTTCTGATAGTCCTTATTTTAAAGTCTATTTTGTCTGATATGAGAATTGCTACTCCAGCTTTCTTTTGGTTTCCATTTGCATGGAATATCTTTTTCCATCCCCTTACTTTCAGTCTGTATGTGTCTCTAGGTCTGAAGTGGGTCTCTTGTAGACAGCATATATATGGGTCTTGTTTTTGTATCCATTCAGCCAATCTGTGTCTTTTGGTGGGAGCATTTAGTCCATTTACATTTAAGGTAATTATCGATATGTATGTTCCTATTCCCATTTTCTAAATTGTTTTGGGTTCGTTATTATAGGACTTTTCCTTCTCTTGTGTTTTTGTCTAGAGAAGTTCCTTTAGCATTTGTTGTAAAGCTGGTTTGGTGGTGCTGAACTCTCTCAGCTTTTGCTTGTCTGTAAAGGTTTTAATTTCTCCATCAAATCTGAATGAGATCCTTGCTGGGTAGAGTAATCTTGGTTGCAGGTTTTTCTCCTTCATCACTTTCAGTATGTCCTGCCACTCCCTTCTGGCTTGTAGAGTTTCTGCTGAGAGATCAGCTGTTAACCTTATGGGGATTCCCTTGTGTGTTATTTGTTGTTTTTCCCTTGCTGCTTTTAATATGCTTTCTTTGTATTTAGTTTTTGACAGTTTGATTAATATGTGTCTTGGCGTATTTCTCCTTGAATTTATCCTGTATGGGACTCTCTGTGCTTCCTGGACTTGATTAACGATTTCCTTTCCCATATTAGGGAAGTTTTCAACTATAATCTCTTCAAATATTTTCTCAGTCCCTTTCTTTTTCTCTTCTTCTTCTGGAACCCCTATAATTCGAATGTTGGTGCGTTTAATGTTGTCCCAGAGGTCTCTGAGACTGTCCTCAGTTCTTTTCATTCTTTTTTCTTTATTCTGCTCTGCAGTAGTTATTTCCACTATTTTATCTTCCAGGTCACTTATCCGTTCTTCTGCCTCATTTATTCTGCTATTGATCCCATCTAGAGTATTTTTCATTTCATTTATTGTGTTGTTCATCATTGTCTGTTTCATCTTTATTTCTTCTAGGTCCTTGTTAACTGCTTCTTGCATTTTGTCCATTCTATTTCCAAGATTTTGGATCATCTTTACTATCATTATTCTGAACTCTTTTTCAGGTAGACTGCCTATTTCCTCTTCATTTGTTAGGTCTGGTGGGTTTTTATCCTGCTCCTTCATCTGCTGTGTGTTTTTCTGTCTTCTCATTTTGCTTATCTTACTGTGATTGGGTTCACCTTTTTGCAGGCTGCAAGTTCGTAGCTCCCGTTGTTTTTGATGTCTGTCTCCAGTGGCTAAGGTTGGTTCAGTGCGTTGTGTAGGCTTCCTGGTGGAGGGGACTAGTGGCTGTGTTGTGGTGTATGAGGCTAGATCTTGTCTCTCTAGTGGGCAGGTCCACGTCTGGTGGTGTGTTTTGGGGTGTCTGTGGACTTATTATGATTTTAGGCAGCCTCTCTGCTAGTGGGTGGGGTTGTGTTCCTGTTTTGCTATATGGTTGGCATAGGTTGTCCAGCACTGTAGCTTGCTGGTCGTTGAGCGAAGCTGGGTGCTGGTGTTGAGATGGAGATCTCTGGGAGAATTTTGCCATTTGATATTATGTGGGGCTGGGAGGTCTCTTGTTGACCAGTGTCCTGAAGTTGGCTCTCCCACCTCAGAGGCAGAGTCCTGAGTCCTGGCTGGAGCAGCAAGAGCCTTTCATCCACTCGGCTCAGAATAAAAGGGAGAGAAAGTAGAGAGAATTAGTAGAAGTAGGAAGAAAGCAAAGAAAGAAAGCAAGAAAGCAAGAAAGGAGGGAAGGAAGGAAGGAAGGAGGGAAGGAAGAAAGAAAGAAAGAAAGAAAGGGAAGGAAGGAAGGAGGGAAGGAAGAAAGAAAGAAAGAAAGAAGAAAAGAAGGAAAGAAGGCAAGAAGGAAAGAAAGGAGGGAGGGTGGGAGGAAGGAAGGAAGGAGGGAAGGAAGGAAAAAATACAGAAAGAAAGAAGATACAGTAAAATAAAGTATAATAAAGTTATTGAATTAAAAAAATAATTATTTAGAGAAAAAAAAGGGACGGATAGAACCTTAGGACAAATGGTGGAAGCAAAGCTATAGAGACAAAATCTTACATAGAAACATACACATATACCCTCACGAAAAGAGGTAAAGGGGAAAAAAATCATAAAACTTGCTCTCCAAGTCCACCTCCTCAATTTGGGACGATTCGTTGTCTCAAAAAGGGAAGGAAGGAAGGAAAGATAGAAAGAAGGTAAAGTATAATAGAGTTCTTTAAACTAAAATTAATTATTAAG
>NW_006788182.1:584937-597604 GCF_000442215.2 Lipotes vexillifer
CGCCAACCCCAGTCCTCTCCCTGAGCTCTGACCGAAACCGGAGCCTTGGCTTGCAGCCCCGCCCGCCCCGGCAGGTGAGCACACAAGCCTCTCGGGCTGGTGAGTGCCGGTCGGCACCGATCCTCTGTGCGGGAATCTCTCCGCTTTGCCCTCCGCGCCCCTGTTGCTGCGCTCTCCCCCGCGGCTCCGAAGCTCCCCGCTCCGCCTCCCGCAATCTCTGCCCGCGAAGGGGCTTCCAAGTGTGTGGAGACCTTTCCTCCTTCACAGCTCCCTCCCACTGGTGCAGGTGCCGTCCCTATTCTTTTGTCTCTGTTTTTAATTAAATTTTTTTTTTTTCTTTTGCCCTACCCACGTACGTGGGGAGTTTCTTGCCTTTTGGGAGGTCTGAGGTCTTCTGCTAGCATTCAGTAGGTGTTCTGTAGGAGTTGTTCCACGTGTAGATGTATTTCTGGTGTATCTGTGGGGACGAAGGTGATCTCCGCGTCTTACTCCTCCGCCATCTTTCCACAAACCCCTTCCCTTCTTTTGTTACTCCTTTCCCTAGGTATTTCTTTCCTTCCATAGACATTTAATGGTGAACTGGGTTGTGCAAAACATGTTTCTTGGTGCTTAGTCACACTGGGAGAGACAGAGGATCTTATTTTTAAACTTTCATTGACTTGTGTCGTTGGGAGCCCAAAAAAGCAGAGCCTAATATTTTCCTTTTTGTTTTTCCCTTTTTTTAGTAAGACAAACGGCCATTTTAAAGTATTTATGGAAATAAAACAGAGGAAAAGTCGCTTTGGGGAAGTTCTTGTTTGTCTTGGGAAAAAAAATATACTGGAAATTTTATCCTAGGGTAAGAGAGAATATGTGCAAGTTTTTTACAACTTGGCAAAAATGCCTTAACCCGTAAGCCTTACAAGTTTGCAGTACAAGATTTCTGGTAAAGACAAGATTATTTAAATATTCACAATGATTGAAATAGTAAGGCAGGATTCCAGATATTCTGCTACCTTCCCTTCACTGTGCCTGGGGTGGGGCAGAGGAATCATGAGTCAGACTTATGTCCTGGCTCTTCCTCTGTTTTATTCATGCCTTTGAGTTTGTAGTTTCAAAATTTTTTTAAAAAATTAAAGCCTAAAGTCATCTCACATTTTTCTACTGAATGGTTTACCCTCCCAGGGAAAATACATTTTCAGCTTTTAATTATCCATCTTTTTGATACAGCATAGTATTTTGGAAAATATACCACTTTCAAATCAGCCGTGGACTAGGAGCTGCATATTGTTGGACAGGTTCCTCAAATTTTTCAAGACGCAGGTACCTTACTTACAAAATGAAGACTTTGTACCAGATCATTCCATGTCTCTTCTAGCCTGGTGATGCCACAGAAGGGCCAAACTGAAGATCTTCACTATAACTTTGGAGGTAAAGAGGGATAAGGAGACAAAAGCAGAGCATAAGGTATAGAAAGAGAAGCAGGGGAGGTTGTGAAGAAAACACTCTATGGCTCTGTTTCAAAACTATTGATATATTATTCTCAGATTGCATGTTGTAAAAATTGCTTTAGTTGAAAAAATTTTCCAAACTGTTGGTCAGCTAATTTTTAACTCACAGTCATAACCATCTGCCTAGGATTCCACATACCCCAGCCCCAGTGTGCGTGTTTCATTAGAATCAAGTCCCAGAAGCAAACATCAAGAAAGCCTTAAGATAATTTCTTAAAGCACTAGGCACATTGATCTGTGTACTTGAATATAATAAAGATAGATGTTCTTCATCACTGTATAGGATACCTGTAAAAAAACAAAAGCCAAAAGTGAACGTTATGGCAGACAATGGTTGAAAGTAATTTGGATGATTTTTTTTTTTTTTTTTTTTTGTTGTACGTGGGCCTCTCACTGTTGTGGCCTCTCTTGTTGCAGAGCACAGGCTCCGGATGCGCAGGCCCAGTGGCCATGGCTCATGGGCCCAGCAGCTCCGCTGCATGTGGGATCCTCCCGGACCAGGGCACGAGCCCGTGTTCCCTGCATCGGCAGGCGGACTCTCAACCACTGCGCCACCAGGGAAGCCCTGGATGACATTTTTTAAGGGAAAGGAAGTAGAGTTATTAGAGGAGAGATTTGGGGTTAATACACTGAAGGGAAGGATTAACTCTAGGTTTGTAATCATTACCCAGAAAAAAAATCATTGGACCATTTTGTGCACTGTGGGAATTTCATATGCAGAGAAAACCTGAACATATTAGAATCCAGTGAAATATCATCTTTTTGCATTTAACTGAAATTGGTATTCATATTAAATCTGTTTCATGTGAGGATGACTTAAAATGGATTATTTTAAAAATTAGAGCCCATAATTTCCTACAATTTTTTTTTGTACTGAAGAAAAATGAAATGGAATTCCAAGTGCTAAAACATAATTAATGACTAAAAATATTGGGCAGCTATACGATGGAACATTTTGAAGCCTTTAAATATTATACATACTTATGAAGAGTCTGTAATAGTATATAAAAAAGCTTTTACTATAGTAAGTGAAAAAACAATGTGACTTTTTATACAAAATATTATCTCAGTAATATTTTTAAAAAAAGACTATAGGAAATGTGCTTACTGTGATGTCCAGTTAGTTGGATTTTTGAATCATTCCAGTATACTTATGTATTTTTATATCATCTTAAATTTTCCAGAATGGGCATATTTTACTTTATAATTGGAAAACTAAGCACTTATTTTGAAAACTTTGCTTTGAAAACCTTGTGTATAATCTGTGGAGTTCCTGGATAGATAAGGAATCTGTTAGGGTTGTTTTGCAAGGAATACTTGTGTGTAGATGCAAATAATTAATCAGAAAATATCTGGTAGCCATGTAACTGCTGAAAGCAGGGATGATCTCTTTTTTGAAAGGGTAAAATTGGAAAATGATTATTACAGGGTATCGTATCATTGGTGTTAGTGTAAAATTTCAGTATTCTGGCTTTCCTAGACCATGGATATCAGAAAGTTTCCTTCCTTTTCTAGAGGATAAAGCAAGGCAAGGTCAAGGGATAGTGATGCTACTGAGCATCAGTAGCAGAGAAACACACAACAGTAACAACAACAACATACAAAGCAAAACAAACAAATAAAAAATATATTAAAACCAAAATTAATTTGATGACTGCAGCAGAGGAAAGCTCTTTGCCCCTTTTCAATTAGCCCTTTTCTGCTTAAATTGACATATTTTGCCACCCAGGCTTTATAGTCAGCCACTTGAATGCTACTCATTAATTTCAAGGTTCAATCCTTTGTCTTTTGTTTTTCCCTCTATCTGATTTCTCCCTCGGAGAAATCATTCATTCTCACAGCTTAACTTTTTCACCTTATAGTGACAACTCCCCATTTTATATTCTCAGAGGTTCTCACCTACGTTTCCAACTTTCCGCAGAATATTTCCACTTAAAGTCTTTATAATCATCTCATACTCAACGTGTATTTACAACTGAACTCACCCATATTTCATATTTTTATGAATCACCTCATGCTTTTCCACTAAGGATGAGTGATCTTGCTTGCATTTCACCCTCTTCCTTGTGCTTCGTGTTGAATCTGGGACTAGAGCCTGGTTTATCCTTTGTAGTAACATTTCCTCTCCATTCTTGTTCTCATCACTTTGGTTCAAGCTCCAGTAGTCTCATTATTGATGACTTTTTTTTTTTTTGTGGTACGCGGGCCTCTCACTGTTGTGGCCTCTCCTGTTGCAGAGCACAGGCTCTGGATGCGCAGGCTCAGCGTCCATGGCTCACGGGCCCAGCAGCTCCGCAGCATGTGGGATCTTCCCGGACCAGGGTACGAACCCATGTCCCCTGCATAGGCAGGCAGACTCTCAACCACTGCACCACCAGGGAAGCCCATTATTGATGACATTTTGAAAACATGGAAAAATATTCTGAATGTAGTATGAGTGTCTCATTTTGAGGCTAAGTTGTGTTTCCTTTGGGATTCAGACATGTCAGGGTCAGGCCCACAGGAATCCATTTACATAAAACAGTTTGTATGTGAAAGAACTTCTGTGAAGGGTTTTGTATAGGGGTGGAGGAGGTGAAGGAAGAGTGGAGAGGAATAGTCATGTTTTCTATATTTTCGTGTGATGTCTGGAAAAGGGGCTGCAGGACAAGCTGATTTTATGAAGGGCATGTGTAAGCAAGTCTGTCTCTGCTTTCAGGTAATAAGGAGCAATGCAGGTTGGGGAAGTTTCTCCACTCTTTTGAGAATACTGTAGAGACATATATACTGCAGAGAAGTCAGCATAGGGCCTGTTTGTTGCTAAAATTCCTAAATAATTGAACCAAATGAAGGCAAAATGAAGCATTACACAAAAGATGTTGTGTGTGTGTGTGTATCTTAGAAGATATATATTCCTGAATGAGAATAGTCAATATTATACAAATAGATTTTTGACAGGGATATAAAAGAAATTCAGTGGAGGATGGATAAAATTTTAAAAAATTTTTTACTGAAGTATAGTTGATTTACAATGTTGTGTTAGTTTCAGGTGTACAGCCAAGTGATTTCAGATTCTTTTCCCTTATAGGTTATTACAAAATATTGAGTATAGTTCCCTGTGCTATACAGTAGGCCCTTGTTGGTTACCTATTTTATATATAGTAGTGTGTATTTGTTAATCCCAAACTCTTAATTTATCCCTCCCTCCTTTCCCCTTTGGTAACCATAAGTTTGTTTTCTATGTCTGTGGGTCTATTTCTGTTTTGTAGATTAAGTTCATTTGTATCTCTCTTTTTTTTTAGATTCCACATATAAGCAATATTATCTGATATTTGTCTGTCTGTCTTACTTCACTTAGTAAGAAAATCTCTAGGTTCATCCATGTTGCTGCAAATGGCATTATTTCACTTTTTTATGGCTGAATAATATTCTGTGGTATATATATATACCACATCTTCTTTATCTGTTGATATGTCGATGGACATTTAGGTTGCTTCCATGTCTTGGCTCTTGTAAGTAGTGCTGCAGTGAGCATTGAGGTGCATGTATCTTTTCAATTTATGGTTTTCTCCAGATATATGCCCAGGAGTGGGATTGCAGGATCACATAGTAGCCCTATTTTTTTTTTTTTTTTTATGGAACCGCCATACTGCTCTTCATAGAAGGATAAACTTTTCAACAAAGGATGTTGGAACAATTAGATACCCATATGTAAAAAAGTGAACCTTGACCTAAACCTCATATATTATACAAAAATTGACACAAATACATCCTAGAACTATATGTAAAACCTAAAACTATGAAATTTTTATTAGAAAATTTTCATGAAATGGAGTTAGGCAACAAGTTTTCAGACACAATACCAAAAACATAATCATTAAACACAAAATTATTAAACTGAACTTTATCAAAAATTTTAAAAAATGCTTAGTCAAAGTAACTAATGAGAATTAAAAGACAACACACTGGAATGAAATATTTTCAAATAACATATCTCACAGTAGGCTTATATCCAGAATATACAGTTGACCCTTGAACACATTAGTTTGAACTGTGGGGGTCCACTTATACGTGGATGTTTTTCAATAAATACATACTGCGATACTACATGATCCATGGTAGGTTGAATCCACAGATGTGGAACCACAGATACGGAGGGAAGACTGCAAGGTTATATATAGATTTTTGACTGTGTGGAAGGTGGGCACCCCTAACCCCCACATTCAAGGGCTGACTATATAAAGAACTCTCAAAATTTAAAAGTAGGAAGACAAACAATCCAATTTAAAATGTCAAAATATTTGAACAGACACCACACCAGAAAGATATAAAAATGACAAATAAATACATGAAAGGTTGTTCAATGTTATTACCCATTAAAGAAATACAAAGTAAAACCACTATACTACAACTGCATACCTGTCAGAATCGCTAAACTAAAAAATAATGACTATACCAACAGCTTACAAGAATGGAGAGCAACTGGAATTCATATTGGGAAAGCAAATTGGTGCAGTTACTTTGGAAAACAGTTTGGCAGTTTCTTATAAAGTTAAATATATACTTACCATATGATCTATCAACTCCATTCTTTGTTGTTTACCTAATGAGCAACCACTAAAAGAACTATATAAAGAGATACACTCAAAATGCTATAGAAAAGTCAAAATGGAATTCTGAAATATGTTAAATTAACAAACAGGAAAGCATGAAAAAGAAAAAAAACAGATAAAATGTAAAACAAAATATAAAATAATGATCTTGGACCTAACATGTCAATAATTACATTAAATGTAAATGGTATAAATATATTCTAAATATACCACACTAAAACAGAGAGCAATACAGTGGCTTTAATAACATGACCCAACTATATGCTGTCTAGTAGAAACTAACTTTAAATATGATACTGGCCAGTAGAAAATAAAACGATGAAAGATAATAATCATGCAAAAATCAATCAAAAGATTATAGGAGTGTCTATATTAATACGAGTTAAAGTAAATTTCAGGGAAAGGAAAATTACCAGGTGTTATAGATTTTGGGAGAACGACCACAGAGGAAAAAGTGTCATTCTCATCACGTTGTATTTAGGGAACATGCTATCAATATGACTTATCACTGTTGATGTTAATTTTGATTACCTGGATGAGGTAGTGTTTTATAGATTTCTGAGTTGTTACTCTTTTTATCTCACTGTTTAATTGTACTCTTTGGAAGAAAATCACTATGTACAGTTCGCTCTTAATAAGAGGAAGTTATGCTCCACTTCCTTGAGGGTGGAGTATGTGTAAAAATTATTTGGAGTTCTGCCCAGGAGATTCATCTCTTCTCCCCCACTTATTTATTCAGTAATTTATTTATGCCATTTCAGTATGAACTTGTGGTTATTTATTTTATCTTTTGGTTTATAATCCAATACTACTTTATATGTTAGATTGTTCCAATTTTGGCTATTGGAAGCTCTTTCAGTTGGCTCTTCTGTCCCTTTGACAAATCATTGAGTTGTCTGTTTTAACACTTTCTTACTTTCAGGCATTACAAGATGCTGCAGGCTCATTGTGTATATTTACTGACCTAGTTCTACAATCAACCATTTATCTAAGGATAATTCCTCTTATTGGAGATTGGAGTTAGAAACCAATATCTGGGCTTCCATAAGCCATTACCATGTAGATCATTCTAGCCTTCTCCTCTTGCTTGTCTGTAACTTCCCACCCTAACAATGAAAAATCTGATTTCTACCATCTGGCATCCATTTTTTAATTGTTCAATTCCAGTATAAATTTATAGCACTTTAAGAATTCTTAACCTGAACCCCTGTGGGAAACAGTTTTAAACATTAGAAGAGAGTGCTTATGTGTAGTTCCTTTTGCCTTTAATACTACAGACTTCACTCATTTCCAAAATACTTCAGTTAGCAACTTTCCCTTGCCCCCTTCAGTTAGGTTGTTTTGTACATCTGTAATACAGTTAGATTATTTTTCTTCAGCCTGCATTACATTCTGGGATCTCAGTTTCCTAAATGATTTTTCTTTCATTTTCCTGCACTCTACTGAAAAGTTTTATGGGTTTGACAAATGTATAGTATCATGTATCCAACATTATATTACCATACAGAATAGTGTCACTAAATTCCGTATGCTTCTGTTCAACCTTCCTTCTTTCTCAAATGCCTGGCAACCACTGATCTATTTGTAGTCTCTTCTGTTTTGCCTTTTTAACACTGTCATATAAATGGAACCATACAATGTATAGCTATTTCAGCCTGGCTTCTTTCATTTAGCAATATAGATTTAAGATATACCCATATCTTCCAATGGTTTGATTGCTCATTAATTTTTTTTAATCTCTGAATAGTATTTCATTGTATGGATGTACAACTGTTTACTCATTCACATAGTGAAGGACATCTTGGTTGCCTCCAGTTTTTGGCAATTGTGAAGAAAGCTACTAGAAACTTTCTGTGCAGGTTTTTGTGTGGACAGAAGTTTTAATTCACTTGACAAATACCTACCAGTGTGGTTGCTGGATAATATAGTGATAATATATTTGCTTTTGCATGAAACTGTCAAATTCTCTTTCAAAGTGGCTATGCCATTTTACATTCAGCCCTCAGTGAATGAGAGTTTCTGCTGCATTGCATCCTCACCAGGAATTGTTGTTATCACTCTTTAGGATTTTAGTCATTCTAATAGGTTTGTAATGATATCTCACTGCTGTCTTAATTTGCATTTCCCTAATGAAAAATGATGCTGAGCATCTTTTCATATGTTTATACCATCTGTAGATATTTTATGAGCTGTCAGCTCTTTTGCCCATTTTTTAAATTGGATTACTTGTTTTCTTAATGCTGAGTTTTAAGAATTCTTTGTATATTTTGGATAGAAGTATTTTATCAGATAAATGTTTTAGAAATATTTCTCCTAGTCTGTGACTTGTTTTATCATCTTGTAGCAGTGTCTTTCACAAAATGTTTTCAATTTTAATAAAGTCCAACTTACCATGTTTTTTTCATGGATCATAATTTTACAGGTGTATCTAAAAAGTCATAACCAAACCAAGGTTAAAGAAATTTTCTCCTATATTTTCTTGTAAAAGTTTTATAGTTTTGCATTTTACATTTGAAGTCTCTGATCCACGTTGAGTTAATTTTTGTCTAAGGTGTAACATCTGTATCTAGGGGGTTTTGTTGTTGTTTTTGATATATGGGTATTCAACCATTCCAACACCATTTGTCAAAAAGATTATCCTTTTGCCACTGAATTGCCTCTGCAAAAAAGTCAGTTGACTGTATTTTTTGTAGGTCATTTCTGGAATTTCTGTTCTGTTCCATTAATCTATATTTTCTTTCACCAGTACCACTCAGTCTTGAATATTGTACCTTTATAGTAAGCCTCGAAATTAGGTAGTTTTCAGTTCAAGTTTTTTCTTCTGTATTGTATTGTCTATATATTTTACCTTTCCATGTAAACTTTAGAATCAGTTTGTTATTTACAAAATAGCTTACAGAGATTTTGATTGTGTGAAGCTATAGATCAAGTTGGAAAGAACTGACATCTTAATAAGTCTTTTAATCCAGGAACATAGTCTTTGTCTTTTAGATCATTTTGATTTCTCTTATCAGTGTTTTATCATCTTCACATAAAGATCCTACATATTTTTGTTGGATTTATATGTATTTTATTATTTTTGACATTTTTGTAAATTTTTTTTTCAGATTTTGATTTTTCATTGGTGATATATAAGAAAACAACTGACTTTTGTATGTTGACATTTTATTCTATGATATCGCCATACTCATTAGTTCAGGAAGAATTTTGTAGATCCTTTGGGGTTTTCTAAATAAATAATTATGTCAATTGTGAATAAAGACAGTATTATTTCTTCCTGCCCATCTGTATACCTTTTATTTCTTTTTCATGTCTTATTGCACAAGGTAGGACTTCTATGACATTGAAGTCCTACCTTCAATATGACATTGAATATGAGTGACAAGAGGGGTCATCCTTGTCTTGTTCTTGATCTAGGAGGCTAACATCCAATATCTCATTATTAAGTATGAAGTTAGCTGTAAGTTATTAAAAATGTCCTTTATCAAACTGAGAAATTTCCTCTGTCAATTCCTCTTTTGCTGAGAGTTTTACTTCAGGAATGGATATTGACTTTTGTTAAATGCTTTTTCTGTATCAATTGATATCATATAATTTCTTTCTTAGCCTCCTAATTTGGTGGATTACATTGATTGATTTTCAAATCTTGAACTGGCCTTGAATACCTGGAATAAATCACAGTTGGTCATGATGTATACTTTATTTCATACATTGTTGGATTCAGCTTGCTCGTATTTGTTGAAGATTTTTTCATTAATATTCATGAGAAGTATTAGTCAGCTGTCTACTTTTCCTTTCTTTTTCTTTTTTCTTTTGTTTTTGATGTCTGTATCTGGTTTTGGTATTAGGGTAATACTAGCCTCATACAATTACTTAGGAAGTGTTCTCTCTGCCTCTGCTTCCTAGAAGAGATTGTGGAAAATTGGTATTATTTCTTCCTTAATTATTTGGTAGAATTTATCCATGAAACCATCTGAGCCATATTTGGGGGAACTTGGGAATTTTCCAGCTATTCTTCTGTTGTTGATTTCTGGTTTAATTCCATTTTGGTCTGAGAATATACTTAGAGTGATTTCTGTTCTCTCAAATTAGTTAAGTTGTGTTTTATGGCCCACAGTGTGGTCTGTCTTGGTGAATATTACATGTGAGCTTAAGAAGAAATTGTATTTCACTGTTCTTAGATTGAAGATTCTATAAATGAAACCATCTGAGCCTGGCACTTTAATTTTTGGAAAGCAATTAATTATTAATTAATTTATTTAACATATATAAGGCTATTCACTTTATTTCTTCTTGCATGGGTTGTAGTACTTTGTGTCTTTCAAGAAATTGACCTATTTCATCCAAGTTGTCAAATTTCTGGACATATTTCACTGTTCTTAGATTGATTCTATAAATGTCAATCCTATAAATGTCAACTATTAAGATAAAATTGATTAATAGTTCTGTTTAGTTCCTCTGTACCTTACTAATGTCTTGCCTGCTTAGTCTATCAATTATTGACAGAAAGGTAAAGTGTTCAACTATAATAGTATAGATTCATCTCTTCCTCTTTTCTAAGTTTTTCCTCATATATTGATATTTTGATGCCCTTTTATTAGGTACATACACATTTAATATTGCTATGTCTTCTTGTAGAATATATCTCTTTATTATTATGTAATACCCTTTATTCTAGATAATCTTCCTAGTTCTGAATTCTACTTTGTTTGAAATTAATACAGTTTCTGCATCTTTCTTTTGATTAGTGTTATCCTGTCATATCTTTTTATCTCCTTAAGCTATCTGAATAGCTTTCTTGTAAAACAAACCTATAGATTTGTCCTATTTTTTTTAATCCACTCTGATGATGTATCTTTTATTTGATGTATTTAAACCATTAAAGTGAATTGATATTTTTGGGTTAATATCTACAATGTTTGTAACTATTTTCTATTCATTGCATTTATTCTTTGTTTCTTTTTTCCCTCTTTTTGGTGTTCTGTGATTTTAATTGAGCATTTTATGTGATTCAATTTTGTCTCTTCTCTTAACATACCAGTTTTTCTTCTGAAAACATTTTTAATAGTTACCCTGGGATTTATATTATGTATACACTTTTAACTGATCTAACTCCATCTTCAAATAACACTGTATTGCTTCACATGTTATGCAGAGTATTACCAGTTCCTCCCTTCGGTCCCTTGTGATATTCCTTTCATTCATTCCACTAATTGCTACTGTTTTTGCTTTAAACAAGTAGTTATCTTTTAGATCAACTAAGAATAAGAAAATAAGGTATTATATTTTATGTATTTTTATTTATTCTCTATACTTTTCCTTTGTTTAGGTTGATCCTTTATGCTTATCTATATCATTTTTCTTCCTTATTAAGAACTTCTAACATTTCTTAAAGGGCAGGTCTGATGGCAATGAATTCTCTCAGTTTTTGTTTGAGAAAGTCTTCATTTCTCTTTCACTTTTGAAGAATAATTTTGCTCTGTATAAATATCTAAGTGGATGGATGTTTTTTCTTTGAAGAATAATTTTGCTCTACGTAAATATCTAAGTGGATGGCTTTTTCCTTTGAACACTAAATATTTTACTCTACCTTCTTCTTGCTTATATGATTTCTCACAAGAAATTTGTATTAATCCTTATCCCTTTATCCTTGTTCTTCTATAGGTAAGGTGTTTGTTTTTCCCTCTGACTTCTTTCAATATTTTTTCTTTGTCCTTGGTTTTCTATAGTTGGAATATAATATCCCTAAGTGTTTTGTTTGTTTGTTTTTAGTTGGGGGAGGGGTCATATTTATCCTGTTTGGTGTTCTCTGAGATTCCTGGATCTGTAGTTTGATGCCTCTTATCAATTTTGGAAAGTTCTCAGGAAACATTATTTCAAGTGTATCTTCTATTGTATTCTTCCTTCTCCTCCTGTTATTCCAGTTACAAATATGTTATTTTTTTTTGTATATCCCACAGTTCTTTGATGTTATTTTTTTTTCTTTCCTTTATTTTCTGTTTACATTTCAGTTTGGGAGGTTTCTATTGACAAATTTTCAAGCTCATTAATCCCTTCCTTTGTGGTGTGCAGTCTAATCATAAGCACATGGAAGATATTCTTCATTTCTATTACCTTGTTTTTGATTTATAGGATTTATTTTTATCCTTTTGTAGACTTTCTCTCTGCTCACATTAACCATCTGTTTTTGCATACTGTCTACTTTTCCCTTTAGAGCCCTTAACATATATTTTAAATTCCCATAGTTATTTAAATTCTCTGATAATTCCAAATCTCTGATATATCTGAATCTGGTTCTGATGCTTGATTCATATTTTCAGACTGTTTTTCTTTTCTTTCAGCTTGACTTGGTAATTTTTTGTTAAAAGCTAGTCGTGTTATGCTGAGTAATAGGAAGTGATATAAATAGGACTTTAATGTTTTAAAGGGAGGATTTATGTTAATCTGGCCAGGGGCTTCAAATTCCTCTAGTGTCCTTGTTGTTTTCTCTCTTTGTATAGTCTGTGTCTTGCAGCCCTCTCTGTTGTAATTCACTGTTATTTCACTGAACTCCTGTTGATATGGTGGTAAGGTGTAGGGAAAAGG